>NW_006292344.1:1132444-1146604 GCF_000327345.1 Myotis davidii
CCTTTATCCATTTTGAGTTTATTTTTGTATATGGTGTAAGTTGGTGGTCTAGTTTCATTTTCTTGCATATATCTGTCCAATTTTCCCAACACCATTTATTGAAGAGACTATCTTGGCTCCATTGTATGTTCTTGCCTCCTTTGTCAAATATTAATTGAGCATATTGGTTTGGGCCAATTTCTGTAGCCCTGAAATTTTTTGCATGTAATGGAAAATGGACAGAGGGATAGAAGGTGCCAGGTAACATGGTCAAACCAGAGGATGAAACACGGCTATTTTTACATAAAGGAGGTGAACAGTGCAGGAAACACACAAGTTCAGGAGCCTACCCACTGCAAACCAGGAACTGGCTGGCCCTGGGAGTATAAAGATGAGGAGGACAGGATTTCTTGAAGACCACGGGTGTACATGCGCATGCGCATGCTGTTTTCCGGGTATGTTTTGGCTGCTCTGCACTGAGGAGGGTCCATTTAAGGGAAGCCAGCACAGAGGGAGTGGTGTCTGAAGAGTTGTCCAAGTGGAGGAAGGACAGGTAAGCCTCAGTCTGTGAGGCGGATTGGGAACGTTTATTCTTGAGGCTGTATTTTGAATGGCTAGCATGAAGTGGGCTGTGGGAATTGGAGAAAGCGGGGGACTTTTATTTTTTTCTAAGTAGATTTAACTTTACCTTGTAGGCTGTAGGGGCCCTTAACCGGCACTCTAGAGATTCACATGAGAACAAGCCTGGGCAGGACCTCTGAAACCATCTCTGGGAAGAGGTATTTGGTTGGTAATGCAGGAAGCATAGTAACACATTTAAGTAATTGGTTGAGTGAACCTGAGACTTTGACCTTGGGCAGTAATTAGGAGTCTTAGCTCTGTGTGTGCATTGGTGGGTGGGGACTCTTCTTGGAACAAGGCTTGGAAGGCTGTGCCTTGCTGGAAGAAACTGAGGTGAGGAAGGGAAGGTGAAGTTTGCCGTATGGAGGAAGCGCCTATCCAGGTGGAAATCTGGGGCTCGAAGGTGTGTGTGAGACAGAGAACCTGAGGATGAGAGGAAGGGAAGAGGGAATGGAAGTGTCTTGTGGGTTGTCTCTAGGTCACCTGGAGGTGTGGAGGAAATGGCCAGCGCTTTCCTAATGCAGATAACAGAAATGAGAAAGGACACAGCTGTATCCTTGAGGCCTTCATCTCTTCTGACTTTCCACCAATAGGGTGAGTGGGTGGCCAGAGTGTCAATGGGATTCATGCTTGGAAGCATTTAAACCACAGAATTGAGGCTAGAAAAT
The DNA here is from genome assembly GCF_000327345.1 of Myotis davidii. Lineage (NCBI taxonomy): Eukaryota > Metazoa > Chordata > Mammalia > Chiroptera > Vespertilionidae > Myotis > Myotis davidii. The sequence goes on from NW_006292344.1 coordinate 1,133,713, forward strand.
GTTTATCTTCCTATCATTCTTTCTTAACCATAATAGTAATAAGAATATAACTTTGAAAATCTTTTGAGTGCTTAACATGTGCTTACGGAATTCTCATTCCGATTTATTAAAGTTGGTTTTATGATTTTAGTTTCATTTCGCAGATGAGATGATGAGTCCAGTTAAATAAGGTTACACCACTACTAAGTAACATGGCCCAGTTTCCAATCTTTGCTTGATCTATAGCCTCGTCACCACTCTTTTATGTCTCTACAGAATGAAAAATTCAAATCAACATTGATTTTCAGTGCTCTTCCTTGGAATTTAATTCAGTATACATCTATTGAGTGCTGGTGGGATCATAATCGAGGGTTTACCATCAAGGGTGAGCAGTCTTCTCAATTCCACACTAGTGCTCCACCATTCCCTCTCTTAAGATGTTACCTTTCCCTCTACCCTTTGGGTGTTTTCTCTCCCCAAACCTAACTGGAGAAGTGAGAGCCTCTCTAGCAAATTATCTGCAACCCCTCCCCACCACAATATTACCCTCCCTCCTCTCCTCTCTTCTCTCTTCTCCTCTGTAGTGATAAGGATTCTGTACCCCCTCCCCCCAGTTTTACTGAGATATAATTGACATACATCACTGTACTAGTATAAATTTAAGGTGTACAGCATAATGGTTTGACATACATATGTTGTGAAATGATTACCACTGTAAGTTTAGTTAGCATTCATCATCTCATATAGATACAAAATAAATAAAAAGCAAAAAAAGAAAACAAATTTTCTTTGTAATGAGAACTCTTGGGATTTACTCTAACTTTCATATATATCATAGAATTATTAACTATAGTACATAGTATTAACTATAGTGCTTAGGTGATAAGGATTGGATGGAGTGTCTTGACCTCAGTCATTGCCTATGACCTATATTTCCTTGGAAAATGCTAGATGTCCTCTGGAGTTGAGCCAAATAGCTCTTATTGGATCCTGCCCTATGTCATGCTGACCTCTTCCAAGAAAAGCAGGTTCAGGACTCAAATGCTTCCCTGTGGCCTACCTGCCTCAGGTGGTTCATTTGCATTTTAAAGATTCACAGATGCAGGTATTTTCTGGGGAGAGACCCCAAGAATGTCATCCAGCAAAGTTTACTTACTTGATTTTCTCATCTTTGAATCCGTATCATTTCTGGTGTTCTGAAGATGTTTAGTATATTTTTGTGAAATAAATGAACTGAAACAGTGTAAGCATGAATCATCACTTGACCTTATATGTTTGCTTGTTTTTGTCTCCACTCCACTTTAAAATAATTTTCATGAGGATCCCAAGGATACCTTTGTTAATGGTCATGTTCCCAGTAGCCAGAAGAGTGCCTGGTACATGTTAGGCATTCTGGAAATATTTGTTAGGTGGAGAAAGGGATTGGTTTGGGCTTGTGGGCACAGGGCTCCATTGAGATTCACCTATGCCAGTGATGGCGAACCTTTTGAGCTCGGTGTGTCAGCATTTTGAAAAACCCTAACTTAAAACTCTGGTGCTGTGTCACATATAGAAATTTTTTGATATTTGCAACCTTAGTAAAACAAAGACTTATATTTTTGATATTTATTTTATATATTTAAATGACATTTAACAAAGAAAAATCAACCAAAAAAATGTCATAGGTTCGCCATCATGGCCTATGCTATACCTGCCACAGATTTCATTGGGCAGTCCCACTGTCAGGGTCAAGGTTAGGAGTTCTGTGTTGGGTCTTTAAACTAGTTATCCTAAGAGAAATTTCAATTGAAACTGCTCTTTCACTTTTCTCTCACACAGATAGGTGGTTCTGTTGTCTTTGAACATTCCTCTGTTTTCTTCCATGCCTTTGCCTATGCTGTTTTCCAGTGCCCATAATCATATTATTTATCCAAGCTATGTTGGAAAGTCATAGTTTCATATTCTTTCATCACCAGCCTAGTCCCTGTAGTTTCTGGCCTGTCCATTCTCTCTGCTTGTTGTAAACCTATGATCCATTAAATTCAAAGCCCAAACCCACTTCGTGCCATGAAGCCATTTCTGGACTTTCTGCCCCTTCTACCATTCATCTAGCTCAACCTCTTGTATTGATTTCCACACGTGTACTGAGTGATCACCATATGTTAGTCAGAAATGCTGAGTACTGGCTTACAAAGACAAGGGTCTGTTTTCAAGGGTTTTGATTCCAGCATAAGAGAGAGATTGAAATAGAACATGGTAAGGCCTTAATAGAGTGATGAACAAAGGGCTAATGGGAGCACTAAGCATGGAGTGACCAGCACCTGGAAGGGTTTTGAAGAGAGAATAGGAGTTCATATGGTGAATGGGGTGGAAGAGCATTCCAGGCATAGAGGCCTTGATATACATGCATAACCCTGAGGCCTAAGGCTGCTTGCAAAATAGAAGGGTGTGCTTGGAGATCACTGTGAAAGATGGCCCTGAGGATTAGATTATAAAGGCTGATAGGATAGCTAACGATGATGGCAGGGGTTTAAGGAAGGCAGGAGGGCTATTGTTACTTTTACAGCAAAGGAGGGCCTTGCTGCCCCTGAGCTTCAGAGAGGCCTGGTGACAAAATGGTAGCAGGTTAAAACCCCAGGCAGGGGCCTGCTCAGAAGGCTGCTGAAATGTTCCAGGGCAGGAGATACTGGACTTGTATTAGCTCAGCAGAGCAGAGAGGGAAAAAGGGATTCTGGAAGCTGTTTGCTATTAGAATCATATTAGGCAGCTTAGCTCTTACTCTTGTCCTTCTAATTATTTGCTAGCTTATCAGCCTTGGCTGGGAAAACTGTTTTATGTGACCAAAGGTTGTAGGCAGTAGAAGAACCAGCAAGCTGGCAGCCAGTTTCTGCCTTAGAAGTGCAGGCTGGGTCGTGGTGGCCAGAGAGACCTGCTTCCTTATTGCAGTGGAGAGGAAACTGAGGCCCCAGGGAAAGGGACAGACTTGCTCTGTTACATCTTTGACAGCTGAGCTGGAATTGGACTGTGGCCAGCTCTCTTTCAAAGGTGTTTTTGATTCTGTTTCTGCTGAGCCTGGCCTGACACATTCCTTCTCCACCCACCCCCACCCCAGGGGCTTTGCCTAGGAGAATTTGGGAGGGGATAAAACTTAAGACAGTGGTTCTCAACCTTCCTAATGCCGCGACCCTTTAATACAGTTCCTCATGTTGTGGTGACCCCCGACCATAAGATTATTTTCGTTGCTGCTTCATAACTGTAATTTTGCTACTGTTATGAATTGTAATATAAATATTTGATATGCAGGATGTATTTAGGCGACCCCTGTGGAAGGGTCGTTCGACCCCCAAAGGGGTCGCGACCCACACGTTGAGAACCACTGACTTAAGAGATCATTGTTACTAGGCTTGAACCTTGTGCTTTTGCATTTGGAAAACAAAGTGATTAAGATGGTTCAGTTTGAGTTTATGTGTGGTTTGGGAATCTGTTTCTTACTTCCATTTATGCCTGTGGCTTGCTTACAAGAACCAAGCTTCTGATTCCTTGATAACTCCCAGGCTCCTTGCTTGTGACAGTCCCACCCCCACCCCTGGCACTCTCCTTTTTCTCCTTTTATTTCTAAGTATTTTTGCTTGCCAGTATAGGACCCGATCCTCCTGTTTTTTTTTCCTTCCCTCTTAAACCTGCCCATCACAAACCATCTCACAGAACCCATTAGTATTTCATAGCCTTCATAGCACTTTTTATGTGGTGAATACATTTTACAATTGTTTTTTATTATCCAGTTCCCAGCTGCAATCCAGGAGATGTGTCAGCAGGATCAATCTTATCTCTGAGTGTGGGCAAGCATTCAGGGGAGAAGCCTTCCCACAGGGTGCCTGGCCTGGAGTGGCAGAGGGAAAATCAGACTCGTGTCTCAAAAGCGCCTGTCCTGTGTCTTCATTTTTTCCATAAGTGAGCATGAGAAATGGATGTGAAAGTCCTTAGCGAGCCCCATACACAGGCAAAAACCATTGCTGTTATTTTACCTTGTTGGCATTTTTAGGAGAACACATTTGGATATTAAGGGATTCCTCTCCTCAATGTTAACCTCCCTTTTCTTTTCTTTCTTTTTTTAAAAAATATATTTTATTGATTTTTTTTACAGAGAGGAAGGGAGAAGGATAGAGAGTTAGAAACATCGATGAGAGAGAAACATCGATCAGCTGCCTCCTGCATACTCCCTACTGGGTATGTGCCTGCAATCAAGGTACATGCCATTGACCGGAATTGAACCTGGGACCCTTGAGTCCATAAGCTGACACTCTATCCACTTAGCCAAACCAGTCAGGGCTAACCTCCCTTTTCTTGTCTATAAAAATGACTGTAGCACAGTACATGCTTAAGAGATAGAGGGACTGTTCTTTCTCGTTTTTCCCGGACAGCCCTGGTTTTTGTGTGCTAATTAGTAACCTTAGCTGCCTGTGTCTGTGACTTTGGAAGAAAACTGAGAATTGTTTTGGAGACTCCAGAATCCTGAGGGCCTGGGCTTTACCATGCTATCATTTGCTTATGCCGTTTTCTCTACCAGTATCATCACCAATGGTTTTTGGTATAGGAAAAACAAAGACCTGTGTTTGAGCCACCCACTAGCCCTGTGATCTTAAGCAAATTCCAGAATAATCCTGAGTTTCAGTTCCCTTCACACAGAGGTCATATGGTACACCACAGTGTATTTGTGAGAACCAGAGACATATGCATCAAGGGGCTTTTTAAAAGGTAATGTAGTACATAATGTGGCAATTCCTGGTGCCTGGCATGGTGCCTATCACACAGTGATGGCACCTTACCCTTCTGGTGGATATCCTGGGATCTAGACCAAGACTGGTCCAAGTTCGTATCCTAGCTGTGCTCCCTGGGCTGGCCACAGGCACGATTTGGTTTACTGACTTACTAATTTTTAATAAGACATCTCGTTAATGAGGACACTACTGTTGAGAATATGAGGTGTGTGCACAGGTGTTCATAGGTGTTTTTATCTGTGCAGAGATCGTCCGTCACCAGTGAGTGGCTGTGTTGTGTCCCTTCTCCCACTGGCACATCCCACTCTCTTGGATTTTGTTTGTGTTGTGTTTTCCAGTCTGCGGGGTTTGCTTCTACTACAGCAATTGCTTGTGTCATGGCCTCACATCAAATCCCCGTGTAGTTCAAATGAGACACTGGTTCTGAGGAGTGGTGTCAGGTCTTCTTCAGAAACGTGTGTGGGAAGCTTTCATTGGGCACCTAAGCAAAGGGTCTGGACAAGGCAGGGCTATTTTACTGACCTTTAAGAACTGTGCTTTGGCCTCCTTCCACTCCAGTATGGGTACCTTGTCTACCACAGTCATTGTCAGCATTCCTTAGTTACTCAGGCCATGAACCATCAGCTCAGCCCCCACGTAGCAGAGGCTCTGGGACATAGAGGACCTTCCCTATTAGGAGAACATGGCTGAGCGAACGTACTGTGAGTATAGGACCATATTTAGGAAATCACATTTGCATGTTAAGGGATTCCTCTCCTCAATATTAGCCTTTCTTTCCTTATCTATAAAAATGGCTGTAGCAACACTACATGCTTAAGAAGTAGAGGGACTGTTCTTTCTGGTTTTCCCAGGACAGCCCTGGTTTCTCCCTGTGTCCTGGTGTAGTATTGATAGTGTCCCCTTTTATCCTCAGACTTGTTATGATTTGGAGGATAAATTATATGGTCACCTTACTTGTAGGTGAATATTGAGTAAGGTAGTGTAAGTAATATACTTAAGGCCAGGCCTAAGATAAGGACTCAGCACACATATACTGTTTTTGTTAGAGGAGATGTTAGGCGCTCAAGAAATGTTTGTTCAATGAACTACATTCATAAAGGTAAACTTTGAGGATGTTTGAAATGGATGTCTGGGTTGTAGGCACTTAGAGTTTATTAGATTTGATAAAACATGTTAATAATGTTTAAAATATAAGAAAGTGCCACCAGAGTAGTATAAATGAAGGATTTCTAGAGTGGGTAAGTCCACTGGAACATGTGCAGATGATTGTTGGAAGTGCTGGGCCATGGGTTGGACACTGAAGGACAGGAAGGTTTAGTCCAAGATGTACTGGGGCAGCTAAAATTGTTCTGGCTATTAAGAGTTAAGAAATAAGATTGAGTTTCTGTCCATGTGTGTATATTAGCTGGATTTTTGAATCTATTGTTTTCCATCAGTGGCCTATGTTGGTAAAGATCTCTAACTGTAATACCCCAATGTGGTACCAAATTCTGTGCCAAGAGGTCACAGAATAATCTCACTCTTCCTGATGAATTACCACTGAATATGGTACTTGTTTAGTTCCCAGGAAGAAAAAACAAAACAAAACAAAGGCACCTGGAGCTTCTGTCTTGTTTGGTATGAATAATAATCATTTTTAGGAACTGCAGTAGGGAGTTGCCACACAGAGGGTGGGGTATACCGTGACTCATGGGAAAGGCAAACTCTGCAGTGACTGGGAGGGTAAGCAGCACCTTTTCTTAGAACGAGGTGAAAGTTAGGTCAGTTTTCAAGTAGTCTGCTCATTTCCAACCTGGAAATCTGTCTTCTTGGCCACAGCCTAGCAGCTTTACTTGGAGAATAAGGTTCCAGTAATGGCACCTAAACAGAACCCTAAAGATACATTTGTCCATCTATTTGACAGAATCCTGTGATTATTTATACAACCCCATGTGCCATGGGTACTTGTAAATGACAGTGGAAATCTAGTCTGGGTTTGGGGCATGCGATCCCTACCTTCAGGCGATCTTTTAAATCAATATAGTTTGTAAAAGTATGTGCAATCCTATACCCACCAATGAAAAAGAAGTTGTATCTCTCCATTTTATCATTGTATTTTATTTATTTTTACATTTTTATTGATTTTAGAGAAGAAGGGAGAAGGAGAGAGAAATAGAAACATCAATGATGAGAGAGAATCATTGATTCACTGCCTCCTGCATGCCCCACAGGTGGGATCGAGCCTGCAACCTGGGCATATGTCTCACCAGGAATCGAACTGTGAGCTCCTGGTCCATAGGTCAATGCTCAACCACTGAGCCATGCTGGCTGGGCTCTCCATTTTAATCTTTATCCAATCTCAGAGATTTCCCTGCTTTGCTGTATCCTGCCTCCCTAATCTATCACCCATGAATTTCATGTAATCCCTCCTTATGTCTCCTCCTTTGATTCTAATGTATAAAATACATAAAACTGCCATTCTCTGGAGCATTTTCTCAATTCATTGACATTTTGCATTCTGGCAATGACAGTTTGGCTCAAATAAACTCATAGAAGTAGAAATAAAAGAGGTATATGTGCAAATATCTGTTGACCCTAATTGAACGGTGACTAACTAGGAATCTGGGAGAAACTTCACAAATGAAATGATTGTCATTGAATCTTGAAGGAAGAGTGGGAATTTGGTGGGTCAGAAGAAGATAAGGTAGGAAATACCATGGACAGAGACACAGAGGAGAGAAAGTGCATGGTGGTTTGAAAAGTTGTAGTCCATGGGGATGACTGCCTAGTAGAGAGGCCTTGGAGTTGAGGTTGGGACTTCGACTGAAAAAGGCCTTGATTGCTGCATTGAGGAATTGAGCCTGAACTATGAAAGAAGCATCAAGTAGGGAAGTGGGGTGATTGGATCTATGCTTTAGAAAAATAACTGGTTATAGTATGCTGGATGGATTGAGGGGAGGGTATGGGAGATGGTGAGATGTACTGTAGCTCAGCCAAGAGATAAAGTGAAGCTGAATTAGGGATGAGGAAATAGATATGGGGGGCATTTCAGAGGTAGATTAGAGGTCACCTATTCTTCTCATTTAAACAAGGGTAACCCCAGACTCTGAGCAGTGACACATGCAAAGTCCATAGCAAAATTGGGCAAAAGGCAGAGAGTGTTAAAAATGGATGATTAGGTACTAAGAATGGTGAACTAAAGTTCATGTGGAATTGTGTGGAGCCACTATTTTGGTGCCACTTACCAAGGAGATCATGTGGTTTAGGCCAGCCTGCATGGACCTGCTCAACGTGGAATCCAACAATACAGTCATGGCACTTTCTGCCAGTTGCCATTTTTATAGTGCTTTACAGTTGATCATGTGTTTTCCTACACATACAGGTAAGTCCTCACAATAGTCCTGTGAGTACTGATTAGTATTGTCCAAGTTTTACTGATCAGGAATGTGAGACTGGGAAAGATTAAGTGACTTGCCCAGGACTTCAACTTGAGTTTTCTATTAGCACAATTTCCTATTCCTCCTTTTATGAGCCTGGAAAGATCCCGAAGACAGGACCTCACTTTTGTTCAGATTCATATCCTTAAGATTAACTGTGGATCCTGATATGTTCTTACATATTTAATAAATGCTAAATTCATATGTTGAGTAAACATATGAATGAATACTATAAGTGAAGTAATAAATGACATCTTTAGTTTTAAGAATATCTTTAGTAATGAGAAATCCTAAATGAACTCCTCTGAACCTTAATCAGTCTCTTATCAAAACACTACAGGAAAGGACTTACTTAGAATATATTTACTCAACTTCATTAAACAAATGAATAAGCAAACAAAGAAACACTCTTTTACTTGAATACCCCTTCTTTTTTTTTTTTAAATATATTTTATTGATTTTTCACAGAGAGAAGGGAGAGAGATAGAGAGTTGGAAACATTGATGAGAGAGAAACATCGACCAGCTGCCTCCTGCACATCTCCCACTGGGGATGTGCCCGCAACCCAGGTACATGCCCCTGACCGGAATCGAACCTGGGACCCTTCAGTCCGCAGGCCGACGCTCTATCCACTGAGCCAGACCGGTTTCGGCTGAATACCCCTTCTTGAATTCATCCCTCAAAGTGCATGTCTGCTTTTCTGTGTATGATGTTTCCTTCTATTTGATATTGTTACAAAAAAAAGCTGTTAGGATTTTATATATTTTTTTCATAACTAAATACTTTTTGAAATTGATAAATCCTTATTTAAACTTTACCCATGTGCATTCTAGGATAGCTTTATTTTTTTAAACCAATTAAATATGATTTCAACATGTTAAAAAATGTAATGATAAATATAAGGGGACAAATACCTTTTTCTTCCTTCTTAATTATTTTCTAAAGACAATTATTTCTTTAGCACTTTCACTTTTCCAAACAGTGGCTATCATTTTATCCTTTGTATTATGTGGTTATCTGAATATGTATCTTAATTTCCTCAGGGATGTAGTAGAAAATGGATATGGTTTGGCGGGTCAGACAGGTTTAGGTTCAAATCATGGCTCTGCCACTTGTTAGTGCTTTACAGTTAAACGTGTGCAATAACTTTGCATTTGTGTATACGATTACTTAACCTCTTGGAATCTCCAATTCATCATGTATAAAACGGGATCATAGTGCCTTCCGTGTGGTTCTGCTAAAAAATGTTATCTCTGTCCTCTTTGCTCTTTGTCAACCCACCAGATGATAATACAATCACATCCTTGTCCTTGTATTTTGCCATAGAGTATGACAAATAGTAGACCTTAAGTCAATGTTTATTGGCAGGTTAAGTAAGTTTTAACTTCTTTCAAAAGAGAATTGTAGGCTCAAAGATATAAGATATTTCTATTACTTTTCATACCAGTTGCCATACATACTCCAGAAAGACTTCTAATTTGCAGTCATTCGCAATGCATGAGTCGACTTTTTCTCTGTGACTTCCCCGGGACTTAACTTTATGACTTGTAGTTGTCTTTGCTAAATTAATATGTAAGCAATGCTATTTCATTATAGTTTTAATTTACATTCTTTAATTACTAAAAGTAATTCCCAAGAAATGGTTTAGGTTTGTTTCCCCTTGTGTGAATTGTCAAGTGGCAGTATTTAAAAATGGTCTGGGCAGGGGAAGCTTGTTATGAAAGGACTAAACATGCTTAGTGTTTTGAGTTGCCTAAACTTTATTTATGTATTAACTCATTTTTTTGGTCAATGTTTATTGAGCACTGATTATGTGTGCCAGCTAATATTCCAGGGGCCATACATACTACAAAGAAAAAAAATGAATAAAGTCAGGGATCTCCAGTTCAACCTCCTCATTTAACATGGGTGGTAGCTGACACCTGGAAGAATGAGGTTAATTACCTAGGGCAGTGGTTGGCAAACTGCAGCTTGCGAGCCACATGCGGCTCTTCGGCCCCTTGAGTGTGGCTCTTCCACAAAATACCACGTGCGGCGCGCATATACAGTGTGATTGAAACTTCGTGGCCCATATGCAGAAGTGGGTATTTTGTGGAAGAGCCACACTCAAGGGGCCGAAGAGCCGCATGTGGCTCGTGAGACACAGTTTGCCGACCACGGACTAGGGTCATACAGCTTGTTTTGTAGCAGAACCAACCTTTTATTTGAACAGTAACTGTGATTTAAAATGTTTAGTAATAGTAGCCTTTTAAACTATGGGAAACATCCTGGGAGGTTCTGAATAGTGATGTCTAAACAACATCTCCAACCCATATCTATATTGAGAAAGCAGAGTCCTGATTTAGAAAATATGACTACCTTTTTTTAAAAAAAACATATTTTTTTTATTGATTTCAGAGAGGAAAGGAGAGGGAGAGAGAGATAAAAACATCAATGATGAAGAGAGAGAATCATTGATCTGCTGTCTCCTGCACGCCCCCAACTGGGGATCAAGCCTGCATCCCAGGCATGTGCCTTTTACCAAAATCAAACCTGGGACCCTTCAGTCTATAGGCCAATGCTCTATCCACTGAGCCAAACCACCTAGGGCAATTATCTGGTTTTTAGTCTCATAGAGAACTCCTTCCTAGACCTCTTTGCCTCTTACATTTATTCATTCTTAAATGAATAAACTTATTTTTAAAACAGGACTAGAAAACAAAACAATTCTGATCCAACTGTGAACCTTCTTGGACACGTTTTTGGTAAATGGGAAGAACAGGAGACACATTTCTCTTATCAAATAAAATAGTCAATTTAGATTTAATATGGCAGTTATCCTCAGGTAATAAAAATTCAACTAACTTGCCATAACTAGTTTAAAGTCAATTAGGAGCCTCATATTCCTTACTTGCCGGGTAAAATTTAATAGAACTTCAGTTAAGCATTTATTGCTTATTTAATTCAAAATTAAGTTAATCACCACGGTTGGTAACAACCACTGAGCATTTAATTAACAGTCAGCAAACTATCTTATTAAGTCTAAATACGATGCAGACAGGTCTTGTTTATTGCCATCAGTTTGCAAGCACTACCTCAAAGGGTCTTAGGTTTTCTCTTGGCTTTACTCTTCTGATTTGTCATCTTCATTTTCTTCTGGTTGACACGCAACTTGGGTGAAGGAGTTGAAGAGGCAGGAGTTCATAGTGTTAGGGGAGCTTCTGGCTTTGGGCATAGCTGAGAAATTTCTGTTCCATTGCATTGGATTCCATTCTTCAAGAATTATTGAGCACATTTTTTGTGTAAGACATTCTTTTAAACACTTAAGAATATATAGAGGAGGTCATGCTGACATATTTATCATTATTCTTTCATCTTAAGATATGAAAAAATTGAATTAATTCATTCACCTAACACACTTATTGGACTAAAGTTTGTAAGGTATTTTGTTGAGTGCCAGGGATACCATCATGATTTGGACAAAGATCCTTGCTCTTACAGAAGACAAGTATGAGAGGTACGGTAGTAGCAATATTGGATAAGGTGCAGCTGTAGGAGCACTAAAGTTCCTTAAATGCTGTGATTCTTAAGATAGTGTTTTCCAAAATGTTAGAAATGTCCTATGGCAAAAAGGTCCTATAGCCAAGTGAGTTTGGAAAAGTTCAAGTTAAACAAAATTAAATGGGCTTTTAAAAAAAATCTTTATTGTTGAGATTATTACAGATGTCCCTCTTTTTTCCCCCTCCACCCAGTTACCGCCCCACCCCAGGCCTTTGTCACCTTACTGTCTGTGTCTATTGTTAATGCATATATGAACTTTGTTTAATCTCTTCCTGCACACACCCCCCATTCCTCTTCCCTCTGAGAATCATCAGTCTCTTCCATTTCTATGCCTCTGATTCTGTTTTATTCACCAGTTTATTCTGTTCATTAGATTTCTTATTCCTTTATTTTGATTTTTAGGTTCAATTGTTAATAGTGTGTATTTGTTGCCATTTTTTTTTAATCTTTTTTCTTCTCCTTCCTCTTCTTAAAGATTACACATCAACATTTCATATAATACTGATTTGGTGGTGATGAACTCCTTTAGCTTTTTCTTGTCTGTGAAGCTCTTTATCCAACCTTCAATTTTATTTATTTTATTTTTTTAAAATATATTTTATTGATGTTTTACAGAGAGGAAGGGAGAGGGATAGAAAGTTAGAGACATCGATGAGAGAGAAACATCGATGAGCTGCCTCCTGCACACTCCCCACTGGGAATGTGCCACAACCAAGGCACATGCCCTTGACCAGAATCGAACCTGGGACCCTTGAGTCCGCAGGCAGATACTCTATCCACTGAGCCAAACTGGTTAGGGCCTGACCTTCAATTTTAAATGATAGCTTTGCTGGGTAGAGTAATTTTGGCTGTAGGTCCTTGCTATTCATCACTTGGAATATTTCTTACCACTCTCTTCTGGCCTGCATAGTTTTTGTTGAAATCAGCTGATGGGTATTCCCTTGTAGGTAACTAACTGCTTTTCTCTTGCTGTTTTTTAAGATTCTCTATTTGTCTTTAGCCCTTGGCATTTTAATTATGATGTGTTTTGTTGTGGTTCCTGTTGGGTTCCTCTTGTTTGGGGCTCTCTGTGCTTCCTGGACTTATAACTCTCTTTCTTTCACCAGGTAGGAGAAGTTTTCTGTCACTATTTCTTCAAATAGGTTTTCAATATCTTGCTCTCTCTCTTCTTCAGCTCCCCCCCCCCCCCCCCCCACCCCC
>NW_006292344.1:1146675-1152072 GCF_000327345.1 Myotis davidii
TTTTGGATTCTCTTTTCTTTTTGTTTTTCTGGTAGGGTTTTTTTTGCTTCCTCATATTTCAAATTGTTGATTTGATTCTCAGAATTGTCTACTCTACCATTCAATCCCTGTATATTATTCTTTATTTCAATCAGTGTATGCTTAAATTCTGACTGGTCCTTTTCCATTTTTTTTTTTTTGAGGTTTCTAGAAGATTCTTGAGTAACTTTATAACCATGGTTTTGAACTCTATATGCAGTAGTTTGCTTTCTTCCATTTTTAAACTTTGTAACATGTTTCTTTGTTTCCACATTTTGGCTGCTTCCCTGTGTTTGTTTCTATCTATTGGGTAAAGCTGCTATGTCTCCTTGAGTTGGTAGAGTGAAGGTTGGTAGAGTGTAGTAGGTGTTCTATAGGGCCCAGTGGCTCAGCCTCCCCAGTCACCTGAGTTGAGAACTCTAGGTGCACCCTTTTGTGGGCTGTGAGCACAGTCTTATTATAGTTGAGAGCTGATTGCTGTTGGTGTCACTGGGAGGAATTGACCTCCAGGCCAATTGGCTGTGAGGACCAGCTGCGACTACAGGGGTAGAGCTGCTGTGCAGGAGATACCCCTATGGAGCAGCACTTGCTTCAGCGGGGCTTTGGTGCTCACTGAGTCTGCCCTTTGAGTGTTACTTATAGATGTGTAGAGTTGTAATCTGTTAGTGTCTGACATTGACCACTGGATACATTGGCTCTTGGGTCTCCAGGGAGGTGCAAAGTCAGCCACTGCCTGGGGCCACCCAGCAAGAGCTACAGAGAGATCTGCAGATTCCTCCTCTTTGTATCAGGTTTGGAAGTGCCCAGATGAGGCCCAGCTGTGAAGCAAGGCAAACTGGTGCAGGTGCCGGATCTTGGGCCTTTTGTTGATAGGTTTGGGGCTCCCTGACCCAGCTGGAGCTTGTTTGCAAAAGCTAATGGACACAGTTTGGGTGGGGTTATAAATTGGATGAGGCAGGGTCTTAGGGAATCACCAGGGTGGAGCAAACAGAAATGGCTGTCAGTCAGCCCTGAGACCAGGAGGTCCCAGCATAGGAACAATGATCCCTGCAAGCACCTCTGTCTGGGAGAAAGCTGCCCTGGAGTTCCTGTCCTGATGCCAGACAATCTAGTTCTTCCCCATATGTGTCTGTGTCCAAAGCTTCGCTCTGGTGCTGGAGCTCAGAGGAAGCAGGGCATTGTAAGTTCAGTTCATGGTGCTGGCCTTTTAAGAGGAACAGTTGGGTCTCCAGCAGCTTCTGTGTTACTGAGCCCCTATCTACACTGGTTTTTACAGCTCATAGTTCTTACTTTGAGTAGGGGCACTTTTTCCCAGCTCTGGGACTCTGGGCTGGGGGTCTCTGGCCACACATGGGTGCTGGACCAGCCCGTTCCGCGCCTCTGCATCTCCTACCAGTCTTAGTGTGCTTTCTTTTCTACTTCTCTTGTTGTAGGACTTCCATTCAGCCAGCTTTCCAATGATTCTGGATGATGGTTGTTCTGGATTTTAGTTGTAATTTTGATGTGGTTGTGGGTGAGTACTGGTGTTTACCTATGCTGCTATCTTCAAAACTTAAATGGGCATTTTTAACATTGGATTTTTCTGAGCCTTCAGTAAACGAATGCACATTGTGACCTTCTAAGAGGTTTATTTCCCAAAGTCATTTGATCATAGACTTATCCCCGCCCCCGACACCCCCTCCTCCCCAGGACATTTATTGGGCTTAGTGTTCCCATGTACTTTAGGAGAAGCTTCTGTGAACTATGGGTTCAATCTACCAGCATCTCAGCCTCGGAGGGGTACTCAGGCATACATCTTAGTGACTGTTTCAGGGTTGGAAGTTCTAATTGGTATGAAAGGTATGCAGATAAAATGAGTGACTTCAGACATAGAAACTTCTGCCTGGGGTTGAGTGTGTGGAATCAGAGCCAGTTTTCCTCAAGGAAGAGAGCTGGGCCTATGTGTGAGAGAGTTTGTATGAGAGAGGCCTAGAGGATTGCCAAAGAGTCACTGGGAATAAAACAACCGTGAAATTTTGACATGACTGATTGGGTTGAGATACCATAACACGTGGATACAACTTAGACCAATTTTCATTTAGCCTAAATCTGGATAGGTAAGAGGCGGCAGGCTTTTTGGTGCAGAACTCAGCTTTAGGCCTTGTTCCAACTGAGTGACTGCCCATCTACTGACGCACTCCTGTAAGGTATTCTGACTCGTCTGGGGCAAGGCCTCAGGCCTTGTCAATCACAATCTCTTTTCAGAGTGGGTCTTGGCTCCTTGGTGAATGGCTTAATTCTAGCAGGTCTAGTTTCCATTTACTCCATAACAGACCATTTTCTCCACCTTTCCTCCTTCCTTGCCTTCACATTTTCTGATAAATCATTCTCATCCACCTGTATTAATCTTTTCATGTAAGGTAGACTACCTTTGTATAGTCTTCCTGAAAAGTCATTTACTTTACTTAAAATAGTGTTACTAGTTTTCTCCTCTTTAGCAGTAATCAGCAGATGGAACATACTAGGTGAAATGGAGGATAATCTATGTATCTGGTCTACCATACCATAGGAATTGTGACCCCAGGCTGTGTTCTTTCAGTATCCACCTTGTTATCCATCTCTGTGCAGAAAAAAGCACAGACAAGGAATGGGGAGACCTTGGTTCTCTTTCTGGACACAAGTTTTCCCCCTGTCTGAGCTGGTCTATTTATGAAATGTTAGGTGTAGGCTATGTACTCTTAGGGACCTTTCAACTAAAAATGTTGAGTGTTAACATTTGCTAAGTCAACATAAGCTAGATTCAATCAGGATTGTTTGATCAGCCACATATCTTTGAGCCTGGCAATATGAGGAAGTGTGCAATGAGCAAAAACAGCATGTCCATGCAGTGGACATTCAATGAAAACTGGTTCTTCTGTACCCAGCCTCCTTTTGGACTCATTTTCTTTATATTGTCTGTTATTTTTGGTCATATCTCCATCTCCTCTGCCACTCAAGCTTATCTCTTTGCTTACACTCTTCCTACTGTAAATTTTTCTTTCCCATTCCCCTATCTCTTGAGGATTCCTTTTTCCCTTCTGGCCCTGCCTATGGAGGGTGTGTACTCTGGAGCCTTCTGAAGATAAATGGCTAGAATGTTGGTGCAGAACAGGGTGTGTCGATGCTGGTTAGTTGCACATCTTTTTAGGAGACTGTATGTTCTTCAGAACTGTTTCTTTATTGAATAAATATTATTCAATGAATGAGGCCAAGTCTTGCCCTTAAGGACCCCATATTGGAGGTGAGAAACTTTCTGACTTCTCTTTGACATGGTGGCAACTGCAGTCAGTGAGGAACATGGTACATCAGAGAGAAGGATTTTGCTAGGTTCTCTGCATGGATTCTAGAGCACCTGGGAACATTAATCACTGGAAAGCTTAAGCTTATTTTGAAGACCTTGAAAAAGCAGCCCACATGCTTCTTTTCATCATATACTTGGACAGACAATTCAGGGATGAAGATATAAGCAGGAATCCTGGCTACAGGGCAGATCAGAGGGCATAATATGGGCTGGTGGTACAACTCTTCAAGAGTGATGTGGCAGAGAGCACAGGATACAGCCCA
The DNA here is from genome assembly GCF_000327345.1 of Myotis davidii. Taxonomy (NCBI): domain Eukaryota; kingdom Metazoa; phylum Chordata; class Mammalia; order Chiroptera; family Vespertilionidae; genus Myotis; species Myotis davidii. The sequence goes on from NW_006292344.1 coordinate 1,150,276, forward strand.
GCCCAGAGATACTGTCCACATGCGAAGGGGCCATTGGTATTGAGGTTTGGTTCCACTCCAGTTAAGATTTTCAAAAGTTAGGAATTTACCTTGAGAGTCCTTTTGTTTCTTTTTCTTTGTATTAAACATAATGCCTTTCAGCCTTTGTGATTAATTCTTTGGATTTCCCCAGTTACATATGCCTGCCTGAAAAATCCAGAAACATTTTGAAAGCTTTGATCTAAAAGTACAGTTCTTAAGAACCCGGGCTCTGGAGCTAGATTGCATCCTGGCTCTACCATTTAATACCTGAGCTTGTTAATCTCTTTAGGCCCCTATTGCCTTCTCCATAAAATGGGGATAAGAAAATTGCCTATCTCCTTGTTATGAGGATTAGATGAGTTAATACATAGCAAGCCCTTAGAACCAAGCCTGACACAAGATAAGCCCTATTTAATATTAGCTGCTGTTATTATGTGCTATCCTCATAGAGTCAGAACATTGTGAAAAGATCCTGGAGATGAGTGTGCTTTTTTGGTCATCTCTTTGAAGAAACTTTTAATTTTGGAATAATTTTAGATTTACAGAGAAGTTGGTAAAGATTGTACAGAGAATTTTCGTACACCCCTCACCCAGTTTCCCTCATTCTTGACATCTTATACTACCATGGTACATTTGTGAACACTAAGAAACTGACATTGGTACATTGCTGTCATCTAAACTCTAGACTCTATTTGGGTTTCATCAGTTTTTCCATTAACGTCCTCTTTCTTTTCCAGGATCCAGTCCAGGGTTCCACATTGGTTCCTCTGACTGATTGCTTCTAGTCAGCCTTGAAACTTGGCAGCTTCTTCCCCTCCACCCCAGATCCCTACCCCAAAGCTGGCTGGTTTCTCCTCCATTGTGTCTCTCTAGTACTCTCCATTTTACTAGCACTTACCACATTGTAATTCTACAGTCTGTCTCCCTCACCAGAATAGGAGCTCCCTGAATTCAGGAGCCATGCATGCCTTTTTCTCATTGTATCCTCATCTCCCAGCACAGCACCTGGTACAGAATAGGTGCTCTATAAATATTTGTTGAATGAGAATAAAATCTAGTTATTATATTTCCATGACTTTAAAACTCTCATTTTTTTGTAATAGCTGGGGAAAGATTCTTTATAGAGAAGCCTGTTACAATCTATAATGTAAAATGAATAAGCTGAAGTGGCTGTAGATGAAGTGGGACAGGACAGGACCCACTTTTCTTGCACTTCTCTGCTTTTTCTTTTCTTTGGAAGGGGCTCTGGCAAAGCAGGGCTTAAAAATCACCGCAATCCAGCCTCTTTGTTTTCTGGGGAGGAGAATGAGGTCCTCAAATGGGGAATCACAATACTGGGTGAAGCTGGAAGCCCAGAGAAGGTAAAAAAAAGAATAGAATGGGCCTGGCCAGTGTGGCTTAGTGGTTGAGCGTCAACCGATGAACCAAGAGATTATGGTTCAATTCCAGGTCACAGCAGAAGCTCGGGTTGCAGGCTCAATTCCCAGTAAGGGGCGTGAAGGAAGCAGCCGATCAATGACTCTCTTTCATCATTAATATTTCTATCTCTTTCTCCCTCTCCCTTCCTCTCTGAAATCAATAATATATATATACTGAGTGTCCAGATTATTATGACCACCTGATGTTTGTAGGCAAATTAGCTATAATTTCACGTTGAGGTTGCTAGAGGGCCAGACCATTATAAATAGGGAAGCAGGTTGTTTACCACAACAGTAGAAGTGACTTTTTTCCTAAAGATATGGGTAAACAACGCGATTTAACAGCCTTTGAACTGCT
>NW_006292344.1:1152775-1153492 GCF_000327345.1 Myotis davidii
ATATATATATCCCATGTTCAAAGGTTGTTAAATCACATTGTTTACCCATATCTTAAGAAAAAAATCATTTCTACTGTTGTGGTAAACAACCTGCTTCCCTATTTATAATGGTTGGCTCTCTAGCAACTTCAGTGCCAGATTATAGCTAATTTGCCTACAAACATCAGGTGGTCATATATATATATAGATATCTATATATCTATCCTATATAATAAAGAGCGAATATGCAAATGGTCATCATGCCCTAGCGCGCTTGCACCACTGCACCTGGGCCGGGGGACCTGAAGCTGCACTCCCCACCCTGCAGGGCTTGACGGGAGTGGGGCTGGCTGGGTCTGTGTCTCGCGCAATTTCGAGGTGCATGCAGGTAGGCGGGGACTTGACTCTGGGTCCCGTGGTGTGCCCCAGACTCTGACAGGAGGGATATTTTCATATACATTTCACTAATTTTCTTTCATCTCTGACACTTCTATTATAGAGAAAAGGCAAATAGCAATATTAAAATATTTCCTCTAATTAATCCCCTTTTAATGGGCCACTAGTTCTAATATGACAACTGCATTTCTCAGTGAGGACAAATGCTAAGTGGTTTAAGATTCAACTCACGCTCACCTTACAAGAGATCCCTCCCCCCTGAGGAGCAATCACATCAGAGCAACAAAAACACGTCATGTTCCCACCTACACAGAGCAGCAGAGACCCCACTGGTGTGTGTGG
>NW_006292344.1:1153845-1154559 GCF_000327345.1 Myotis davidii
AGCCCAGAGAAGGGAAAAAAAAGAATAGAATGGGCCTGGCCAGTGTGGCTTAGTGGTTGAGCGTCAACCGATGAACCAAGAGATTATGGTTCAATTCCAGGTCACAGCAGAAGCTCGGGTTGCAGGCTCAATTCCCAGTAAGGGGCGTGAAGGAAGCAGCCGATCAATGACTCTCTTTCATCATTAATATTTCTATCTCTTTCTCCCTCTCCCTTCCTCTCTGAAATCAATAATATATATATACTGAGTGTCCAGATTATTATGACCACCTGATGTTTGTAGGCAAATTAGCTATAATTTCACGTTGAGGTTGCTAGAGGGCCAGACCATTATAAATAGGGAAGCAGGTTGTTTACCACAACAGTAGAAGTGACTTTTTTCCTAAAGATATGGGTAAACAACACGATTTAGCAGCCTTCGAATGTGGGATATGTATTATGATGAGTGGCCAGATTATTATGACCACTCCATCAGTACTTTGTTGGGACACCTTTTGCCTTCAATACTGCGGCAATTCTTGGCATTGACTCCAGGAGATGTTGAAAGGTGATGCGAGGAATCTGACACCATGCCTGATGAATAGCACTGTCCAGTCTGTGAGATTTGATGATTGTGGAACCAGCTGCCTGATGGCTCTTTTAAATTCTTCCCACAAATGCTCAATTGGATTGAGATCTGGTGATTGTGGGGGCCACCTACGCAAGGGAAAGTCTC
>NW_006292344.1:1154985-1172160 GCF_000327345.1 Myotis davidii
AAAATAAAATGTCCTGGCTGTACAAGGAAGTCAGACCAGTTAAGTGCTTAATGGGCTTTAAGGGGAGTTGGCAAAATGAAAACGTGCTAAGTGTGGTAAAATATGTAAATAGGCCTACGGTGCCGGCTCTGTCCTGGCGGCCAGGGCTTCCTGCCTCGAAGACCAGGGGTTCCGGCTTCCTTAGATAGCACGTCGATCAGACGAGACACCCAGTTCACAGCCCCTCCAAGGAGCAAAGCTGGATTCACACGAAGGCGATGCAATGAATGAATTGATGAATGAGTGAGGATTTCCTAAAGTGAGGAATTTAAAGGCACACTCAGGAGGGACAGCCACAGCCTGGCCGGCCGGCGTGGGCTCAGTGATTGAGCACCGACCAGTGAACCAGGAGGTCAGGGTTCGATTCCCGGTCAGGGCACAGGCCTGGGTTGTGGGCTCGATCTCCACTGGGGGCGTGCAGGAGGCGGCCGATTTGGAGGGGACTTGACTCTGGGTCCTTCGGCGTGCCCCAGACTCTGACAGGAGGGGGATATTCATATACATTTCACTAATTTTCTTTCATCTCTGACACTTCTATTATAGAGAAAAGGCAAATAGCAATATTAAAATATTTCCTCTAATTAATTCCCTTTAAATATATATATATATTTCTTTATTGATTTCAGAGAGGAAGGGAGAGGGAGAGAGAGCTAGAAACATCAATGATAAGGGAGAATCACTGATGGGCCTCCTCTTGCATGCCCCCTAGTGAGGATCAAGCCTACAACCTGGGCATGTGCCCTGGACCAGAATTGAACCTGGGGCCCTTCAGTCTGCAGGCTGATGCTCTATCCACTGAGCCAAACCAGCTAGGGCATTTAATTCCCTTTTAATGTGCACAAATTTCATGCACCAGGCCACTAGTCTATACTAATAAAAGAGTAATATGCTAATTAGATCAGTCATCTTCCAGACATCCATCTGGAAGTCCTTCCAGACAAAGCCACAGTGATGAGGGCTGAGGCAGAGGTGGTTAGGGGTGACTAGGCCTGGAAGAGTGGGCAGTTAGGGGCAACCAGGCTAGCAGGGGAGGGCAGTTAGGGGCAACCAGGCCAGCAGGATAGCAGTTAGGGGCGATTAGGCAGGCAGGCAGGTGAGCAGTTAGGAGCCAGCAGTCCCGGATTGTGAGAGGGATGTCCTACTGCCGGACACAGGGATCAGGCCTAAACCGGCAGTCAGACATCCCTTGAGGGGCCCCAGATTGGAGAGGGTGCAGGCTGGGCTGTGGGACACCCCCCCATGCATGAATTTTGTGCATCAGGCCTTTAGTATATATATAAAAGGCTAAGTGATTGACCATACGTCTTTCCTACCATTGGACCAACCTACTGGCCAGTACATATGACTCTCACTGGCAATTTAAAAATAAACAATGACTCGTGCATTGATAATTCCATTGATTCCATGGATAATGCCAACAAGGAAAATTTTCCCATTGAATTTCTTAATAGTATTACTCCTTTGGGAATGCTGTGTCAAAAATTAAAATTGAAAGTAGGTTCAATCATCATACTACTGAGAAATCTTAATAGTAAATGGGGTCTTTGTAATGGTACTAGATTTATTATCACAAGATTATGATAATATTAACATAATCAAAGCTGAAGTATTAACAAGATCTGCAGAAGGAGAGGTTGCTCTGATTCCCAGACTAGATTTGTCCCCGTCTGACACTGGCCTCCCATTTAAATTAATTCAAAGACAGTTTCCTGTGATGCCAGCATTTGTGATGACTATTAATAAATCACAAGGACAAACTCTAAACAGAATAGGAATATTTCTACCTGAACCTGTTTTCGGACATGTTCAGTTACATATTGCTTTCTCTTGAGTTCAAAGAGTGTGTGATGTTAAAGTTAAAGCTGTAAATATTTCATCACAAGGGAAATTAAACACTCTGAAAGTGTTTTTACTCTTAATGTGGTATACAGGGAGATATTAGAATAAGTTTAATCAATTTATCAGTCATTGTTTTTATCAATGTTGTTTTTATATCATATTTTTGTTTATATATCATGTATTTGTTGTTGTTATATCATGTTGTTATTGTTTATTTATTAATCAATTTATATATTTTCATGTACATTTTACTAATTTTCTTTCATCTCTGACACTTCTATAATAGAGAAAGGGTGAATAGAGATATTAAAATATTTCTTCTAATTAATTTCCTTTCAATGTGCATGAATCTGTGCACTGGGCCACTAGTATATATAGAATTGAATGGTGGAAGTGTCCTGATCCTGTTCCTATTGTTGAGTGGATGCCTGGCAGCAGTCAGGAACTCTGAAAGAACTGGGTTTGGCTTCTGGCTCTTCTTCTATTCTCCTTGTCGGTTTTTCTTATCTGTAATGTGAGTTCAGTGGTCAGCGATACCTCACAGTACCCATTGCTCACAAAGCACCACAGTTTTCAGGGAAGTTAAGTGAGCCAAGGTGCTTAATTTGAGCATAGCATAGGTTCTCAGTAAAGGTTTGAAAAAAAAAAAAGCCTTGGATATTGGGAAGCTTATCCTTAGAACTTATTTCAAGACTGGGATGAATTGATGCAAAACCAAGAACAATCATTCATTACGAAATCTGTGAGGCTCAGGAAAGGAACCAGTGTTTGCGTTTCTAATAAGCAGGATATACCCTGTGTTTACTCATGGAGGCTTTTATCATACAATACCAATTTTCATACAGATTGGATCCCAAAACTTCTTAAGGAATTAAAAATATAACTTGTGGGCAGTTTGTGTTTTATAAATTACAGAAAACAGTAAAGATGTGGCATAGTAAGTACAGTTAAGCCTGTGGCAGGCACTGACACCAGGAGGAAGACGTGAGAAGCAGCTGAGAAGGCATGGGAGCTGGGGAGCCAGATACAGCAAGCAGGTGCACAGCGTGGGGTGCAGTGCCAGGAGATGGAGGGAGCCCTATCTGCTTGGGAGGAAGATGCTGAGGGCAGTGAAGGCAGTGGCAGAACCCCAGAGAAATAAACTCTGTATATTCTTAAAAATTATTTGTTAATTTTAAAGACTTTATTTTTTTAAGAATAGTTTTAGGTTCACAACAAAATTGAGAGATAGGTGTAGAGATTTCTCATATACTTTCTGCCCCTGAACATGCAGAGCCTCCTCCATTATCAACATCTCCTAACAGAATGGTACATTTGTCACATTTGATTATTATCACCCAAAATCCATAGTTTACATTAGAGTTCACTTTCGATGTTGTACAGTCTGTAGGTTTGGACGAATGTATAATGACATATATTTATCATCATGTCATACAGAGTATTTCCACTGTCCTAAAAATCCTCTGTCATTCGCCCGTTCATGCCTCCCTCCTCCACTCCAACCCCTGGCAACCACTGATCTATTTACTGTCTCCTCGTATTATCGCTTTTATCTTGCCATTCATGGGACCAGCTGACTTTTGGAACCTCATTTTCATTGTCTTCTCTCATTCCTGCCTTAGTCACATTTCCTCATTCTGATTACCGTTTCCTGCCACCATCACCTGTTTAAATCCAAATTGATCTTCAGGGTTCACAGGACCTCCTCCATGAAGCTGACCTTGATTTCCATACTTTGCCCCTCAGCAGGTAATAATTAATGCTCCTTTATCTGTAGTGCTTGCATGGCACTGAGCACTTTCCACCTTATATAGTTATCTATGTGCCTTTCTTATTTTGGGCTTTTAACTTCTTTCAGACACTCATTCCTGCCTGGAATCTGGAACACTTGTTGAACGAATGGGCAGTTGCTTGGATGCATGGATGGGTGGACAGTTTTGACATCTCCCACACTAACCTCAAACTTAGTTCCTTTAAAATAGGATTTTAACTTGCTCATCTATACACATCCTCATAGCAGCACTGGGAAGGTGCCCATTCATTCATTCATTCATTCATTTATTCATTTGCTCATTAATTCTTTCATATTCCACACTAGATTTTCAGGCACTATTTCAGGTTTGCAGCAATGGACAGTCTATTTGTTGATAGCCTGCACAGAGAAAATAGTATTCTTTGGGATGAGTTTTCTTACTTATAAGGTTTATCTGGAATTTTTTTTTTTGACATACAAGGACTAAGGATGAAATGGTTTGTTTCATTTAAACATGTCATTGGAGTACAAAGCAAATGCTCGCTTGTTCCTTCAGCTGGTTTGTACTAAAGAGATAGCTGGGCTTGGAAAGGTACCGTCTTAGATTATATGGCAGTTCCTTACTGACTTGCCTCAAGGATAAACTCTCTTTTCTTTTCTTTTTTTTTTAAGATGGTGCCAGGATGCTACAGTGCTCATGGTGTGACTTCCTTGCTAATGTCTTTATTTTATTTTTTAATATAGTGACAGAATGCTTACCGCTGAGGTGGTAAATGGAAAAAAGTAGTGCAGTAGAATAGACTGTTCGTTCCTTGGGGCCTTCTATATTAATCACAGGAGGAAGTGTCAGACATGGCCAGATGAGAGAGCCAGAAGTTCATGCTCGATCAATATCAGAGGAGCAAAGCTGGGAGGACTTTGATGATGCTACGAGGAAGAAACTTAAGGTTCTCAGAGGGACATAGCTTGGAGCATAATAGAGATCATCTAATCTAGTGGTTCTCAAGCTTGAAGGAGCACCAGAGTCACCCTGGAGGGTTTTCTGGGCCCCTTCTCAGAGATTCTGATCATGAGTTTGAATTTCTGACAAGCTCATGGGTGGTGTCAATATTCATGAGAACCACGATCTAGTGCAGCTGCTGGTTTGCTTGTTTGTTACAGATAGGGAAATGAGATCAAGGACAGTGGGAAGGACTTGCCCAAAGTCACACAGCTGTCAGGAGCAAAACTAGAGTCAAAGCAGGAATTCTGACTTACAATTATTGCTCACTGTTACTGGAGATTGTCTAAGAACAATATTACTTTTAGTTTTACTGCAGAGTGAGAGCTAGCATTCATCAGCTTTATCGGATCTGGTATTCAATTTATTCTCCAGCACCTTGCATTTGGTTGTCTCCAACTACATTTTTTTATTCAGTTAACCCATAATTTTGATCACTGTGTGCACTTGGAATTGCATTTGAACTAGAGGTGTTGTAACACTGTGGTAGTCTGCAAGCATGGGCTTTAGTTAGTCAGGCCTTGAGTAAATTACTTTTTTCATTTTCTCACCTGAAAATGAGGACAGTAACACCTCCTAAGGCTGAAGATAAAGTGCTTAGTATGTACCTGGTCCTCAGTGCTTGCTTCCTGATTGTTAGCCCTTGTAATAATTACTAAAGAGAATAGGATGTGGTCCCCACCCTCTCATGCATAGGTGGCTTCCTGAGTTTGCAGTGGAAAGTAATTGGGAATTAGTGCAACAAACACATGGCTTGGAATTAGGAAAGCTGGGTTGGAGACCCAGCTCTGCCACTTATTAGTTGTGTGGTCTTGGGCAAGTCACCTGACCTCTCTGAGTCCTCATTTGAAGCAGATCAACTTGTCTAGTAATAGAAGAACATAACGAATAAATGGAAGGATGGAAGTTGGGAAAAGGGGCAAACCTGTTTATCAGGTGCAAGTTTGGGGTTGACAGGGAATGGATCTGAAGAGGAGGAGGCCAGTAGAAGGGGCTGGGTGGCCCAAAACTTGGTGTTGGAAGGGATAGCAGGCCTGGGGGTAGACCAGTGATGGTTGACTGGGTCATGCTTATAGTGCAGGTGAGAACTCATAGTCCCCACCACTGGAGAGCCTCCTGACCTGGGAGGGAAGGCTGGTTAAAGTGAGGTGGGTGCTAGCATTGGCATATGGCTGAGTAGTCTGGCCAGGCTGATGGCATCTGCTTTGGACTGAAGCCTTGGGACACATTCATGGTTCTGCACTCTGGACCAGCACAAGAGGGTGAAAGACAGTGATATGATGAAAACCTAGGATTGTCCTTGGCACCTTGGTTACCAGGTTTATTCAGCAGCAAAGAAATTAGATTAGAAAAGACTGGATATGATTGCTGTAGCTTTCTTGACTGGTTCAGGAACTGGGAGAGGCCTGGCTACATGTTGGGGTGGTCCTGGGGAAGATGGAGATAAGGTCTCCCACAAGCCTCAGTTTTCTCATCTGTAAAGTGGGAATGCTGATGTTATCTATTAAGGATTGAAGTGCCAGCACACCTTGCTGGTTGCTGGGAAGGCACTTCCTGGTTACGAAATATCAGAGAAGTGCATGGCGTTCACATTACAGGGAAGCATCAAAGACTGGAGAAGAATGAGGGATAGTGGAGAAGAACGAGGGATAGTGGAGCTGCCCACAGGAGTCAGGGAAGTCATCCTGGGGAAGACTGTGAGGTCTGCTACCTGAGGAGGGTCAAGGATGCTGGGAGAATGGGACTCTGTGACACGTGCATAGTGTATAAGAGTCCATGAAAATGTTGCTGAGCAGGGTCAATTCAGTGCAGTCTTTTCCTTTCATCATGGGTGGCCCTGGGAGCTCCAGTGGGGTGGACATAGGAGCACCCTCAGATCACCATTGTGAGGAGAGCCAGGCTCCTGTGGTCTCATTTGGGCAGAAGTGTCAAGTCAGTGGATGGAGCTCCCAGGGTGTCCAGGCGCTCTCCTCACTTCCTAGCCTGTGTGTGGTTGGAGAGACTCAGAGATTCGGCTCATTTCACAGATGGGAAGAAAGAGACACATTGGGAAGTCTGTCCCCAGCGAGTCCCACAGCCCCTTTTCTTCAGCTCCTCCTCCCCTCTCTCTGGCAGTCCTAGCTCCCCTGCTCATGCTGTACCTTAGGTAGGCCTATCACTCATGTTTTTTTCCACACGCTTTCATTGATCTCTTTCCTCTGTCACCCAGGGTCTACTCTGAGTACCTTTCTGGTTGCTGGTTACTGTTTTCTTTTCCAACGTCCCAGAATCTCCCTTTCTTTAGATCATAACTAAAAACAATAGTGTTAATCTTCCAGTGATTGTCTTCTGCCCCTGCATCCAATTGTTCTTCTTTGGTTAGAATTAAACCCCTCATGATCACTTATCTCTATGTGTCCCTTAACTGTGGGCCACACTGTTGGTCAGTTACTGAGAGTTTGTTAGACACTTTTCCTTTTGCAGAAAGAGTTGTACCTGACTTACGCATCATGGACATTTGTGGTCTTCATGTTCATCGCTTATCATTTCAGGGACTGGGAGAATAAGTTGAATAGGGTACTATGTCCGCATTTGGAGGTTGTGGTCTGCACAGGAAATAGACATGCAAACCAAATTGGACAGTGGGTGTATTGTTGTAAAGGTGTGTATGCACAATATGTGGAGGAAGTGTCCCACCAGCAGGGCTGCAGCTCGCTGGCTCTCTAGACATACAGACATGTTTGGCCACCAAGAAAGAAAGAGAGACATTTTTGAGAGCCTTGATGTGGGCCCTTATCAGCTTCAATTCTCTCCATTCCCTGTGAATCATGGAAGCATGCTGATCCTCATGCTCTTGACTTGGCCGCCACTGAAGCCTGTGCTGAACCCTCCATGACAGCTTCCTTCTATGTTGCTTCTACCTTCAGAGGGAAACTCCCTCTCCGTCTTATGCATAACCTCTGACTGGCACTCCTCCGTGGTAGCACTGTGATCTCCTCCTCCCAGGCTCTGGCCTCAGCTCTGCAGCTCATATTCTGTTTTGGTTCCAGGGCCACTGGGGACTTGAAGGGCTATCCAGGCTGGCCTCTCTCTCTCTTGGTTTCTCGTGTGATTCCAGAGCCCCAGCCCTTCTGTAGTGCCTGTATCTGGGACATATTTGTTTGCCCGATGCATTGTTCAGCACTTAGAGGTTTCTCGCTTGCTCTCATATTTCCATTTAAAGTCCTCTTGAGCAGGTCTGAGTGCCTCCTGCCAGCAGCATTCCTCCTGATTTACAGGAAGCACATTCTCATTCTGCCAGGAATCCAGCGTGAAGGGGACTTCAGCACAGCCTCTCTGCATCCTCTTCTCTCCTCTAAGATCATGACCTCCGGCTGGAGAAACCACCATCCTGGCTCTGTCTTACCTCATCCCCCTGCCCCCCATGTGTGAGGCTTTCTTCCTCTTATACTCAGCCTCATCCTGTCTTGGGTCCATCAGGCCTTGCTCCCCTTTGCCTGGCACTTGTGCCTGATGATCAGAAGTAACCTGTGAAGCAACATAGAGGATTGTTGGGTCCAGTTTTAGGAGGAGGTCAGAATGGCTCTCTAGTAATGCCTGGGGCAATAATAATGTGTTGGCTTGATTTCCCAATTAATCAAATTTCTAGGCACAAATATACGTATAACCCTGGTAAGAGAAAAATAAAACTGTTTTGTGTGTGAAACTGAGTGGAAGATATTTATCTGTTCTCTTGTTCAGCACGATCCCTGATTCTGCTTTAAGGGAAGTATCTCTCCTCCTGCCTTCTTCCCCATCATCTCCCATGGGAAAGGGTAAAATCGTTTCCCATATACACCCTCACCCTGCCATCATCTCCCTGCCATTCACACTCTATGCTTCAGCTACCCTGAGTGTTTTACTAGTCAGATCATCTTGCACGCCTGTGAGTCTTAGCACGTGATTTCCTGTTGGCCCGAGGGTCCTTTGTTTTTCTCTGGCTAAAGCCTGTTCATCCCTCAAAATACAGCACAATTGTCTCCTCCTCTTGAACTTCCTCTCAATCCCTCAGGAAGAAGTAAAAGCAAAAACAAACCCAAATTTTATTACAGTATGTGTGCTATTCTAAGAGTAGTACATGCTCATAATAAAATATTTCAAATACAGAGAACCAAATAAAAAAGGAAATGAGAATCAGTCATAGATCTATTTAGATACAAACACTGTTTATAATTTTAATATTCTTGAGTAGTTTCTTTCATTACTTTTTTGTGCATTTACATTTTACTGACTTGTTGTCTTTCTGTAAATACAGTTTTTTGTGTGTTGCATTTCACCAAACAGTAGAGCAGGAATACCTTCTCATGGCATTGAGAATTCTTCATACATGTGGCCTTTTTTAAATTGATTTTAGAGAAGGAAGGGATAGAGGGAAGGAAAAAGGGAGCAGGCGGGGATGGGGGGGAAACACACACATCAATGTGAGAGAAGAACATCCATTGATTGCCTCCCACACATGCCCTGACCAAGGATTGAACATGCAAGCTGGGTATGTGCCTTAACTGGGAATTGAACCTGCCACTTTTTGGTGTATGGAATGACACTCCAACCAATTGAGCCACACCAGCGAGGGCCATACATGTAGTTTTTGATGACTATATTATTCTATCTTAAGAATATACAATAACCCTAACCGGTTTGGCTCAGTGGATAGAGCGTTGGCCTGTGGACTGAAAGGTCCCAGGTTTGATTCCGGTCAAGGGCATGTACCTTGGTTGTGGGCGCATCCCCAGTAGGAGGTGTGTAGGAGGCAGCTGATCGATGTTTCTAACTCTCTATCCCTCTTCCTTCCTCTCTGTAAAAAATCAATAAAATATTTTTAAAAAAAGAAAAAGAAAATACTATGTATTTTTTAAAAAAGAATATACAATAATTTTTAATCATCTACTTTGATAGCTGACATTTGAGTTTCTAATTTTTCATCATCGTAAATCACACTGTGATGAACACCTTTTTACCAAATTATTTATTTGCATCTCTGATTATTTCTAAGATAGATTATTTGGACATGAAATGGCTTGCTCAAAGGGAAAGACCATTTTTGCAATCTTAATTTATAAAGAACTCATGGTCACTGAAGAAAATTAGGAACATACAGAAAAGCACAGAGAAGAAAATAAAAACCACTTATAGCCACTTGCAATAACCAACATGAAATTTGGTGTATAATTGTATCTGTGCATCTCTCTATCTTTCTAGCCCAGGGATCAGCAAACATTTTTTTGTAAAGGCCAGATAGTAAATATTTTGGGCTTTGCAGATCTCATATGGTCTCTATCACATATTCTTTTTCTTTTTAAACTCATAGATATAAACAACATCCTGGCTAGGGGTCATACATATGTAGTTTGCTGATCTGTCATAGCCTCCAAGTGGGACCAAGCCATACATACTATTTTGTAATTTTTCTCCTCTACAGGGTATCTGCCTCCTCACTGTTCCTCGTCGTTTTCTGCTTCATGCTGTCCAAGTATTATAAATGGCTTCTTGCTGGGATGCTCATGGACCGTGGGCTATGCCTCTGATACAGAATTTAAAGCACGTTTCATTGTGAACATATGCTGAGATGTCTCTTTTTCGAGTCTTATTAATCTCTGCAGACATTTATTTAGTACCTGTTGTGTGCCAGGCTCTAAGGCAGTGGTTCTCAACCTTTCTAATGCCGCGACCCTTTAATACAGTTCCTCATGTTGTGGTGACCCCCAACCATAAAATTATTTTCGTTGCTACTTCATAACTGTAATTTTGCTACTGTTATGAATCGTAATGTAAATATCTGATATGCAGGATGTATTTAGGCGACCTCTGTGAAAGGGTTGTTCGACCCCCAAAGGGGTCGCGACCCACAGGTTGAGAACCACTGCTCTAAGGTGAAGCATAGTGGACTTAACTGAAGTGGCATAGGAGTCCTTAAGTCTGATGATTTGTAACCTTCAGAAACAGCCAGATAATTAAAAAAATATATATGCATGCCCCACTGCTCCCAGTTCTGATTCGGAATCTCTGAGAGATAGGATTGGTCATAAGTACTTAGAAAAAAATCTCTGAAAGGCATCCCTGGTGAAAGAACCTGCAGTCTAGGCCAGTATCCTGTTGTACAGATGAAGAAAGCGAGGCTCCCAGAGGTCACTCAGCCCCCGCAAGGTCACAGAGGGTTTCATGCACAGCCAGGGCTAGATCCCAGGTCTTTTGCCCAAGGACAGACTTCTAGCACCCAGAGCTGCTTGCAACCTGCAGTGATGGGTAGGAAGTGGAACTGGGTGAAGAGGCTGCACCCCTGTCCTTGGTGCTCTGAGGCAGACGTGTCACAGTGTGGCAAGTGACTTGGCAGCCTGGCTGTAGAGAGCAGCACCGCATCACGCGCTATGTCTTTCTTTCCCTCCCCACCTTTGCCCTCCTTCCTGTTGTCTGTTTTTGGGGCTGTGATTGGAGAGGCTTGAGCCATGTCGACAGCTCCCAGTGATTGAGGCAGCTGCTGGGGCATCTGGTGTCCTCCGTCACCTTGGCAGAGTGGTGGACAGCACCCTTGCAGGCAGTAGCCAAAGAATCTGCACTTCTCTGTTTTTCCACTGTCCCCTCAGTGCCAGGGCTTTGGATGGGAAGCCTGGTTAGCCCTTGCTTCCAGTCTTGCCAACCGGCAGCAACTGGCTGAGGCTCTGCAAAAACATCCTATGGACGGGGTGTAGGGATATCAGGGAGAGGCCAGGGGTGTGATCAGCACTCTGATTACGTGGCAAGCTGGAATGGGGGACAGGAATAGAGCTAATTACCATGATAGCTGCCATTTATCGAGTGCTCAAAATGCCGGACACTCTGTCTGAGTTATATTTCTGTTCCTCCTCTATAGCCAGGAGATTCCTAGGGAGGTTTGATGCCTTTTCCAAAATGGAAGGCTGGTCTGTGAACCCAGTTCTGCTTGATTTTGAAGTTGAGATCTCAGCTGTCTGCTCCACTACTTCCCCAGGTGGCTCTGTGCTCACCCCCACTCACCTGCCACTCCTAGAGATTTAACCAAAAAGCCCATGGAGATAGAGTGAACTCAGTATTTAAGAATATATGATAAGAGATATCCAAAATCAGGTAGATTGCATCAAGTGGTGGAAGATTTCTGGTCATTGAAGGTGTTCAAAGAGAGATCCTGTACCTCTTGTTGGGAGACTGTCAGATAGGGGATCTGACTGGCCAAGATGTGAATCTAACTGGAGGAACTGGTCACAAAACAATAAAAAGCACATTAGGTAAAAAAAAGTATGGATTGGGCACTGGTGAGGCTCTGGTTTTTCATTTTGTATGGCCTACTTCCAGCCATGAGAACTGTACTTCCATGGTTTTCGAGCAACTATGGTGCGCCATGACTATTAGGCTCTGGAGGTGTCCTAGGCGTGAGGACTTGCCCATAGGGAGCTCCCCATCCAATAGGTGGGAGGACATGGGCCCATGAAAAGGTAAACTATCAAAGTGACAGGAGTGTGCCTTGGTAGCTTAGAAGAAGGGGGGGGGGTGTTCTCTGAGCAGGGAATTGTGCATTTAAAATGTTGGAGTTAAACTGAGCTTTGAAGGATGATTGACTCCCTCAGGTTGAGCGCACTGGGCAGTGCACTGGGAAGGCAGGCCCGGCCCTACTGTGCAGGGCTGTGGATGATAAGGAGTTGGAGTGAGTCTCTTGGACTTCTTAAAAGTTAATAGGAAGCTGTTACACCATTTATTTTTTATTGATTTATTTTTTTTTTGCGGAGTGGTGGAGAAAGCAGGGATGCCTTGTCTAATTCCATAAGCATTTGCTGTGTGGCTACTGTGGCTGGAGCTAGCAGAGCTGACCTCTAAGGAGAAGCAGAAGTGAGCTGGGAGGTGAGGGCAAGGGGTCTGCCAGGAAGAGGAAACTAGATAAAGGCACGGACGAGATTTGGTTATCTCTAGGCTTGAGATGTGGAAGGTCCGCCTATTTCTTTGCTCTCCATGATCTTGACAAAGCTGGCAAAACTGGATTCAGTGCCTTGGTGTGTGGAGCCAGAAAGTGCTGGGAAATTCCCAGTACTTTGGTCTCTGTTGCTCCGTCTGGTACCTTCTAGTAATTGGAAGCTTAGGAAGAGTAGTGACTCAAAGCTCTTGGAAAAAAGTTCCCTTTTATCTCTATCCTTTGCCCCCTCCTTCAGCATGAAATAGATTCCACTGCATATTACTAACTTATCAGGTACTTTATCTTCCTCCCACCGCTTCCAGCTGGTTGCAGTGCTGAGAAAATTGAAGAGTTTCAGTATTTTATCACAGCAGCCCAGGAATGCTGGCTTATGGGAAATACACATGGCTGCTGGTGAGGAGACTGGGAATGAGGACTGTGTGGCATGGTTTTAATGTTCTAACATTTGTTTAATAATTTTCTGGTCCATGCCCTCTTAAGAGGCCAAATATTTCTTTTAATTTAAACATTTTTTTTTCAATTATAGTTTACATTCAAGTTTGTTTTGTATTAGTTTCAGGTACACAGCATAGTGGTTAGACAATCATATACTTTACAAAGTATCCCCCTTGGTATTTTCAGTGCCCAACTGGAACTATACATAGTTATTACAATATTATTGACTATATTCCCTATGCTGTACTTTATATCACCATGAATATTTGTAACTACCAATCTGTACTTTTCAATCCCTTCACCTTTTACACCCAGTCCCCCAACCCCTCTCCCCTCTGGCAACCATCAGTCTGTTCTCTGTGTCTATGTGTCTGTTTCAGTTTTTTATTCATTCCTTTATATTGCTTTTTGGACTCCACACATGAAATCATAGAGTACTTGCCTTCCTCTTATTGACTTTTTTTTTTTTTTTTTTTTTTTTTTTAAAAAAAAGTTTTTTTTAAAACCTGGCACAGGAAAGCAGTGACATTCTACATTGCTTTATCACCCAGGGTTTCCACTTCTGGGCGTATACCTGAAGAAACCCAAAACACAAATTTGAAAGAATGTTTATGGCAGTGTTAATTTACAATAGCCAAGCTATGGAAGCAACCCAAGTGCCCATCAATAGACAAATGGATAAAAACACTGCTGTCCATTTGCACAATGGAATATTACTCGGCCATAGGCTGAATATTTTGAGGGCAACCTGCAGTTGTTATTCAGTTCTATCTCCAGGCACTTAACCCAGCATGGTGCCTATGCCAGCTAATTGCTCAATACAATATTTGCCAGATGTATGAGTGAAGGACTTCTCTCGTCTGCCTTCAAATGCTTATCCCCATTGTAAGTTAACTCTTATGATGGTATGAGGCTGCTAAGGATGGGTGAGAGTATGCCTGACAAGTACCCTTACATTCATGAGCTGGAAAGTTTTGAAGAATTCGTGGAAAATTCTCATGGGATTATCTGGGTAGCTGGTAGTCAGGTGAACACCTACTAATGTGTCACAAACTTACAAACATGGGCCAAGGCATGCAGTGCACAGCTATATTTAAGTGGTGAATCCCAGTACTAATCTTGGTTCAGATGCCATGATGTCCAAGTAAAGGGCCAGGACTTTGTCTCCAAGAAGAATTGAGCCCGGACCGTGTGGCTCAGTGGTTGAGCGTCGACCTATGAACCAGGAGGTTATGGTTCGATTCCTGGTCAGGGCACATGCCCAAGTTGCAGGCTCGATCCCCAGTGTGGGGTGTGCGGGAGGCAGCTGAACAATGATTCTCTCTCAGCATTGGTGTTTCTATCTTTCTCTCCCTCTCCCTTCCTCTCTGAAATTAATACAAATATATTTTTTAAAAAGGTGGGTTTTAGAGCCCAAAAGGCCTGACTTTGAGTTGGTGCAGTTACTTGATGTCTCTGTGACCTTGGGGATGCTGTTTCTTTGGGCTCTGCTTCAGATTCTTCATCTGTCAAATGGGGGCAGGGGCGTATTCTTACCCTATAGAGTGGTTGTAGGGATTGGAGAGTGTGTCTAATACGAGTTTGTAAAAAAAAATAAAGAGTTTGTGATGGTATGTGGGAGGCATCTGTAAAGGAGGGTCATGAAAAATGATCTTTACCTGCTCTTGTTCATCCACAGTGGGCAACGCTCCTTTCCTTCCACACACCCCCAGTTTGCTGACTTTGCTCTTGTCATTTCTACCTTCTAGAAAGCCACCTCACCTTCACATGTTCCTATCAGTCCTAGGCTCAGGGTCCACCTCTGCATACCTTCCAGGAGGTGCTCCCAGGCCTCCCAGCAGACAGCTGCCTCCTTTCCTTCTTTCCTGATGTGGGTCACTTCTTCCCTGTGCTGGTAGCTGGTAGCTGGTAGTTCTCTATACGCCCGTCTAGCCTGTCAGCTCCATGAGGGCAGGGTTCAGTCTGATTCTCCTCTGTCCTTGTGGCACCAAGCACAATGCCTGATACACAGTGGCTGCCCAGTAAAGGGTCCTAGGGGACTGAAGAAAGAAGTGATCGGGCGAGGCCTGGCATTCCCCTGGCTTTAGAAACCAGAGAGGAGAATTAGAAACGGTTCAGGAATGGAGGGTCAGGCCTGCGGGTTCCTATTTCCTCATTCAGGGTGCAGGTTGGGATCGCCCGGAGCCACAGTTCCTTGAGACTTACCACCTCAGGCCTAAAACTGCCTCCTTTAATTACCTCCTTTCCAGGGAACAGGAGTCCTTGTTGTCTGCCCAGAAGCAGCTAATTATAGCTCCAGCCTCCTGCCTCGGTGCGCTTCTGGGCCACAGGACTGCAGCCTGAGCTGTCTGTTGATTTTAGGGTTTCCTCAGGGATTCTTTATATTTCCGAGTTTTCATTAGGGGCTGCTCTTTATTTGGAAGGCAGCAAAGAGAATTGAGGGGTATAGAATGTTCAAGATTTTATAGGAAGATGTCAGGAGAGAGTTAAAGAGCTTGAGTGGGGAGATAAGCAGAAGAGGGCGTTTTTAAAAAGGGACAAAGTAACTTAAAAGGGGACCCTCGTGAGAATGACATTTTTGTGATGGTTTTCCCAAGAAAGCCTGTTCATATTTGACTTTTGTGACCTCTCCATCATGCTATTTGCAACTATTCCATTTTCCTTGGAAATATTATTATTTTCTTTTAAATTTTAAAGAATGTTAAAAGAAATGCTCATAATAAAAATAAAATAAAATAATACAAAAAAGTATTTATAAAAAATACACACCAAGAAGTTCTTGTCCCATTTCTCACCACCCCAGTCCCATTCCCCACTTGTAACAGCTTTTTGTTTTTAATTGTTCGAGTGGTTATTATTGTATTTCTAATAATGCCCTTATATCTTTAGTTTTTGAGTTGTTAGTTTTATATATGTGTGTTGGCTTTTATGATAGCCAAAAACTAGGTCTTCACACCCACTGGTATTTCTCATCCCCCTTCTCAATTTTTGACAGTTACATGATTGATTTACTCTGTTAGTTTCTTTTATAAGTTAACATAATGTGCACAAATCTCCATTTTTTTTGTTTGTTATGTAAACTTTGGCAGTATCTCTTCACTCATCTTTTTGTGAGGGAAAGGTATTGGGGTCCCTCTCCCACTTCTTTTCTTACAGTTTGTCAGTTATATTTTAAGTTACGTTTTGCATCTCCAGTGTTTATAATGAATACATGTATACATGCAGTTGTATAACGTTTTGTAACCATAACTGAGTTTTCTGCTCAGTGGGTTGATTTTAAAAGCTGAAAACAATCAACATTTACATGATGATTTCTAGGTAAATATTGCTCAACACTGGGCTAACTCATGTGCTGTGGTTTCATTTCCTTTCTAGGCCTCTGAGGTCACCACCTTTAAGCCATTTACAGGGGACTTAACTTTCCCTTACCATTGCAATCTAACAGATCTTTCTAATTCTCCTCTAATTGTACAAAATTATCATCATAGGTTTCGTTTGTTTTAGTTCTATAATAACTAAATAACATCTCTGTGTGTGTGTGTGTGTGTGTGTGTGTGTGTGTGTGTGTATTTTAGAGCTTAAGGTTGTATTTTTTCCTTTTGGTTGGGACAAGAAAATTAAGTATTTTCTACTATAACCTGTCTTTCTAATTGTTCTACTGCCTGTTTGTAATGTATATTTCTTATTGAAGCTCCATCAAACTTTTATTTTGGACTGGTTTTAAATTTGGTTCCTGCTTTCTCATACAGTCTTTGTTTTTTCTGGAGTTTCTGATTGCCTTGTTCTATTTAAACCACTGTATCGTTATCATAGTTCCACAGATATTTCCAGACTCTCATGGAGGAGTCCTGAGTCATGCTGTTAAGCTGTTGGCTATCATCATTACTCAAAAGAAGGTATATATTTAAGATGTTGTTCACCAATCTTTCCTTATGCATATTCTTACTAGGCAGTTTTGTTTGCTCTTTTTTCTCCATTGAATATTCATAAACAATTCCAGATTATTTTATAATTGTCATATTTTTAATGGCCACTCACATATCCCCTTGTGTGGAATACTATTTTTAAAATTTGAGTATGGATTGTCAATTATCTGCTCTTATAAATAACACTGTTATGAACATTTTACTGCACAAGGTCTTTTCCATTAATTTATTTTATGAGTGCGAGTGC
>NW_006292344.1:1172223-1187336 GCF_000327345.1 Myotis davidii
TTCCAATGACTGTGCTTGGATTGCCTGACATTTTTTATTAATTATTATTTTTTTTTGGAAAGGAGCAGTAGGAAACAGGAGAATCCACACCTTGAGTTTTCTTGGCAGCTTTAGGAAGTGATAGTGTGACTTACTGCAAACCTGGTACTGTCTAGAAATCCATTGAGTATCCCTCTTGTTAAGTGAGCCTCTGGGGTCAGCCAAAGCTCTGCAACTTATGCTCACCCCGAAATTTTATGTAATAATTTTTTTTTTTGCCAATTATTTTTGACATGATCACTTCCAAGTGGATCACCTCTCTTGTTCACTGGATTTGTCTCTCAGGGATTGTTGAAAAAATCAGAATTATTCTAAAATTATTAAAGAGGTATTCCCATTAAGAATATCCTGTAAGATCTACAAGTAATTCTACACATAATTTATAAGGCAGGGGTTTGAGGGATGGAAGGATTATTAGAACAAAAGGATCACTGTGAAGAAATCCACCGAAGTGGGAAGTCTACATTTTGATATAATGAAAACACTGTCCTATTCTCACCCTATATAGCATTGCATTACTATAAAACTTCATCAGTCTGGCAACATTTACTCTATGCTCTTTACAAAGTCTGTGTGACATGATTGCATAAATGGGATCCTTGTCTCTGAAAAGCGTTATAATTCATTGATGGACACTAATCCCATGCTAAAGGATATAGACCCATCTGCACTATGGGAAAATTATGAGCTTTATGATTCACAGTCTAATTATTTTGGATAGTGGGTGATAATATTGTATTGAAGGTGATGATGAGACACATAGACACAGCATATTGCAACTTGGAGAGACTCTGGTCCAACAGCCACATTTTTTACTCTGAGAAAAAGGGGACCTGGAGGGGAGAAGGATTCACTCAAGGTCACATTAGTAGTTAGTGGGAGAGCCAAGTCTAGACTCCATAACTCCTCACTTCTAGTTTATTGCTCTTTTCTTATTTCATCCCTTATAATTTAAAACATTTGCAAATTTATTTCTAGTGTGTAAATTGTACTTCATTGAACTTGCAGAAATTTTCTGTAATATAGAATGATACAGAATATTTAGTAATGGGGAGAATATATTAGCCTGGAATGGAATCAGAAATAATTTAAGTTCTGAGACATAAGGAGTCATTTCTGAGATGAGGGAAAGTGATAGGCAAGCCAGTGCCCTTTCTTAGGATATAATTGGAACCATGCTGCTGTTTCTGATCTTTGGGGAATATGTGGGAGTTTGTTTTTGGCTAAGACATTGCCAGTCTCTAGAACACAGATTCCATATCTATCAAAACAGAAAGCTGGGCGTGATGAACTGGGCTTTGTAGACTGTTCAGAACTGAACTCTGTGAGTTTGTGATTTTAGGTTATGTCCCATGTTTAAGATGACTTGGAAAAAAAAAAAGGAAGGCCTTGCTGAGTCACTACCTGCGTCACCTGCTTTGTTCTTGCTGGGAAATAGGGCAAAGCTGGGCAGACATGAAAATGTGGTTGACTTCAGGTGGGCGCTCTGCATGAGTCCCAGTTGTAGACACCTGTCTCAGAAGGGGTCTGTGGGAGGGTTGACAGTCAGAGAAGGAGAAGGGCATATTTGTGGTCCCAAGTGCTGCAGGCAAGGAGAGATGATTGATAGGAGAAGAAGCCATTTGGGGGTGGGTGGCTGGTGAAGGAAACACAGCTGTGAACTGGTAGAAAAAGGAACAAGCAGGCATTTATTGGCTGCTTATTTTGTATGGACAAGTATTATTTTTTTAATTTCTCCAAAACACATTAAAAATAGGTGTTATTATTTGGATTTTAAGAATGAATAAATTAATTAGAGAGGGTTAGTTATTTTGTTCATGGTTAGGCTGCTGGTACCTAAGGATGGAAGGAGTCATTGTGGGGTCTGACTCTAAATCCCCTTTTCTTTTCAAAGTTAATTATGTGTGCTGTGTTCTGGGTGCTGGGGATGTGGAGATGAAGGAGACAGGTAAAGTCAGGACCTCATATTGCTCGCAGTCTACGAAGTAGCGAGACAGAGAACAAAGTAAACAAACCCACACTCTCAGAGAGTGGAAAGTGCTACCCTGGAGAAGACAGCAGCATCAGGGAATAGCGAGTGACAGGGTTACACGGTGTGTTTTACATCCTAGTCCATACGCTGGTGTGTAAATGAGGTGAGCTGACTTGAGGACACCAGATTCTTGAGGCTAGAATTTAGGCCTGGCCATGATGTAAATCAACTGTGTTACTGGGAGTAGTCACCTCCCCATCATTAATATCCAGGAAAGTAAACGCTATCCTTCCCACTTCACTGGATGGGGAGGGAAGAGGGAGTGAATCATTTGGGTGTGCAGCTGTTTTTAAAGCCTCAGTAGGTTATAAAAATACAAGCAGTTTTTTTTTATTTTAACAGCTTTGGTTAACTTTTAAAAGGATAAGTTTTTATATTTAACTACTGCATTTTGTGTGCTTTGAGGAAATATCTTCCCGTATTCCTAGACCACAATGAGGACCTCCCTGTGTGCCCCCCCTCCCCCTTCCATAACAATCTCTGGAGAATTTGGATTGCACTTGTCAGCATTGAGAGAACATTGGGTGTGTGGAGCAAAGGGCTCGCCTCTAGGTCCTGTCATTGGAAGGGGGTGAGGATGGACTAGAGGAGCAGCTAGATGGACTAGGGTCAGAAAGATGGATTGAGTAGCGGGGGGAGGTGGGAGTCAAACTAGGTTTGACTTTACATTTGCACACAATGGGGCTGTTGGTCAGCAAATACTTATTGAAGGCCTATTATGTGCCAGGTCATGGCTGAGAAGGGAGAAGGAATAGGAGACACTGTGAATCAATTCAGCATTTGCCGTGAGCTTGCCCTGGGTGGAGAGCCTGGGATGCTGAGAAGCTGTGTGCCCTCGAAGAGCATCCTATTCAGTAATGAATATCTGTCCTGTTCCAAAAAGTATGCATATCAATTATTCATGTAGACAGAGGTGATATTTAAATATGTATAATACCCTGTACTGAAGGGACACCTGCTTTGCCAGGGAGAACCTTTTCATTGTTGGATTGTGGGGAAGTTCAGGGGGTCCTAATGGAGGAGCTTGGAAAATTGGGTTGGTGTGAAGACACTTGGGGTCTTGGGAGAGAAGCTGTTTACCAAAGGGCAAGGGCATATTTAAGTATTTTAGCAATCCCTGTTTCATACCTCTGTGTACTGGTATATATGAACCTTGCATGTGGTTATTCATTTATCTTTCAGTGTTCTTAGTGTAATAACTGATGTACACATAAGGCCCAGAGGAGGGAATGATTGGAAAGGCATCATGGGGTCAGAGCTGCTTGAGTGGGGTTTTGTAATATGAATAGGAGTTTGGTAAAGCACTTTCTAGAAAAAAAGGGAGAACCTGGCTAAGAGCATTAATATGTGAAATATCACAGAATTTGACTTGGTTGGGGTGAAGGGATTTTTGTGTTCAGGGGACTGTAAGCACAATGGTACCATTGAAAGAGCAAGGGAGAAAGGGAGATCACATCCATATTACCCATCCCACAAGGGAAGGGAAAAGATCCCGAGTGGGGCAAGCAGGCAACTTTTACTTTTATTTTAAATAACTGCAATGTGCCAGGTGTTAGGCAGTTTGTTAATATTGTCTCTAATCTCCCAGTAACCCCATGAGGTAGGGAGTTGTATTCTTCCCTCTCCCTGCAGGTGAAGAAACCAGAACTCAGGATGTGACTTGCACAGTGTCACACAATGGCGGGGACAGGATTTGATCTCGGGTTTGTCTGACTGCAAGGCCTAAACATTCCATATCTATACTATGTCCCCTCTATATCCCATGAATTTAGTTACAACCATGAGGAGCAGGGTGCTTTCTTTGCACAGCAGTGAAGCTTGTAACAAAAACAGGAGGCATCAGTATCCTTTTCTGCAAAATGGGGGACCAGAGTCCTTGCTCCACGTGTTGGCAGGACTCAGGAAGCTTCAGTACCTTCCAGGCTCTTCAGCAAGGCTATCCATGGGGAGGTGGCTGCTTCAGTCTGTCTTTTCTGAGCCTTCGACTTGACTTTCAGTCTCGTGAGACCATCCTGGTGGTGACAGAGAATGTGCTGATCACATGGATGCTGGGTATTTCTGGTTTGTGACAGGACTTTCTCAGAGTAAGTCAATACCATGGTTCCCATTGTGATTTGGCTTCTCATGTAACTTGACTTTAGGGAGAGACTGTGTCAGTCATGCCGAGGACAGAGTGTCTGTCTGTGTGCCCTTCCTATTTCTTACTGGACGTGAATGTTTGTGTTTTGGTTCTCCTCCCCCAACAATAAACACAGGGAAGACAAACAAAATCAAGTGAGAGGCAGTGTAGCGTGGTAGTCAAGAGCACAGACCTTGAGCCAGATTGCCTAGATTCAATTCCTGGCTCTGCCACTGTCTAGCTCTGTGTTTATTTGCGCCTCAGTTTCCTCATCTGCAAAATGGGGATAATGATAAATGTACCTATTTCATAAGCACTGTTAGAAAGGTTAAATGAATTAATATTTGTAAAGTGCTTAGAAAATTGCTGAGCATATAACAAGTGCCCTATGAGTGTTTGCTAAACAGCAGCAGCAACATTTTCTACACTGGCCCTGCCTTCTGCTGCCATTACATACTGATATTACGTACTGTCATATGTTAGAGCATTCTGGTTTTCTTCAAGACCTAGCCGGTGGAGGCACAGTCTGACTTCTGCTGTGTGTGGTGAGGCACTGAGGGGTGACATGTTCACGTGCTTGGTCTGGTGGAGACTGGTCGTGATGCCTACTTTGACACATGAACTTCACTCTGGAAAATATGCAGCTCAGGAATACCAAGTGTAGCAATAACTTATTTTTGCTAGAAGAACAGAGATGACCTGGCCAGCATGATTAAGTGTTTGAGTATTGACTTGTGAACCAGGAGGTCATGGTTTGATTCCTGGTCAGGGCACATGCCTGGGTTGTGGGTTCTATCCCCAGTAGGGGGCATGCAGGAAGCAGCCAACCAATGATTCTCTTTTATCATTGGTATTTCTATCTCTCTCCTTTCATCTCTGAAAAACAAACAAACAACCAACCTCCACAGATTTTGGAGTAAAGAAAATTTGCAGCTGAGTTTATCTATTTTTAAATTTCTTCCTGGTGTTGTAGCCTGCAGCCTATGTATCCATAGTTTTATCTGGTTGGGTCAGTAGGTGGGTACTTTTTAATTTGGTTTTAATTTGGCTCACATAAAAAGAAACAACCAAACATTTGGTTTCTGACCAACAGGCTTTAAAGATCTGCTGTACCCTCATGTATTGTATCCCCGTGGGCAAGGATGCTGGCCACCAATCTCTGGGCATCCACATACTCTTTGTTACTTCCTTGCCAAAATTAGGGTGCTGAATGGTGATATGAGCTCATTTATCTCTGGCATGTTAGCTGCAGTTTTGAAAGAGGTTTTTAAAAATCAGATATATTTGTAGTGACTCTGATCAGCAAAAGAAACGGATTGATCATCTTAATTTTTTCTCTCCACTTGGCAATTGTGCCCCTAGGAATTCTTATTTCAGCTTCACACCTTCCTAATCCCCAAAATATTCCTGTGTATCCTGCTCAAAAAGTGGAATGAAACTAAATAATCATTACCATTGTGTGGAGTGGGGGAGATTTTAATTTATTAAAAAAAATTAAAAATATGTTCTTATTGATTTCAGTGAGGGAGGGAAAAGGAGAGAGGAATAGAAACATCAATGATGACAGAGAATCATTGATTGGCTGCCTCCTGCATGCCCCTGACTAGGGATGGAGTCCGCAACCCGGGCATGTGTCCTGACGGGAATCGAACCGTGACCTCCTGGTTCATAGGTCAAGAATTTCCTCACCCATAGTAAAATCCATTCTCCGTAGTTTCCGTGACATAGTCTTCCCTTATTGAAACATTGCCCCCTTCCCAATCTTATCAGGATCGCTCCCAGGTGCCTTTCAATACTTTTTTCTCTGACATCACCTCTGCTTAGAATACACCTCTGACCCCTAAAACTCCCCTCTCATGTTCAGCTATTTATTGAAGTTGGTTCCATTTCCCGAGGGCAACAGTCATCCCTTCCATTTCTGTATCCTCAAGTCCAAAATAGGTGTGCAAGAGATAGTCGCTGAGCAAATAAATGACAAATAATAAGGGGTAGACATAAGGCATTTTGGAATTTGGGGTGGAAATTCTAGCTAGGTAGGGATGGCAGGTAGCTCCAGGAGAAATGGTATTTGAGCTCCCCTTCAAATCTGGTTCTAAGGATGTGGAGAAGAGCCTGGTGGTCATCACCAGTGTGCTAGCTCTACAGGACAGAGTACCATCATCCCCAGAGTAAAATAAGGAGGGAAAGCTCAGGAGTCCATTGTGCTGGTGCCTGTCTGTGGTCTTGAGCTGGGTTATCTAATGCAGGGAAGCCTGCTTCCTCGTACACAGCTGGCATGGCAGCAGGCTCCCCATCCTTCGTGATGAATGGTCCTGGAGGAAAGGAATTCAGAATGTTGCTTGTATTTTCATCTTTACTTCTCCTTTGGAGCTGCCTTTCTGGATAGCAGAGAGGTGACCTCAGCAGCCAGAGACAGAAAGGAGCAAAATGAGTCATCTCAGGCCCTAATGAGGTTCATGAGGGACCCTTCCTGGGACTGAGGTCAGATGAGGTTATGCTGTGCCCAGAGTGAGTTTTGCCTGGGGCTCCAGGCGGGACTGGAGCAGAGCTGAGCTAATTTTACCCACAGGAGCTGACTGTGCTGAAGGGCAGGGCTTATGACATTGGCCTTATCATCCTGTGATGCCCAGAGAGCTCCCAAGGTACAGCCCCATTCTGTCTGGGCTGTTTTTCTCCTCCAGTTTAATATATTTTTCCATTAGGTGTGCATATCAGCAGGCAGGATGCTGAAAAGCAAAGAGCTTCGGGTTTTGTGGAAGGCAGGCAATGGAGCTGGATTTGGATCCTGTCTCCACCCCTTGCTTACGAGGCAGCTGACCTTGGGCAAGTTATATAAATTCTCCGAGTCTCAGTTTCCTCATTTGTAAAATAGTGCATATGCCTGTGCCCTAAGATTGCTCTTTGGTTTACACACTAGGTGACACTTAGCAAGCACTCACCCTTTGCCAGTCACTGCTGTGGCTGCTTTATTCATGATGATTCATCTAATCTTTTAAACAAACCTATGAAGAAGGTATGATTGCTAACACTGTTTTACAAACAAGGAAATAAGGACAGGAGCAGGCATTTCTGGAGGCTGACTCTGTGGGGCTGCACAGAGCAGATGTGCTAGGTGTGCAGCCGGCATGCTTTTGAGGTACTGAAGTGTTCAGGGGCAAATCTGGAAAAGAAAGAGGTTAAGCAAGAAATTCCCAGGAAAGAGCTAGTATTTTCGCTATACCCAGGTTTTCTGTTACATGCTTTAGAATTTATGTTGACCACAAGCTAGTTTGTGTAGTTCTGATGAGCTTACGACACCTACCACTAGTCCCTTATGGTCTCTTAGGTTTGTGTGGCCCATTATTGTAAAGTGAAATACTTTCCCTTCACAGAGGCATGGGAGGGTCCTAGGTATAGACGGATGTAGGTCTTTACTTGAGGAGATCAATCAGTGGGTGAATGGATGATCAGTTAATCGATCTATTGTCTTTTATTTTCTCTCTTCCATCTATCAGGATTAAGTGCAGGAAAGACGTCTCACACAATTTAAGTGGAAATGCATTAAATCAGGGGAAAAAAATACCAACAACATTGTTGGGAGGGATGGAGCCCTGGGAGCCAGGAGGCTACATCTGTAACTATTGAGTTAAAGAATTTGTTCTAAAGCCACAATCAGGGATAAAGACATTAGGAAGCCACTGTGGAGGCCTCTCAAACTTTTTCTCAGCATCCTCAGAGTTGGTGGCGGAACACTGTATTGTCCAGTAGAGTGGCATTTTGACACTTAGGGTTCCACAAAGTTGGTTGCCACTAGGAATAGCAGCAGGGTGAATTAGCTCCACATTCACCTTCTAAGTCTCACTTGAGTACATCTAATTGCTGGAATCTGATTTACTAGTTTCGAGGGAGCATGGGAAATGTAGTTTTTAGCAGTCTACTTCTGCCATGCAGTAGGGCACTTTAGAGGGGGGAAGGAGCTCTCATTGAACCAATTGAGAGAATGTGTCCAAAATTACTCCAAAATACTTAATATGCACCATTAATTATAGAACTTTAATATTATCTATCTATATATATAAATATATATAAAAGGCTAAGTGACTGACCATATGTTTGCCTATCCGTCCGACTGACCAGCCAGTACATATGACGTGCGCTGGCAATTAAAAAATAAACATTGCCTCGTGTATGCGTGATACATATAAAACTCTCACTGGTGCCAATCGCATATGTGTGTTTCGATCGTGAATTTGGTTGACACTTCTATTACAGAGAAAGGGCGAATAGCGATATTAAAATATTTCTTCTAATTTCTTGTGAAAGTGCACGAGTCTGTGCACTGGGCCACTAGTTAGGTATGATAGTCGACTTAATATTTTTTTATTTACATAAAATATATAACATTAATATACTCAGTATCCTGAAAAAGCAGGCCATTTATCCAAATTCTGTTTTTGATGTTATTAAAAAAGTATTTTTTATTGTTGATAGTATTATAGATATCTCCTACTCTCTCGTTCCCCACCGCCCACCCTCCCTCTTTATTTTTTAAGTTTTGACAACAGTGGTTGACTTGTAGTTTTTTAGTTCAGTTTAATCTTCTATAGGGAGTTATGCCTTGGACAGTTGTTCTGTTTATATAATTTGGTCACAAATGTTTTTTAAACACTTACTGTAAGCCTGACTCGGGTCTAGATTTGGCACTTTGGGCAAAGGTCAGTCATTGGTTCTTCCACTGGGAGCCCTCACTGGAGAAGGGAATAAGTCAAGTTCATCGTAAGAATAGTACAAAGAAGGTCATGATTGGTGTCCTAGACAGCAGGCTAAGTAAATTCAGAGAAGGGAGATTATTCTGACTGGACTGAGAAGCAAGGGAGGTTTCATGCTGAGTGACAGTGGTCAGGTAATTCACCATTGGAGGCAGTAACATCTCTTTAACAGGTATTTACAAATGTGGTGGAGTGTGATTTTTGTTTTTGTCTCAATACTGGAGGCCAGACCACCATTGCCATTGAGTGCTCAGGGCCAGAGATGCTAGACATCCTGTAACACATGAGACAATGCAGAAATAACTGTCTTTCTTTAAAGAGCAATTTTGTTCATGTTGAGAACTGCCAATGGCCTGGAAGGATGTATAGGATATCTATCTGGGATCTCAGGATGGGGAGGGGAAGTAGGTCAAGTACGAGAACATGGGAGTTAAGAGTTCAGTCTGAATATGCAGAGGATGTATGCTGAGTGGCAGTGAGAAGGAGTTTATAGTGGAACAGACTCTGTGTTATTCAGAAACTTGAGATATTAGATTAAGCACTTGGACTTACTGTGTTGCCACTGGGAAGCCACTTTAAGATATTGGTGCAGGGTCCTTGGAAGCAGAAACCCAGCCTTATCTTCTCGCTGTGCGTCAGTGAACTTTGGGTGCTTTCTGAATGAATGAATGAATGCCCCAAGCAAGTTGTTTACAGCAAGTGGACTAGTTGGTACCTGAGTTTTGCCAGGTGGGAATCCTGTGGTCCTGGGATAACCTAGCAGTCAACACTTAGACTTAAGGAGAATTCCAGGAGAGGGTTTGGCAGCCTGCTATGCAGATACTGTCTCCACATCCAAATGAAAGTGCTGTGGTCAGGCAGCAGTCCTAGTTGCCTTCCCTGTAAAGAGAGAAGCTACTGTCTCAAGGATCTTGAAGAAAAGAGGGTTTCTTTTATCGTCCTCCCTCATGGAGCCCACAGGCCACAAGGCATGTCAGGTGCATACTGTCCCGTCCGCATTAATGCCCTTGCCTCATAAGCTTATTAAAAATTGCCAATCAAACCAGCAATTTGCTGACAAGTTCATGCGCTGTGACCGTGACTGCAGTTATTCTGAGGGAGCAGCTTGCTGTTCTGCATGGTGATGCTATCACACGGCAGCGTCCCCTGTGTCAGCCTGTAGAGTCTTGGTGGCTTTTTGGCATTGGGGTCAGTGCTTTGTCCTTCTGATGGGATGGGCTTTGGAGGTTGGGAAGGAAAGCTTGGGTTGGAACTGACCAAACACAAATGTAAGCATTTCCTTGTTAGTTCCTCTCTAAGGTTTCATTTCTGAAATCTTTCAGGAGAGAGAAAGAGGTGTGTAGGTTTGTGGGATCGCCCCAGAGTCCTCATTGTATGTCTCAGAGAAGGACAGTGACTTGCCCAGGGCACCTCTTACGGCAGGTTTTCAGGGCACTGTGCTGCTGATGAAGTGTGTCATGTGCACTGGGCTACTGGCTCAGCTTCTTACTCTGCCATGAACCCTCAGGTTTCTCATCTGTAGAATGGCTGTCTTGGTCAGATGTGGCAGTAAGCTTTCCAAAAGGTGGGACAATGAAATCTTTGTTGACTACAAAGAAATACAGAAGTATTTCCTTTTATTCCTGATGTTCACTTTTATGGACCAGTAATCATTGGGACCATCTTTAGAAAAAGATTGGAGCACTGAAGACACTGCTGAGTTCACCCCAATCACAGAACCCTTCTGAAGAGTCCACTTCCCCACTGCACAGTGAGGAGATTTTGTGCTCAGATTTGGAGGTACAGCCCTGAGGGAAAACATGGTCAAACCTTGGAGTTGTGAGGAGTTGGGGATATACTCTTGCCTCAAGCCAGGGACTCATGTAGCAATATGATGGAGAGTTTGCTGGGAAGACGGGTTGGGGCCCCTCCTGGAGCCCTTGAGTGCTGGCCCGAGCACAGCTGCACATTATTTTTTGTGCAGTTCTGAGCACTGGTGGGAAGTCAGCTGGGAAAGCTGCGATGAAATGGGGTCAACCTTGCAGCACCTTCAGGATGTGCAGGGAGCCTGGGGTAAAAGTCAGGCAAGAAACAAGGAATCTTGCAGTTGGAGCAAAGGCCTCGAAATAGGGTGATTCCCAAGTTTTTGGCACATCCTAAGTGTTTTTTGTTTGTTTTTTTGTAATGGTTCAACTTTTTAATTAAGGTTATAATAAAAATGGTAATATTTTATATAAGTATAGAGCTGGGAAGTTTTCAAACCCATCAACTCCTTGATTTTACTCAACATCACGGGGAGATGGAATATAGGGTTCTTACCCCTATTTCACAAATAGAGAAATCAAGACTCAGAGAACAAGTGGAATTTCTCAGGCTGCTTAGCTGGTCGATGTGGAAGCTGGGAGGATGTCACATCTAATACTCTCTCTGGTTCCAATTATCTGGATCAGTGGTTTTCTCAAACTCACTTTCTGTACCTCTATACCCACTTGACTGTGTTGGCTGACATTCTTGGAAGCCTAAATGGCCATGAATTTCTAAGGTCCTAGAGACAAGCTGTAAGATTTTAAAGATGAGCTATAGGTAATTTGGGACACAAAAGGTGTTCGTCCTTCTGGCTGTTTATAGCTGTCTAGGTTTGTTCAAGTTGAAAATGTCCATGAGAGCATGGAAGGAACGAGATGGGCCTCTGTCACTTACTGAGCATCTCCTTTGCCATGGACACAGTGCTACATACTTTTCCATCTGTGTACTTAGATACATTTATAGATGGGGCGATTATAACACAGTGTTTACGGTAATATTCTGCTAAGCAGCTTTTGTATATACATATTCAATAAGTTAATTCTCATAAAAACCTAATTTGGTTGATAACATTATTATTTCCCATTTTATAGACAAGAAAAACTGAGGTTTAGTGAGATTGAAATAACTCACTTGTGAGAACACAGGTCCTAAATAGACTATAATCCAAGTTTTCTAGTTTGAGAATTCTTTCTTCCCTGTTACACTACATATTGCCCATCTCACTGATAAAAATGCAGAGCTGCTTATTACAGAGGTATGTCTCAGACCTTGGAGGTTATAGGAATCAGAGCCAGAAGGTGCTATGAAGACCTCAGTAGGCTGGAAGTTTTCAAGCTCTGTTCCTCGAGCGTGTGAGACTCCAGGAGTGGCTTTGGGGTTGGGCTGGGTGATGGGTGTGGGAGATGACAAATGGTGAGAGAATAGCAGGGAAGAGGACTTCTGGAGCCCAGGCTGAGACTGTTATTTACAAGCTGAGCATTTGCAAAGCATATCACTGAAAGAAAGAAAAAGGCTCTGTTTTTAGGGAAAGGAAAGTTTGAAACTCATTGTTCTAGCCTAGTTTGTCTTTTTACTACAACCAAAGTGGCTTGGTAAAAGTCATAGTTGCCAGGCGTCCCAGAACTTTTCCCCTTTTTCAAGAAGATGTGCTTTTTGTGCACCTCAGTCTGAGGCCTTGGGAGCACCTGGCTGCAGGTTCAAGGGTCAGGCAGCCTCTGAGAAGCTTCCTTCAGAAGCTTCAGGTTACCCCATGTGCACAATACTTGACCTGTATCTTTCAGCTTGGCTATGTCTCCCCTTTGGACCTTGGGAACCTCACGGAGATTAGTTTCCTTGCCCAACCTTCAAACACATTGTCTAACTGAATACCTGTGATTATTGAGTGTTCACTGTGTACACAGTGCCGGGAACACAGGCAGGGTTTCTGATGTCACAGGTCTGGTGAGGAGACAGAAACAAATAAGGACTTTTGACAAATGTTTTTTTGGACATGGTTATGTTTGTTATATATGATCATCATGTGTGATAGTTACACGAGGATGATTTTATCTCCAATAAATGGAATAGAGAGAGAGGCTGGACAATGGGAAAGGTTAGGGGTTGCTTGCCCTGTGAGTTAGTTAATTCTGGCCTTTCCACGTACTCCCTCTGGAGTTGGCCAGTTTACTTTTCCTTTAAGTCTTCCTTTCTCATCTGTAATGTGGAAATGAGACTGATCAGCTCACTGGGCTGTTGATGGGATTAAATGGCATAATGTATGCAACCTGCTTAGTACAATGCTCAGCCCAGAATAAACACTCATTCAATTTTAGTGGTTATTGTTATTATTAGTATTTGGCAGTGAGGAGCCAAAGATACTATTTTTTAAACCCATCAATGGTGTAATTGGAATTTTGCGTCTCAAATAAAACCGCTCTACTTTTAGAAATACACTCTAATAGTGTTAAAAACAAAAAAAGACTGTAACACCTTGGCCTGCAACAATTATGGTATGGGTTTCAGTTGACCTTTCTGAGTTATCTCTGTTTGCACCTGACTGTCCACCTTTGCCACTAGTGCTCACACATCTGTGTCACAAATTAATTTAGTCAGTGCTTCTCTCCAGTGTTGAGCACAGGAAACAGATGACAAAATGCAAAGCAGAAAACAATCATCACTGAGCTGTGTGTTCAACTGCCTTGGGAATGGCTTTCTGGGGGAAATCCGGCCCCTCCATAATGACATTGATGACTTGGATCTTTGCAGAAATTGAAGAGAATCCTGATGACTAGCGTGTTGGGAGAGGACTGAAGGAAGCCAGACCAGTTGCTGCACTCTCAGATCTTCTCGGGTGCCCTCTGGCTCCCAGGTGACCTGCAGCAGGACCTCTGGTATGTAAATGGGCCTCTTCCCTGCCTCAAAATTTTGTCTCAAATCTTAAGAAGTGGCTGGGAGGTTTTTATTAATTAATTTATTTATTTGCTTATTTATTTATTTAATATTTTTAT
The DNA here is from genome assembly GCF_000327345.1 of Myotis davidii. Lineage (NCBI taxonomy): Eukaryota > Metazoa > Chordata > Mammalia > Chiroptera > Vespertilionidae > Myotis > Myotis davidii. The sequence goes on from NW_006292344.1 coordinate 1,185,934, forward strand.
TGATTTCATAGGAAGAAGGGAGAGAGAGGTAGAAACATTAATGATGAGAGAGAATCATTGATCAGCTGCTCTTTCCTGGGTTTCTAGCCCAAAACCTTGGATGTGCCCTGGCCTGGGAACTGAACCTCAACTCCCCAGTTCATAGGTTGATCCTCAACCAGTGCGCAACACCAGCTGGGCTGGGGAGGTTTTTAATGGGTTGAAAATTTATCTTTTGTATCTGCAACTTGAAATATCCTGTTCCCCTGAATTCGTGCTTGGGAGCTCCCTCAGTGCTCTCTGGTCAGTAGCTCCTTACTGCATGCTTATTTCCCCATGGGCATATTGCAGAGAAACTGGAGCCTGTGTTTCTAACAACTTCTCCAAGGAAAAAAACTGCAGGTCACGTTTCCGGAACTGAGAATCTCAGGAGTCTCCCAAACGTCCATCTCTATTATCTCCTTTGGGCCTGGCATTTGCTTGTAGCTGAAAAGGGAGCGTTTGTCTTGAGCATTCCTGTAAACTTGTGTGACTTGGCAGTTGGAAACTTGACAGTTACGGCTGACCTTCAACTGCAAGAGGGAGTAGTATCTAGACATAACCTGTAGAACATCAGATTATTGCCCTGTAATTCCAGAGCCTTAATGTTCCTTTGTCTTGAGAATGACCTCACTGCTTTTTGAATTTGTAATGGAATGCACAGTCATTTACAAGTAATAACACAATGATCCCTTACACTTTGTACTGCCTTCCCTTTCTCCAGAGGGCTTTCACTCACATTATCTGATTTGATCCTCATAAGTGTCCTGAGAGGTAGACAGAGGGTCTGTGTTAATCTCCAATTTTCAGGTGTAGAAACCAAGGTTTGTGAAAGCTTGAACTGTTATTTAGAGATCGTACAGCTATCAGAAGTGCACCTGGAATCTTGAACAGTCTAACTCCTAAACCAGTGTTCTTTTGGGTACTTACTCTTGCTATGACCTTGGGAATATACTTAACACCTCTGCTCGACAGTTTCCCTCCAACTAAATTAGGTAGAAGACTCCCTCGAGGGGTAACTGCCAGAGGGATTAAATGAGACTATCTGGGGAAGCAGTTACTAACCCATAAAGCGTGCTTCTAATGTGAGGCATTGTCGCTACTTGTACCTGAAATCCAGGTAGTGCCATGAACTGTGACAGAAAAGAAATCTTACCCCTTTTTGTGAAGACAACATATTCTAGAATGATGCTGGGGTTGTCAGGGGTCACAAACAAACTCCCAGCCCTGCGATGGACAAGACTGTCCCTACTGTCCTGCCTGCAGGCCACGAGAGCACTTGGGTTGGGAAGACTCTTTTTCTACAGAGCGCTATCTCTTAATATTCCTTGGAACAGTCTTGCATCTTGGAGACAGTTTTAGATCTGGCAGGACTGGAGAGCAGG
>NW_006292344.1:1187371-1190582 GCF_000327345.1 Myotis davidii
CAGGAATGGGGCTGGGAATGGGATCCCAAGCTTTGTCCATGGAGGACAGGAATGTGGCATGGTGATGAGGTAGAGGTAGATAAGGAACTGGCCTGGAAGACCTAACTTCTCCCATTTCTCAGTGACTGGGATTTAGTAGGGTACATCTTGTGAATCCATCAGGCCAGCAGTATATATGTAGAATAGTAACACTTACTGGAAAACCCCAAAAGGATGGATTTCAAGTTGGAAAAAGATGCATTAGAAGCTAACAGTGTGATATGGTCAGGAAACAGCCAGAGTAACTGAGGGATGAGGCCTGGGATAGCTTCATAGGGAGCCAGATTTTGTTTCTATATAAGGAAGAACTTTTTATTGGAAAGACAGAATTTGCAGCTGCAGGAGGTGTTGTGTAGGAGATGTTCTGCACCTTACCAGGGACCATAGGGATTCATTAATGGGGGAGAAGGGGATCAGCTCAGTGGCCTTATGGTCTTTTTCTTGTGAGATCCAAGGTCCACTGGTTGTCAGTGGTTAAGACATAAGAGGAAGAGAGGCACACATGCATTAAGGAATGAAGGACCCCTTTGTGGATGTGGAAACTGATCTTTAAATGCTATTTGCAAAATGGACGGTAGAGACTCTATCATTCTGGTTTTCATACCTATCCCTGTAGCTCTCTCCTTGGTCCTTGGTTTTTAGAATTCCCAGGCCATCCATGGGCAGCTGTTTTTCATGGAATATCTCTTTCATCTGGTAAAACATTCCTGTGGCAATATTGGAAGGGACTTTGAAATCCTCACAAGATGACAATCTTTCTATAAGAACCACTGGGTCTGATGGCTGGTCTAGTAACAAATGAAGACCATCTCTTTACCCTCTTCAGGCCTGCTTCTGGGACCTCCTGGGAGTATGGCAGTGGTGAGACTTCTGTGCTGAGTTCTGGTTCTGGCATGTGGTGGAAGGTTCTCTGATCCTTTCCTTATCATTTAATAGTCACTTATGTTTGTGTCCATTTATTCAACATGGCAACAAATAAGAAATGTCTGCAAATTTTCAGGCACTTGAGGCATCTTTGCAAAAACAAGTAATCAACATAAATGTGTCAAGACTATTTGTCTAGGCCAAGTAGAAGCTGCTTTCAGAACTCATAGTTGGACAATCTTGGGATAGCTACCCAGTTTGTAGGTGAAACCATATAAGCTACAAGAGGAGAACTGATTCGTCCCAGGTTTTAAGGAGTGACTGATCTGGATTTAGGGTTTGGGTCCTTTTGCTCCCTGACCAGTGCTGTTTATTGCTAGAAGATTCTCTTGGGATGAGAACAAATAGCCTCATGGTGCAGGCCCAAAAGCTAGGAAGTGGGTGGTAATTCTGAAAAATGGCTCATCTGACCTATATAAGCCTTTACAACCAATAGCAGAACAAAATCATGCTAAGAAATAGAATCACTAGGAAGCTGATATATGGATTCCTTTTGCTGAGCAGACCGCTCTTTACCCATCCCACTATTCCCCCCAGCATCTCTTTTCTCTCTCCTTTCTCCTCCTCTAAATTAGTCTGGAGTTATTTTAGACCACATTCATTCCTGACTGACTTCACTGGTCCAATTTAGTCATTGAACACTACTCAGGAACTTCAGATTGGAATTAACCTTACAAGTTAAATGGGGCATTCCACACTCCTATTTCGAACTCCCCATCCCCGAAACCCTGAAAGTCTGGTTATGTTCTGGGTCTCCCCACCTGGTATCCATCCAATGAAGAACTCATGCAAAACTAAGTTCCCAGGAGGATTCTCTGCCCAAGAGAGTCAGGGATTGGGCTCCAAGAGTGGGGATTGTTTTAGACTCACCTGTCATTAAAAAAACTGCAGATGTATTCTTGGTGACCTCTTCAGGTGAATCCCACCAGATATCTCCCTTTACCCTGAATTAATAGAGTGACTTCATAAATGTAGTTGTATTCTCCCATGACCCCATTCCTAAGGTGAGCTTATAGACTTTCAAACTAGTTCCTCCCTTGTTTGGGTGGTGGAGCATGCGGGACAGTTTAGACTCCACTTCTTTTGGGGTTAAACATTTACTCCGAGTAAGGAATTCTGTCTTAAGTGGGGCATGTTCTTCAAGTGCCAGAGGACAGAAGGGTGATTTTTCTGACATCCTCCAGCCTGCTTCCCCATATATGGAAATGTTTACCCACCACACTGATCTATTGGAAGAGAAGGAGGTGACTCAGGGATTAGGAGAAGCAGGATTTGAATTCTTGTTTCCAGAAACCAAGTCTCTCCCCTCCCCCACTCTCCCCCATCCCTCCCCTCCATTCCTTTGCCCCTTGTTCTGGAAGCAGAGAAGAGAATATCTCAGTGCTCTTCCCCTCTGGCCTTGGGATCACCTCCTTGCAATAGGACTCCGGGTGTGTGAAAGGGAGTGAGAGCCAGCGGAGGGCCAGCTGCCTGACATCGCGTGAGTACATCATTATTGCTAGAGCAAATGGCATTTCTGCTCCCAGACCCTGGGTTTATAGCCCTGACAGCTGGCTTGCTTGCCGGGCGATGGGACTTGTTACTGGGAGCACTGTAGCTTTAATTTGGGGTGTGGACAGCTGCTTTCCCAGGGGAGTACTCCTCACAATGGGATTTAGAACAAGGCTCTGCTTGAGAAAAAATTCTATTTGTGTATAGAAAATATAGAGATATTTTTTTCCCACCTGAGGCCTACCTAGCTTGAATTGGATAGAAAGATAATTTGGGAGTGATGTCTGTTTGATTGCTAGGGCTAAAGCAACAAGCCAGAAGGGATGTTTGGGGATGCCTGGGCAGGGATAGTTTTAGCTTGAAAAGCAGGGCTATGGTTGGACTTACTAGTATGTACTAGTGGCATCTGCACAGCATCCACAGTCTGAAAAAAATATCTGGTTTGCAGGACATTTATGTTTTTTATTTAATATATATTTTTATTGATTTCAGAGGGGAAGGGAGTGGGAGAGAGAGATAGAAACATCAATGATGAGAGAGTATAATTGATGGGCTGCCTCCTGCCTGCCCCCTACTGGGGATCGAGCCCACAACCAGGGCATGTGCCCTTGATCAGAATAGAACCTGGGATCCTTCAGTCCATAGGCTGACGCTCTATCCACTGAGCGAAACCAGCCAGGGCTCTCTATCTTTTCTATGCATGCCTAAAGTAGTCCTATTAATTTTATCTACATTTTTTTGCATCTAAGAACATAAG
>NW_006292344.1:1190634-1190989 GCF_000327345.1 Myotis davidii
TCCCTGCTTTTGATCATGTGAATGCTGTTTGAATGTGAGCTGTTCCTTCTGTTCTGTGCTTTGCTGCCTATCTTTTTCTTTTCTGAAAGGGGGTGATAGCTTTTCCAAAAGGCAGAACTAAATAGTGGAGCCCTTTATTTCAGTTTTATCTGTCAGTGGAAATTGTGAACGGGCCTTGAAAGAAGTCGAGCAGGGCTTTCCATCTAATCCTCTATTGGTATTCTTGAAGATGCAAGAATTCGGGAGTGTTATTCCCTCACATTCAAAAGTGAGCTCTGATTCTGAATAGATTTTAAGCACGCGCGCGTGCGCACACACACACACACACACACACACACAGACACACACACACAGA
>NW_006292344.1:1191159-1192310 GCF_000327345.1 Myotis davidii
TGAGCTGTTACCTTCTGATCTGCTTTGCTGCCTATCTTTTTCTTTTCTGAAAGGGGGTGATAGCTTTTCCAAAAGGCAGAACTAAATAGTGGAGCCCTTTATTTCAGTTTTATCTGTCAGTGGAAATTGTGAACGGGCCTTGAAAGAAGTCGAGCAGGGCTTTCCATCTAATCCTCTATTGGTATTCTTGAAGATGCAAGAATTCGGGAGTGTTATTCCCTCACATTCAAAAGTGAGCTCTGATTCTGAATAGATTTTAAGCACGCGCGCGTGCGCACACACACACACACACACACACACACAGACACACACACACAGACTTTTAGCCTTCTTTGGTGCAGTGGCAGCATTCAACAGACCAAGAGGGCACCGCCCCAATACAGTGCACCAGATGCCATAATGAGTAACTCTTTGCGGTCAGTTCAGTTTCAGATCAACTTAGGGTAGGGGTGGGGGCTTGTTCCAATGCAAGGAAGATGATGGAGATGTGTTTTAGGGAAGCACTTTGATGCTAGTGGCATTGTGTGGCAGATTTTAATAGAGCAAGGAAAGTGCTCTGAGACCTACGTTTGTTCTGGTCAGCGTTGAAAATTGGGAAAACAATGTTCTAAGCTGCTCTGAAGCCCTGGAGTGACAGGACTTGAGCAGATCCCCCAGGTATCTATATGCAACCTGTCTTCTCCTACATAGCCCGTGGCAGGGTGGGGATTGATGGCCTTGGTCACACGTGGAAGGAGGCTGCCTTAAAGCATTAAGGCTTGTGATGTTTTCCTGCTGTGGTGCTGATGACAGGGCTACTACAAGGTTAGAGCCGGTAGTACCAATGTGAATGCTACTCCTATTAATAAGAACTGATATAAATTGCTTGCTTCCTGGTGCCAAGCTTGGTGCTGAGCACTTGACCTAAATCATGTAGTCACTACTACAGCTACCTATGAGTATATACTTTACAAAAAATTATTTTTAATTTTGGTAAAATACACATAGCATTTACATCTTAACCATTTGATTACAGCTCAGTAGTGTTAAGTACTGTCACCTGTTATGCAACCAATATCTCCAGAGCACTTTTCATCTTGCAAAACTGAGACTCTGTATCCATTGAAACAACTCCTCATTCTCTCCTCCTGCCACCCCCTGACAACCGCTCT
>NW_006292344.1:1192341-1214557 GCF_000327345.1 Myotis davidii
ACTACGCTAAATGTCAAATAAGTGGAATCATATAGTGCTGATCCTTTAGTGAAATGGCTTACTTCACTCAGAATAATATCCTTGATGTTCATATTGTACCATGTATCAGAATTTCCTTCTTTTTAAAGGTACGGTATTTTTTTAACCTCCATTATGAAGGAAGAACCCGAGGCTTCAAGGAGTTAAGTAGATTGCCCAAGGCCATGCCCTCAGTAGTGAAACTGGGATTTGAACTCAGCAGTGTGGTCAGGAGGAAGCAGATAATTGGTTCTCAACTGGAGAGTGGCACCTTTTCACACATTGCTGTGTCATTTGAATGGCCAGGTGTTCTAAAGGAATATCTCCCCAAGTATTTTCCGGTTTTGTATTGGCTTCTGGGAATCTGAGGACCAAATCTGAAACCTGCTTGTAACAAATAGTATGAGACTTATGGCTCCTATTTTTTTGTCCCCTTTCTTCACCTTATTTTTCCATCTGCTTCTCTCATCCCATAGTTTTTTCACTTAAAAAAAAAGACATGGACCATGTGTATCTTTTGTCAGGTACTTTAGATACTTTCTGAAACGAGGTGAAATATATAAACCAGTGACATGATATCAAAAGTTTTGTAATTATGTCAGAGGAATAGCTGATCTGAGGACAGGGACTAAGATGTGCGTTTCTGACCTGGCTCTGCTACTCACACAGTATCTAACTCCAGCGGTGAAGCTTGCTCCTTTCTGAGTCTCAGTTTTGCTACCTGGAAGGTGGGATTGTTGGCAATGACAGGGAACATTTCTTCTGTGCTGAGCTCCGTGCTGGGCACTCTACATGATTTATCTCTTTCAATTCTTCCAGCACTCCCACAAGACAGGTGCTGTCATCCCCATTTTGCTTGAGAAATGTAAGGTCTAGAGAAGTGGGCAAACTTGCCCACATGCCTACAGCTACAGAGTGCAAGCATTCATTATCCATGCCTGACTCCTAGTCCAGGGTGTTAGCCACAGGCCTGGGCTACTTGCCCTTCAGCAGTCTGTAAGATTTCTTTCATTCGTGGCATGCATTTGTCTAGTTTTATTAAATCTCTATTGGATTCCCACTTGTGTGCCTGTACTGTTCTGGGCACTGATCCAGCACTGAATTTAGAGTGAAGAAAAAGACACTAGAAACACTGATCCTGGGTGCTTGCATTCCAGTAGGGGTGTGTGGAGGAGGCAGATAATAAACAAACACATAAATAGGAGAGAATGATATGGAACACTTAAGAGGATTCACCCTGGGTGCTTTGACTGAGGGAGTGGAGGAAGGGCTCTGGGAGGTGATTGTTTAAGCTGAGATCTGAGTGACAAGGAGCCAGATCAGTAAAAGTCAGGGGAACAGCATTGTAGGCAAAGGGCATGGTCAATGCAAAGATTGCGGAGTGAGAATGGTTTTTTGTTTGAGGAACCGAGGAGCCCAGTGAGCTAGGAGATAGTGGGCTACAGGAGGAAAAAGCTGAGATAAGAATGGAGAGGGGCTGGTAGGTGTTAGTAAGCTAGAATGGAGGTTGGGATCTTTGTTTAAGTGTGATGGAAGCATCTAATTATGTTTTACTAGCATCGTTCTGGCTGCTCTAAGGGGAAACGGATTTCATGGTTGGGGCAAGAGTAGAAGAAAGAAAGTTAGGAGGAGACTCTTGCAATCATCCAGTTATTTTTATTAGGGTGGTAGAAGTGGGGTCAGAGAGAAGGGGATGAGTTCATGTCATGTTTTGGGGGGGGATTGTCTTCAAGATGTCAAGGACAGTATCCTTCTGAGAAGTGTCAAGCTCAATTAGCAGGATTCTGGAATACCCTGATGGAGGTGAAAACATGTGCAGTGAGGGCCGCATAGACTTGAAGCTGATCCGGACTAAGGAGTCTGTGCTTCCTGCTTTGGTTTCTAACCTGGAGCGTCTGGCCAATGAATGGAGGGCAGTGGCTTCCTGCCTCTGACTTCCTGGCTGAGAGCTGCTGGAATGCCCCAAAATAAGCCCAGTAGAACAGGCCGCTTCCTTTGCTCTCCCTGGGTATTTGTACAAAGCATTCTTTCCCACCAAGAATACGGGACATTCAGAGTGATGTTGACTTTATGGGCCATATTTAACTTAGTGTTTTTCCTTGATGTGTCGTCTGTTTTTGTAGAGATTCCTGCCTCCAGTGAACTCCCTGGTGAGGAGCCTTGGACCAACCAACCTGTAAGATGGGCCTGGAAGGCTTAGTAGGTGCCCAGAAGAACTAGGGCTTCAAAGCCCTACCTTGGCTTGAGGATCCCAATCCAAGGGCACCTCCCAACCCTCCTCTTTCATTTACAAGTGAATTTACCCTTGCTGGCCCCTGCCTACTCCATGTAATTCCCTTTAATGTGCTGGGCTTTCCAGTAAATGCTCTCCCATTCAGTGGATAAACTTCTCTCAGAGAAGTTAGGTGATTCAGTCAATGTAAGGTAGTGAGAATCCAAGATAGAGCCCTGTGTTCTGGCCACCATGTAACCTCATGCCCCTGGGTGTCTCTTATTAATCTTGTACTACACTCAGCCTAAACCAGGAGATGCTCAGAGATTATAAATTAAATCATCTGAAATTCACTCCTGAAGCTTCTTCACTCACTCTTCTTCAAATAGTTTGCCATTTATAGATACCAGTTTTTTAAAGATTCTTCATTTCATCTCTTAAAAACAGTGTTTTGTTTTTGCTCATTTGAATTTCTTTAAAATTTTTCTTTCATTCATTTAGTCAACAAACATTTATTGAGTTCTTACTGTATGCCAGTCATTGTGCTAGGTGCTGGGGATTGATTCAAAGATAATTTGGAGGCATTTGGAAGGGGAGTGGATAATTACAGCACAGAGAGATAAGTGCTGTAATAGAGGGATATATAAAGAGCTAGAAATAGCACCATGAATAACATCTACGAACAAATTGCCTTCTTTTTTCCTTTTGGATTATTCCCTGTTGTATATTGCCCAAAGTGGGATTACTGGGTCATTTAAAAGATGAAAACAATTTGGCACAAACGATGTAATGACTTGCCTGGGGAATACAGCTCAATTTTCAACAGGGGGAAAAAATTATCGACAACTCCAGATTTAGATTTTCACCAGGAGGATGAGGCCTGTTTTCTCCTACCCCTATCAACACAGTGGCTTTCAGGGGGAGCACCTATTCTTAACATGTCAGCCTGCATGTGGAAACTAAAATTTTTATGTTTGATCTCATGAGTAAATTGTTAATCCTCACAAGAATCTAGCTATATAAGTTTTATCATTTTCATTTTATAAATGAGGAAACTGTGCCTTTATTAAAAGGATTTTCTAGTTAATTTGTGGAGATTCCAAGAATCAAATGCAGGTCTTTTGATTCTACAACTCCTGTCCTGTTCTCTATGCTCTGCTTACCAACGAGGGGTACTTATGCTCCAGCCAGGGCATGGGATTCCTTTAGTGACCTGTAGGGACTCTTCTCAAGAAGATCAGGATCTACAAAATAGGTATAGAAATCCTAACTCCCAAAGTCATTGCCAGCGAACAGTGTCCCTCTGTCTTTTGACCTGGAAGGATCTGAAGGCCTGCTATTCTTGATTTGGCCCAGGTTCTGAAAAGTTACTACATGGCCTTAACACAGGAGCCCAGAATCCCAAGCTGAAACCATACCATAGTTCTGCTTTGAAACATTTATTATTTTCCTAATATATTTAGCTGTACATCTCTGACTCTATGTTTATTTTGTGATTTCTAAATTTTCCTAGTAGTTTTTGCATTAAATAGAAACTCCTGACCCTGGAATCCAGAGCCCAACATATCCAGACCATGAACTTCCTTGATGTTCTTGCTCACTCATCCCTAAGTCAGCCACATTCTCTGCCCTTCCTCACAATACCCTGCATTTTCTCACCATCATACTTTAGCTCATGCTGTTCCTTTAGCCGGAGAGGACCTCTCCCACTTAAACGATAGACACTCAGCTGCTCCTATACACTTCTGCACAGATCATACTTTCTGACTGAAGTAATGTCTGATCATCTGCTCCTCACTGTCCATACTCCCCACCATCCACAATCTCCCACACTGGAAGTGATCTGTCGGTTCTCTCTTCTGCTAACTCACTGTGCAATGGGCTCTGAGGCAATAGAGAATCTCTATGTTGCTTATGAGCGTAGGATCTGGATTCAAATTTTGGCTCTGATACTTCCAGGCTATGTGATCTATCAAGGTAGTTAACCTGATTGAGCCTAAGTTTTCTCATCTGTCAAATGGGTATAAATAATCACACCAAGTCATAGGATTATAATGAAGATTGTATTGTTATCTGTGCTTTCTCTAAGGCACTTGCCATCTCCTACTCTGTTGATATTTTATCTCCTTCCAGACTGGGAGTTCCTGAAAAGCAGGAAGGGAATCACATCTTGCCTGTGTCTTTGACATATGGGATCCGCTGCAAAAGCTCCTTTAAGGGAAGGGATTCCACACAATTTAACTGGTGACATGAGTGCAGGCTCATTCCTAGTGGAAGGTTCCAGTCACACAGTGCCAGGCCTGGCTGGAAGCTTTGAGGTATGGAGCTTTGGACACACGCAGTACTTGCTGGATAGGCCTCTGGCTCCTGCCACTTCAGTGACAGGAAAGAGGCTAGAGCCTATGTTCAGCCGGTTCTTCCCCTTTGCCAAGTTGGGCAGTGCTGGCATTTCCCTAAGCCTCAAGGTAGAGTGGAAATCCTGCTTGGAACATGATACTTAGTTTCTTTCCTGGGTCTTCCATGGGTGAGACTTCTAGATGAGAGGAAAGGGTCCATGGAATTGTGGGTTTGGGACGTTTGGGATAACTCTGAGAGCCCAAACTCTTCTGACTTCTCTGTGGGTGGGGCCTTTCAGAGGAAGCTCCTTTAAAAACTTCTGCCATTGCTATGCTTGAGCGCTGACCATGGAAAGGCGATTCCATTCTTAAAAAGATAGTACTACCATTTAACTTTCTCTTGAGTCATTTCTCAAAGTGCCATACTTGGATCGTGAGTCTCAAGATCCAAGTATTTTAGCCTGGCACACAGGTCCTCCATGTTCTGGCCGCAACATTCTTTTCCATCCTCATGTCCTGCTGCATCCCTCCATGTGCGCTGCCACTGGCCTCATCAGATTAGTCACTTTCCCCAAGAACTCCCTGAACTTGTCCTCCTTAAGGCCTTAGCACATCGTGTTCTCTGGGCCTATTTCCTCCCCCTCATACGTGGAAATCCTCTTGGGTGTTCAGGCTCAGTTTAGAAGTCATCTGCAGAGTTCTTCCAGACCCTCCAAACAACGTTGCATGTACTTGTGCTTTGCACACTTTTCTTTTTGTTGTGTGTATTCAAGCAGGTCTCCAGTTAGGTTATGAGCTCTTTGAGAACTCAAAGCATGCCTAAGTGCCTACACCTGCTAGGTCCATGCACTGTGCCTTGCTATGGACAAGAGGTGCTAGCAGGCGTCTGTTTTGTGCACCTCTGAATGTGGGGCACATGACATCCTGTTAGCTAACACTTGCATCTGAGTGGTGTTCAGAAGCACATACTATAGTTATTGGTGATTTGTTTCATCGTGAGTCCAGTTATTTGAATTCTTTCTTTGAATTGGCCTGATATCAACTCATTGGTAACCTTTCTCAGGTCTGTTTTCGCATATACTGGGCAGATGCCTGCTTAGAGCCTGGGCTCTGAGCTTACTTCATTTAAGAACATAACAGGAAGGTAGAATTCAGGAGGGATCTATCTGCTTCTAATATTAACCTTTTTTTTTTTTGGTTTGAAAGTTAAGCTTTTACTTTTTTATCCCAAAGCTCCTCCTCGAAATGTAGAAACAGCAGAAGAGTTTTTTGTTTTGTTTTGTTTGTTTTTTAGGTATATGTAGTAGAATAGCTGCACATAGTAAGGTTGTCAGTGCAAAGTAATAAAACCTGTGCCATGGAGCTTTATTTAGAAGACCAGGGTTCAAGTACTGGCTTTAACATTTCCTACTCTTCAAAGACTAGGGTTCAAGTACTGGCTTTCATGTTCCCTAGTCCTGAAACCTTGCCTAATCTCCCTGACCTTAGTTTCCCCAATGGATAATTGGAAAATCTTTTTTATAAGGTTGGTGGACAGGTTGAATGAGATTCTGTACATTAAATTGGGATTTTTTTTCCCTGCTGTACAGTTCATAAACTGGGTTTGAAGGCCATTTTTAAATAGTTCCCCAAAGTTTTCCTTTGAAGGGAAATGCTTGGATGTTTGTTTTCATTCACTTGTTTTATTTATTTTCTTGAATGAAAAAGAAATGAATTTATAGTCAGGGGATATGTGGCATCTAACACACTTAGGGAACATACATGGCTTGTAAGACTAAGTTATAGTCCATATAATTAGAATGGCAGAACCATATGCTTTGAGACATTATAAAAACTTTAGCAGCCACAGTTCTAATGCAGACTTCGTGCATGCTGGATATGGAATCCCAGGACATGGTTACAATCTCCCTGATGGGTAATAGCCCCGTTTTGCAGACAGGGAAGCTCAAGCTTAGAGAAAGTAGAACTTACATAAATCTAATATCAAGCTTTGAACTTCATCCTGAACTTATAATGACCTCCAGAAATCCTTTCTATCTCCAGATGTGACAATTCCTGCTTGACTTTGTTTATCCTTTATCCTCTCACTCCAGGGGCAGGCCCTCATTCCAGGCTGGATAAAGCAGTGGACATCGGCAGTCTCAATGTCTCATACTTGATTAATGAAGCTAGATGAGTGTCTTGACTTTTCCTTCAAAGAATCTGCTCATTTTGAACTCCTTTGAATGCACTCATTCATCAGCCTTTACTTCTTTTTTTCTCCTTTTTTAGAAGATATTTGCCTTTCTCCACCTCTGCTTTTGAGGTCAGGAGTGTTTGAAGAGGACTTCGTATTTTTTTTTTTTTTAATGTGTGGGAAATTCATTGAATATTTCCCATCATCTCCTCCAACCATGTGGTGGTGGGAAGAGAAAGCACAGTGTTGGGAGTTTGGAGCCATGGTTCTCATCTTGATTCTGTCACTGACCAGTGAGAGGACTTTGAGTCAAACCTTCCTTTTCCTGTTAGGGGTCTCAAGTGTCTTCATCTGTAAAAATGATGGTACTACAAGATACTCCTAAGATTTGAAATTTCTGCATGATTTACGGTGTCAAAACCATCAATTTTGCTGAGCGGCCTAATTCTGCAGCTGTTTCTCTTATACTTTTCAATCTTTAGATTTAATCTATTCAACAATATATAATTTTTTAAAGGGAAGCTTTTATAGACACTTCTGAAATATAAGGGTGGTGGTGGGGATAAATGGATGTTAAAAAATAGAAAACAACCAATTAAATAGTATATAGCATGTAATTCTCCTTGGAAACTTACCATGAAATTGAGGAGCACTTTAACAACTGGTAATTTAAATTGCATTTGAACTCTGTTAATGGTTTGTTTGCATGAGAACTTCAATCATTTCACAGCCCTTCTTCAGCAAAGCTACTTGTTCTCATTATGGAAAAAAAATATTAAAAGAGAAGTTGACTAAGGAAAAGTGAGGCCACTTTCATTTGTGCATTTGAAGGAAGCTGGCAAGAGTGTGAGAGGTTGCCTGAGGGCCAAGGTTGGAGAGCCTTGCCTTTCAGGGAAGCTTAGAAATCTGGGAAGTCAGGCACCCGTTGTGGCAGTTGTAGAAACTGCTGTGATTTATATCTCCCTCTGCAAGGAAAAGCTTAGGTTTCCTGGGCCTTGTGGGTGGAGGCTGTCTTTTGTTTTCTGTATGACCGTGCTGTCCACAGGTCCAGTACTGGCCTCCTCATTCTTCATTCCTCAGCAAGTTTGAAATTATGCCTTTCTCTCATTTCAGTGGAATGGCTTTGAGAATTCTAATGTTCTTGAAAACCACTAGTTCTCAGGAAACTCATTGCTGTACTGGGCTCATCTTGATTACTAGTATGCTGTTGTCTAACTTAATTCTTTCTGCTGTCGGGCTGTACTCTGAGAGCTTTGAAGCAGGTGTTCAGAGACTTGAGTATGGGACTCTGGATTGTGCTCCAAAGCCTATTATGTGACCAATGGACAGTCCCTTTGCCCAATGAGTCTCCCTACCCTTTGTCAAAGTGGCAGTCACTGGGTCTAGTGGACAAGCCCTGGACTGGAGCCCTGGATTGTCTGGTACTCATGGTGGGGACCTGTAGTGGCCACCTCCTTGTTCTGGCCCCAGCTTCTCCTCCTGTCAGTGGGAGAGTTGATGTGGGTTATTTTATTATGATCCTGCAACTTTGATCTTATATGGATATTTGAAGACTGAATGAGAAAATATACATGAAACAATTGTGTGATTGATTTAATAATATCTAAAATGATGACAATGAAAATAAGATTAGTAGTTTTTCTAGTATGTGGATCTCTCCTGCATATAAAAGACACATTTAAAGCAGCCAGCTGCTTCGGCATCTGTGTGTGTTGGAATATATATTGCATCATTCTTAGCAAATAGTAATAGCTCTTAATTAAATGAAACCTGTTATGAGGATTTCCTGGCAAGTGTCAAGATTGTCTAGCTCTCTGCTCTTCACTTGCTCTTACTTTTCAGGCAAGGGAATCAAGGTTCAGAGGGCTTGCTTGCTCCTATAGTTAGAAATGTGTCTGCAAACTCATATCCCTTGTTTCTTTTTATTTGTTGTAGTTCAGATTTTGCTATTAGCTTTTTTTCTTGCCTACCTAACATGTATCTAACTAATTGATCTGTCTCTTTCATCTGTGATATTACCATGAAGCTATTTTCCTAGGAGAGCTGAGGATGAACACTGGGGGGCTGGCATTCTCTTTCTCCACCATTCTGAGACAAATTAGTGAAATACAAGTGCCAGGAGCTTAGGAGGAATAGAGGTGAGCCACTAGATCTGTGGGTTTCAAGCCTGGCACCCTTCTCACTATTGCCTGGTCAGTGAGTTCATAAACCCGGAAGTTCTAAAGCTGCTAAGATCCTAGAAATTCATGAGCAATCTTCTTCTCCAGTTTCCCATAGGTGGGATCACTGAGGCTCAGCAAGAGAACTGAAGACGGAATCCACTCACCTGATTCTCAGTTTAGGGCTTTTCCTAAACTGAACACTCATTGGAGGGAAGAGATTTCTTCTTCAGTTGGTAAGTCCTATGCAGAAAAGAAGACTTTTCCTTTTTATACTCAATTTGCATGTTTTAAAAATCAGTGTTTTCCATTTAAGGTAAGCATGACACTAATAATTAACATGGACGAAGAACTAGAGGAGAACCAAAATGTTCTTTCTTTTTTTCTTAAGCTAATTTCATTGGCAATGGATGGAATATAATAATGCTAATAAAATGTGTGGCAAAGAAAAGGCAGGACTCAGCTCTTAGAAGTTGGCTTGAAGAGAGACTGGAAGAAAATTTGGAGAAATGATGATTTCCGGTGGCTGATAATTGTATTGCTTCCTTCTTTCTCCTTTGGCATGGAGGAAAGTGTTCTTGAAATTGAAAGACCAAAATGAAAATGTCAATGACCAGTTTTATGGACATCTGTGATGAAAGAAAGTAATATTATTGAGTGGTTTTTTTAAAAACCCCTTTATATGGTGCTTCTTTTGTGATTTCATCTTATTTTCACAACAATCTGTTCAGGTAGGGGAGGCTAACTTTGCTTAAGCAAAAGGTTGAACACTATGTGTTAAAGGGTCTGAGTTCGAATCCTGTTGCACATTCAGAAAGGGGACTGGTGACCAGGTAAAGTAAGATTTCCCTTGTGTTTTGGAATTCCTCTGTGTTTAGAGGGTAGAATAGAACATCATGTTCTAGAAAAGAGGGGTGGTAGGAAGAATCAATACTGTGGGCTACCCTGGGCTGGGGGGAGACTTGAGGCAAGTAGCTGGGGAATTCTGGGACAGGCTTCTATTTAGAATTCTAGATCTGTGGTCTCCATCTTGAGGGCCAGTCTGTCTGTGCCCCAACCACTGACTTTATACTGACTACATAATATGGCTTCCCTTGCTTATGATGTAGTTTTTCCAAGCAAAGCAGATGCTCTTGTGATTGATAAAATCTAACTTTATTTAAAAGTGTGGCTCAGTTTACAGTTACATTTCATTGCCCTTTTTTTTCTTCATCAATGTATCTTAAAAGAACAACAGACTTTCTACGCCTATGGATCTGCATAAGATAAAAAGCTGGAAACCATGGCTTTGACTTTTAGAGAGTAGCCTGTTAAAATTTCAAGCATGATTTTGAATGCTTTATCCCAAGCATACTTTTTAAGCATCCAATGTGGATCTTTGTTACCTGTTCTATTTTCTGAAAATTTTTTCAGTGTTAGAAATTAAATTGTGATGAATATGAAGCCTTGCATTTGGATAAAAAAAAAATCTAGTTTGCAATGATAGAGTGGGAGAGAGTACCTAAACAGGAGTGAGCTGAAAGAGACAAAAGGAATTTTTGTTGTCTGTAAGCTAATTTATGAGCCAACAGTGGCTTTTGTCCTTACTGATGCAGCCTTAAGCTGCATTGAACAGAGTGTTATCTAGAATCAAGTTGGGGGTGGGGGGGCGGGGAGAGGAAGGTTCCCTGATGGAAACCAGCACGTTTAGTGGTGATGTGGGCATCAGGACTAGTTTGAGCAAGCACAGTTGTATCTATGCTGTGCTCCTTGTTCTGCCCTCTTCTATGTGTTGGCTTCATTGTCAGGATGTTTCACCTCATGATCAGGAGATGGCTGCTCACTTGCCATTTGGGGAAAGAGAGCCCTGTTTGCCATATCCCCATAGACTTGGGAAATTGCATTCCTCTGCACCAGTCACTGAGGCCACAAGGAGGACACTGTGTTAATTGGCATGTATGACCTGAGGCTCTGCTCTGAATATTAAAACAATATCTCCCCGACCTCATGGCAGCTACACAGTACGATATGGTGGTCCCTCAAAAGAACATCTGGGTGCTATTAGGAAGGGGAGAGAGGACTAAAGCTATGTGAGTGACTATCAACCTCCATTCAGAGCTCCCCTAGAGTGTCAGACTTTAGTCCTCACCTCATCCTCTGAAAGGGACTTGAGCCAACGGGACTGTCCTCATGAGGATGCTGAGAGGACCGGAAGTGATATCCCACCAGGAACTGTTACAGGAATGAGAGCCCAGAGAACTTTATGGCTTTAAGGCTAGAAAACCCAGTCAAACGAGAGTCAGCATCTCTTGTTCATGAGTTTTCCCCAGAGTCTCGTGGGATGTCTGGCACATGGTCGGTGCACAATGCATTTTCATGGAGATAAAGAAGAAATCCAAAGGCAGTGAGTGTTCCTTTCCATATGGGTGGTCCCTCAGGCACTGGCAAGTGCTCTGTTGGAGTATTTTAGGAGTTCTAGCACAGATGAGGCTGGACTGTATGGTTTTATGAGGGTGAAGAAATGACTGGACAGAAAAAGGCTTTTGGGACCAGTATGGCTTAAAAAAGTTTGTGAGTTCATAAAAAGGCAACAAATATGATGGGATGGGGTATCAGAAGGTCTTACAATGATTAGATGTGCAACCCTAAAAGAACAAGGTCCCTCTGCCTTCATTTCCCTGATCTGAGAATTAGGAATAATAATCATTGCCCTGTCTACCTCTCATGTTTGTTTAGATCAAATGGGTTGATAGATGCTAACCTGTTTTGTAAACTATAAGGTGTGGCCCATACACGACAGGTTAATCCTTTTGTTTCATTTTTTAGTTTAAAGGCTCATCTTGGACATACAGAAAAATAAGGTGATCTAACGTGTAGCCCCCAGTGCCCTACCTGGTACACAGGACATACTCAATGTATGTCCTTTTGTCTAACCCTGAACCACCACCATCACCAAGGTTGGATAGGCACTGATGTGTTCTCAGTATTGGAAAGGAGTTATATCTGCAATCTTGCTCAATGATGGCCGTTGATATTGACATGAAATAGTATATCATTATTACTTTCCATATTTATTTTTGTTCTAGACTGTAGGAGGTGGAACAAGGTAGATCAGAGATGAAGCATCAGTGCTTGAGAAAAACCCTAGAAACTACAGTCTAACAGGTTGGCTCTTGCTTTGTTTGATTAGCTAATCACACCTTCTGCTCCAGGCGTGACTGGCCCAGTGGGAGTCAGGAAGGAAATTATTTTCCTCTGTTGATACTAGTGTATAATTGTTGACGGTAGCCAAGGGCTTTCAGTTTTAATATTTCCTCTTTGGTTCTCAGAATAATCAGGTAGTAATCTCTGCCGAAAGCAAAACATTGGTCACTTCCACTTGACTTTGAGAGGTATGTCTTGGCTCTCTACAATTACTTGGTCAGGTGGTTTTTTGGGCATGTGTGACCATCTGCTTGGTCACCTTTCGCTGCTTCTATGTTATTGCTTCAAAAATTGCAAAAGGACTTGCTTGGTCTGAGCAGGGAACCATTCAGCCCCCTGAGACTTTTTGTTCTTTTCTAGCCCAGGGATGTCTTGTATGAGGTCTTTGCTGTCCATGAAAGTAAAAGGAAGAGCTCTCTTTCTCTCTTTCTTGCTTTCTGCCTTTTAATTTCACATTCTTCTATTGCCTGACCTGAGGAGAGTGCAGACATCTGTACTTTGAGGAGGGCTATGGAGTCAGAGGAATTTTCATTAGGTTACTGTGCAATAGAAAGGGTCTGATGCTGAATTGATGGAGAGCCTCAAGAGTCCTTTGTAGATTGCTGCCAAGTATCTACCCATGTTCACAGAAAGTATGCTTGTTCTCTACCCTGATCTCCGTGTTTGTCTGGAAGTCAGTGAACCTCAGGACATCACAGTGAAATAGGCACAGTCCCTGACCTCAAGAAGCTTACAGTCTAGTTAGAGAGAAAGACAGTGAAATATACCTTAGAGAAGTATTGTTTATAACATACATTCAGGAATCACCACATATGTTTCAGGCCTCACATTAGGTGCTTGGAAAATCAAGGTAAGTGATTTATAGGCTCAGATCTCATGGGGCTTATGTGAAAGGTTGGGAGAGTCGAAATAATTGAGACCATTGGGAAAGGTTTTCAGGAGGAGGGAATCTGCTCTCAGAAGTTCTCAGTGAGCCATGGAGCCTTATGACATAAGCCCAGGGGCTTGGCAGGTTGGGCCTGTGGCTATAGTTTGGCTCACTAGGGCTGTGCAGAATACAGCTGGGCAGGATGGAGTTACTTATCTTGCATGTGTGGTTCTGGCTCTAGTTCATTCTGACCAATGGACTGTAGCTGGATGTGTCTGTTGACTTTGAACTGCACTGACATTTCCATGGCCACCTCCATGTGGCCAGAGCATGCTTGCATCTGTGTTTCTAAACTAGACAGCATCTCTGCATTCTGGGGCACAAAGGTTCCTTTTTGAGAGTTTTGACAGTGAATCTTTTATAGTCTACTGCCCAGGCCTCATGAGAAGTGGTGGAGTTGGTAGGGGCCATTAAAATAATCTCAAACTTGGATACTGTCTTTATTATCTATTGATGCATACCAAATTACCCCAAATTTAGCACCTTTAAACAAACAAAAAACAGACAAACTCATTAACAATAAATCTATCAGAGAAGAGGATTAGCAGGATGGCTGCATTACTCACAGTTTCGATCTGGGAATTCTGGATGTTTGGGTGTGAGAAGTGGTGGAGTTGGTAGGGGCCATTAAAATAATCTCAAACTTGGATACTGTCTTTATTATCTATTGATGCATACCAAATTACCCCAAATTTAGCACCTTAAAACAAACAAACAAAAAACACACTTATTATCTCACAGTTTCTGTGTCAGGAATCGGAGCAGCTTAGATGGGTGCCTCAAGGTGTCTCTCAGAGGTTGCAGTCTGGGTGTCTGCTGGACTTACAGTCTCTTTCTAAGGCTCAATGAGGAAGGGGGTGGAGGGATGCATACCAAACTGATAGGACTGTGGGCAAGATTCAGTTACTCACTGGTTGTTGGACTTTGGGCCTCAGTTACTGATAGTTGGCTGGAGGCCACCTTCAGTTTCTTGCCATGTGGGCCTCCCCATAGGGACGGTCTCAACATGGCCGCTGGCTTCCCTCAGAGTGAGTGAGTAAGGCATGCAAGCCAAAGCCTTTTGTAATCTAATCCTGAAAGTGACACATTGTTCCCTGTGCCTCATTCTATTTGCTATAAGCAAGTCAGTCAATCCAGCCCACCCACACTCAAGGAGAGTGATTGCACAAGGATATGAGTAGCAGGTGTGCATTTATATGGGGTCAGTTTAGGAGCTGCCTAAGTTATGGTCATTCGCTAAGGTGAGTGTAGGAGTTCCATGGAACCACTGAATGAACTCAGCACACCTCTGTGAATCAATTGCACTTGAAGACTTTGGATGAAACTCCATTTAAAATCCTAATAGAAACATTGATATATAGAGTACAAAATAGGCATGGTTTTCAGAGGAAAAACGCAAGTTTTCAATTACTAGTAATGCTATGCTCCCATACCTCTACATTTTCACTTTCCTTCACAGTTAGAGCTCCTTTGGTAAAAATTTTTGAATGTTCTCGCTTAAGGTCTTTACTGTACAAGTAAGACACCAAGACCTGGAGAGGGGACACCCTCTTCTTGGGCCACAGAGCATTAGTAGCCATGGAGCAGCCATCAAAGGCTCCTCTGACTCTGGCCCAATGCTTCCCTTCTACCTCTCCACACAGTCTATGTTTCATTATCAGCCCATATAACTTCCAGGCATGCTTTCTCTGTGTTTTGCAACTTCCATCCTGTCCCAGGAAGAAATTGGGGAAAACAGGTCAAAATTTGGAGTCTTGAGCCTTCATGTTTTTCCGCTAGGTAAATTTCAGGGTCTACATCTCCTGTTGGGTCTCGCTGTGTCCTGAAAAGTTGCATAAATCAGTATTACTTGGCTCTGATAGCATGTCTCTGCAGTTATGAAGAACATTTGTGTTGAGAACAGTGAGCCAATACACAACATTATTACTGTGAGACTGACAGAATCAGATATAAAACCTCAACCAATACCTTCTGTAGGGCAGAAAGTTCTTTTCCAGAATATCCATCTTTTTCCCCTACCAAAATACTTTTTATCAAACCAAGATTGGCAGTACATTTTATATAAGATGACAGGCTCCCTTAGAGTCCACCTTAACATTCCTAAAAAAATCAATGGCAATGAGACTTAAAATGGTGGTCAAGCTCATTAGGAGCCTTACTGCCAACATAAGGAAAGCTAGCTTTGGTCGTTGAGATGGTCACTGGCCAGAATGTAATACTATTCCCTTTTCCATGACCCCTTTCAATATTTTTTATAGTTTTTGTGCTTTCAAGGTGTTTCTTATCAATTATTTGATTTTTATTGAAAGTCCATTGTACATAATTTTAGTTGGTTGAAGACAAGAGAGTAAAGCAAAATCTGGGGTAGGAAGACTATCATGTGTTAACTGTGTAATCTCACTTAAGTCACTTAATTATTTTTAAAACCAGTTTCCATACTTAAAAAATGGGGCAAATAGCACCTTCTTCAGGATCCTTTTTTGCTTACAAAGCATCATTTTATATATATATAGTACCCTGAGAGGGTATTAAGTATTCAGTTGGTGGCCATTAAATGTTAAGTTTTTGGTCTCCTTCATATCTGTACCTGCTAAAAATCCCTTCAGTTCTTTTCTCTGTTAGGTCATTATCTCCAAGTCCCCACTCTACATGGTCCCCTTGGCTTGGACCAGACCTGTAGCATTTGCATATGTCACCCTGATTTCATGTTTTCCTGAGTAATTAAAAGCCTTAACATTTACAGTTTTGCTCCTAAGACATGAATACAGACATAATATGCTCACATTTTCTGGTATTTAAAAAAATAGTACTTCTGGGAATAAAATATTCACGCATGATGTTTCATGAGGAAGGCCTCTTGGGCATTTCTACTTGAAAAGTAAGTGTTGGTTTTCATGATAAAATGGTCTAGTATACTGCTACCAGCCTCCTGTTCTTTTCTAAGTGGAAGCTTCTCTGAGACCTGGCCAGGGCTGACCCTCCTTGGCTTCTCTTTGGACTTCTTTAGGATGACATCATCTCACTCTACTTCAATGGTGACTGGCTTGAGTTATATCAGTTATTAAAAATGATCTAATATTTTCCTCTTAAGTCTAGGGCTCTGGCTCGTTCAAGAATTAAGCTAGTGATTTATTTATTATACGGTACAAGACGGCTGTAGCCACTTTATGATGTAATCTAAGAATGACATGAAAACAAAATAGGCTTTTACATAATGAAAGTGTTCCTGTAATACATCTTATAGCAAGTATTTTTTTTCCCCATTGAGAATGGAGATATATTTTTTTACTTTTCCTCCACTTCTCTCTTACCTTTTTTTTCCCATTTATGAGTCTTGAGGACTTTAAATCAACTTTAAAAAATCAGTATTTAAAACACCACAAAGACTTTGGTTGATTCTTCTAATCTTATCTTGTCATCATCTTCATTTCCTTTCCCCTCCCTCTGTCTATGGCCTCTGTGATGGCCACTGCTCTCTGCTCAGCGGTCTATAGGGTCCTCTCAGCACATGGCAGTCCTCACCATTCCTTTGCTCATGCTGTTCCTTCTACTGGAAATGCTTCCCTGATCCTGAATTTTCTTCTGCTAAAAATGGTTACAGTGCACTGGTTCCTACAGGTAACAAACTTCTTCAGGCCAGCTCCAATGTTCCTCTAGTCTACCTCCACACCTTTTTTAAGCTTCTGCCTCTACTTAGGAACCCTTTATCTCTATTTCTTACAACTTCATACAATAGCAAGCTCCCTTTCTCCACTCCAAGGAATAGTCACAGAACATCAGCATTAGAAGAGGAGACTAACTTAGGAGACTACGGGGAAAGGGCCTTTGTAGCTCTGGTTTTGCTCCTAACACCGAGATATGAGGAGATCATGGCCCGTCTTTGTGTTTCAAATTTCTTTATCTGATGGATGAGTGGTGTGGATTTCATTTAATGTGGCCATAAAGTATTTTAGTAGTGACTCCTTGAGGTGCTGTGTTGAGAAGGATTCTGAAGCTGTATCCTGACTGAGTAGGAAAGAGTTGATGATCATTTAGCAATATTTATAATGGCTGTGGGTGAGGAAGGGGAGAGAGAGTGGAGGCATACAAGAGGTCTCTTGGCTATTTTTCGATTAGATATTTAGAGATCTTTTTTTCCTTTATTTTTTTGGGATGGTTTGATTTGCTGACTTTAAATGTCTTGCCCAAGGTCACATAGCAAGTAGTGGCTAGAATCCAATTCTCAAGTATAGAGATAGTTAAAAACTATTCTAATTTCACATTTATTCATGTAGCCTGGCTGTGGGAGTTGAAAAGCTGGGAAATACTAATAGTACTAAAGGGGTCACGGTCTATTGGATACACAAGGCTCCCCAAATTTTGTATGTTTTTGAGGTGGAGTGGGATTGAGAAATGCCTTTCACCTCTGTGTTTTCTTTGTTTCCAAAGAGTTATAATGTTTGCACTGTTCTAATTTATGTCAAGGATGGCATTTTAAAGTCAAGGTCATGAAGTTAGTTGACTCTACCAGGTTGTTATTGGGTTAGGGTTCATGGAGTTAACGCATGAATCTTTGGATACTCTGTGCTCCTCTTCTAACCCAGACAAAAGGCTTAGTTCTCAGCAGAGCACAGCTGAAAAACAGAAAAAAAATAAAAGAAAAATAGGAAAGTCCTAGAATAGTGGAAGAGACAGACAGAGGAGAGAAAGGAAGAGGGCAGTAGTCTAGGATGGTAGACAGCACTTTGAGTGATGAAAAATAAACTGGAGGTGGTTAGAGTGGAGAAGAGAGAAAGAGGATGGAGGAGGCAGGAGCAAAGTAGGACTCTGCCATGGAAGGGGACACAGACTCTGTCTTTGCAGGTAGAGGCTGATACTGATGTTTTCTTGTAGAGGGAATAAGAAGTTGGACTGCTTGTCCTTTAAGGTCCTCCCTGTCTGCAGAGTCTGAAATTCTCAGAAGGGACATTCTGTGTGCATTTAAATAATTTCCTTTTTTAAATGAAGGCTTTATAGATGAAAGTGACTCTTCCTTTCTCCATGGTCTTGGCACACATAAATGCTGACTTATCTTGGGCAATCTTTTGTCCCATTTAGCATTATTGATGAAGGAAAGGAGGCTAGCTGAGGATGTCTTTGTACTGGATGTATTTTTGAGGATGGTTTCTGTGCTTTTTAAAAATGTACTTCCAGAGAATTCTGTCTGTTTGCTGCCCTCAATCCTATAATCAACAACTGTTCTATAGTCAACGATTTGCTTTTTCTCTACCATCCGAGTGCTTTGTGTATGCATCTTAGAACATTCGTGTCACTGTGCTCTGCTGTATAAGCAGACTTTTAGTCTTCCTCTTCCACTAGATTGTAGAAGCTTCTTAAGAGCATTAAGCATATCTTATTCCGTAAGAGGACCCTGTGTGCCTAGTGTAGTGGTTTGCAAATGATAATGATGACTCATTAACAACTATTTATTGAGCACCTACTGTGGGAATAGAATCTTGAACAGAATCAAGCAAACCTTCATATATATGAGTAAATATATAATGTTTAGATTGTAACCTATTTTCAGAAGAACAAAGCAGGTTAAAGCCACAGAGGATAGGGAGGACACAAATTTAAATTCATTGGTCTGAGAAGGTCTTACTGAGAAGAGTGCACTTGAGCAGGAACCTGATGAGGTAGTGAAATGAGGCAGTGAACCTGAGATAAGAGGAGGGAGGATGTTTTAGGCCGAGAAAAAAATATTGCAAAGGCCCCGAGGCAGAAGCATGCTGGGTATATTCCAGAAAAGTGAAGTGGCCAGTGTGGTGGGAATGCAGTGGTCATGGTGAATGGTATGGGAGAGGAGGTTACCCACGCTCATAAAAATAGTTGCAGCAGTAAATCTTTGTTGAGTACACATTGAAAATGCTCAGAAAAAAAAAAAAAAAGCCTTTGTGACTTAAAGAATCCCCAGAAATTTGACAAAAGGATGACATAAACTATTTCTTGTTTTTAGCTTTAAGATACAGGGGCAGTAGATGGGGGGCTGGGACAGTATAGGGGGTCAGTTCAAAGCAGGTCCAGTTTTGGAGGGTACTGGTTTCCCTCCTGTGTGTCGCCTGCCTTCCATAATGGAGATAGCACACCTGCAGGGAGGCTGGAGCCCTGGGTGCAGATGGGCAATTGCATGCCTAACCACCCATTCAGGCACCCACTTATTTGTTTTCCGCATGCAAATATGGGTTTTTTTTTGCAGATGAATTTAATATATTTGTTGCTTCCCCATTTTATTTAAAACAAAACAAATGACCAACCATGTCAGTTGAGGGCAACAAATAGAAACATGATGACACGGCTGAAAGGGATCCTAGGCAAATCAGTCTTTTCTGTGCTCAATTTAATTTTTACTTTATCTGAGCCCTTCTTAATATCTTAATGATTTTAAAGAGGGATATTATTTCCGTAAATTATTTTCTCAATATTTCAGGCTCCATATTTCTACTGTGTGGTTTCCTACTTTCATCTTTATAGTTTCTGAACTTCTGGCCCATTGTGAAAAAAAAGATTGGGGCGTGGGGTGCATTATGGACTCTCCAGAACAACTGGCAGGTGCTGCCTGCAACTTCTTTCGCCTGGAAATAAACAAATAAACAAATACAAATTAGAAATATTTGCCCCTATTAATGTGCTTTTATTATTTGTTGTACAAGATCATGCAAAAGGTTACTTCCATTTATCTGGGACCCTGTAGGTAAACACCAATAGGAGATAGAGGGCTTAGGTAACTTTTTGCTTTGGTTTCAATGACATTTCAGAGCTCTAGAGTGAGAAGTCTTAATTGGTAGATACTTTGGCATTCATTTTATCTCAAACATTTCATTTTATGGTTAGGGAAACTGAGGTCCAGAGAGGTAAAATGACTTGTTCAAGGTCTCAGGGAGTAGGAGGTGGCCATTGGACTTGAGCAGCTGGGACCCTGGCAGATGCCTGCCTCTGTGGCCTGGACAATGGAGAAGCTGCTGGAATGCACAGAGGATCTAATCTCAAGGTGAGGTCTGTGTATAAGTGGTGTTTGTGTATCTCATTTTTATCTCATAAACTAACTTAAAAAAATTGGTGTCAAATCTCAAGCAGAGAAGCAGTGATGGGGAATGTGGATAGGGATTGCTTGCAGCTTGCCTTCCAAGGTGGTGGTCTGGAGAAAGTGAGTGTGTGTGTGTGTGTATGTATGTGTGTGTGTGTGTGTGTGTGTGAGAGAGAGAGAGAGAGAGAGGAATGGAAATGAAGAAACTAGGAGGGAGAGGGGCAGATCACTTGGCAGTAGGAACTTCATAATTAGACACAGCATTTTTGAGCCAGTAGGAAGCCTAAAACATACTGAACTAACTGCTCTATTTTGTAGAAAGATAAACTGATGATCAGAGTGATTGAGAGCCTAGCCCCAAATCACTCAACTTTGAGAAGTTAGAATTTTAGACCAGCAATATCCTTTGAAAGAAACTTTTATTTGGAGAAGTACCAGTCATCACTATCAAATTGTATGTCCTACTTAGCTGGTAGGGCTGCTCCGGTGAGATGGAGTGTCAGCTGGTGAGATGGAGTGTCTGCCTTCTTTGGAATTCCTTCCTTAGACCTGTTTTGTCAGGAGGACCATGGCCAGGGCTTCTGTGTCCTTGCAGACATGACAGACACACAACCAGACATCAAGTGAACACTTAGTTAACAGACTGCCCCTAATGGCTAGCTTACAAATGATCCTCTGAAGAAGTGAGGTTTGGAAAGCAAGGCCATTAAGTAACATCTTGTGTTTCTTTTATATGTTCGTAAATGTAGGACCCTTTCACTTTTAAGTGAAACATTAAGGTGCTGAATGATAGGGCATGCAGAGTCCAAGGTGACATTTTTGGAGGTAACCTGAGAACAGGAAAATCCATATGTATGAAGAGGGTAAACTTTGGTCAGAGGGTTACCATTCTGAGCAGTGGCCTCAATGGCCCTGGACAGCCTTGATTCTGAAGGCCTCTGGGAGCAGGGAGTGGGGAATGAGGACAGGAGTGTGGATCTTGCATGAACTCAGCCTGTGCATCTGCTCTCTGTGCAGGGGGCCTCCCTGCAGGTGTGTGCCCTGAGTACATGCTGTCTGTTTCTCCTGCTTATGCACACAGCTTGATGTGAGTGCTTCCCACCATGTGCTGACAATCCCAGACACCAGTGGCAGCCTCTGTGTCCCTAGACAGCGGGTTTATGTGTCTCCCGACTTGTTCCTCATGTTTTCTTCTACTTTTCTTTCTTTCTTTTTTTTTTTTTATTGCTTAAAGTATTACAAAGGGTATTACATATGTGTCCATTTTTTCCGCCCGCCCTTGACAGTCCCCTAGCCTCCCCTATCCCCCAGTGTCTTATGTCCATTGGTTATGCTTATATGCATGCATACAAGTCCTTTGGTTACTTTTCCATCATCCTCATCCACCTCCCCCTTTGAAAAAACAAAATAATCAGGATGGTCTGAATGCCCATTTTGTGCTGACTTTTTAAGTTGTATTTTGTAACTAGTTTGTTTCCTGTTCATATATGTAATTAATATACTTTACGAGAGAATGCATTAGAATGTACTTGAGTTCTCTTTGGCTCTATGATTTTTTTTTTTCTTAAAAAAGTACTATCTTTCTCTCTTCGGACCTCCAGCCTTCTTGTGTACACAACCTATTTTTGAAGAATTTTTAGGGAATTGTTGACTTAGTTGGAACTACTACTAGAGAAGCAATTCAGACGATAGAATCCCACACTTAACTTGCTTTTCTAGCAACAATTTATTTTTCCTTTAGCTTCAAGGACTAGCAGTGGGGTATAGGATATTCTGAAAATAGGAAAAACATGCCCAATGGGTTGCTGATTTCCAGCGAGGCACATGGAAAAAAAGTGTTTATTTCAGTGACCTCTCTGCTCATTGGAAAACTCAGGGCTGGTGGATTTCATGATCTCCAGACTAGTGTGTGCTCTCTAGTTACAGTTGAGTAACGAGGGCAAATTGCAGAGTAGTGGATGCTCTCTTATTGGGCTCTGGGGTGTTATGGAGACATGCCATCCTTTGGTATTAAGACACATCATTTCTTCAAATCAGGTAACAATAAGGAACTGCTACACCAAATCCCCAAATACACTGAACACATGAGGATTGCAGAGCTTTTAGAGAGTCAGCCTCAACCTGGGTTAAGTTTCAGCATGGCCGGTGGCCACACTCGGGGA
>NW_006292344.1:1214587-1223635 GCF_000327345.1 Myotis davidii
GATTTGTTCCAGATGTCTGCTTAGAGACACTCCCAACCCCATTTTCAGGGTGTCTCTATTCTTCTTGCTTTCAGGAATATATAGTGTTCTTAAAAATAGCACATGAGCCCGGCTGGCGTGGCTCAGTGGTTGAGCATCCACCTATGAACCAGGAGGTCACGGTTGAATTCCCGGTCAAGGCACATGCCCAGGTTGGAGGCTCAGCCCCCAGTATGGGGGTATGCAAAAGGCAGCCGATCAATGATCTCTCTCATCATTGATGTTTCTATCTCTCTCTTCCTTTTACTTCCTTTCTCTAAAGTCAACAAAACTATATTTAAAAAAATAGCACATAAAATAAGAAGGCAAGAGAGCTAAGCTCTGACCCCAGCTCTGCCATACCACTTGTGGAATTATCACAAGCATTTGCATTTATTCAACAAATGTTTCAATGATCTCTTTTTACATATCAGGTCCCAAAGATACAGAAATGTGTAAGATGCGGTTCTTACTTTCACGGATTACAGGCAGGGGTGGAGACCTGACTTCACCAATAGAACACGAGTGGCTTCTCCTTCCCAGGTCCCCCTTTTACATCTGTATGTGAAACCTTGAGCCAGGCTAGATGATGCCAGGCCCCTTCATCATTATGCACTCATTTGTGCCAAATTTGTTAAACATCCAGTAGTCACTTATCTCATTGAAAATTGACAAACACTTCACTTTTCTCCCAGTTTATGGGGGTAATGTTGACGATGAATGAGACAATATCTACAAAATGCTTTAATAAGCAAGTTGGAGAGAGACATGCTATAAGTCTGAGACATTATTATTAACGGAAAAATGAAAACAAGGACGATGTTTTCAGAGAGAGAACAGATGGCTCCTTTGTTGTGAATTTAAGCATAAAAGAGAGAGAAAAAGAGATACTTGCCATATTGTTTAGGTCCCAAATGTGAATGACTTTAAAATGCCAAAACAATCTGATTAGGAAAGTCCCATGGATTCATAATAACTCCTACACTGATCAAACTGTAATTAATATAACAAAAAAAAATGACAGGAAGAAAAATCCTAACAAGAAATGCCATGGTGACAACTGAAACAACCTAACACAAACTCCCATTTTTGCGGCAGCTCTAGAAATGTAATTTTTCCTGTCTTCAGGAGTTATACCAGACAGAGAAACAAATCAGTGGGAACTGATTTAAAATTATGTTTCTTTCTAAAGTCGCTCCGCCCCACCAAGTTATTTCAGTTTTCTATGACTCATAAAGAAAATCTCAAGGATTCATAAGAAATTGGCAGTCCCACTTTTGCTGGTGGATGATGATAGAGAAATGGTGCGACTTGGGGCAGTTTAAGTAGAGAGCAAACATCCAGGGACCCGGGGTGGTGTTGCAGAAGGCAGGATGAGTGTAGGACCTTTGAGAAACTTTTGAGAAAAGAGTTGTGAAATAGTTTCTGCCTCTCTCTTCCTTTATTTCTTAGTTTCTTATCATCTGTCTCTGCACTACACAATGTATCCTTTTGGCACAATCCTTGTCCTCCTGGTGCCTGTCACTCTTGAGTGGACCGAAAATGTGGGCTGTGAGAATGAGTCATAGGCCACTAAGCTGGGAGCATTTTAGTGCTTGACTGTCCTTCAGGTGCTACCATCTAACTGTGGTGTGACTGGGCAGAGCGACCTCAGTCTCTATGGGCCTTCGTGTTTTTTTTTTTTTTTTCCCCACTGGAAAAAGGAAGTTAAACAGAATGTTCATTCTGACACTAATCTGAGCTCAGGTCCATATCTTTTTATATATATGTCTGGTAATGGCTTTTCATTTAGGAGTGTTATGTTTACAAACAAACATGCCTCCTCCAGACAGCAATAACAAAAAGTCCACGTTGCCGAGGTGAGACCTCTTAACCATTCTCTCAGCCTCCTGCTGGAATTGTTCCTCACTCCACTGGTAGCCATCCTGCGGTGGCCAGTTCATTCACAGCCTTACAGGATGCAGGGTGGGCTTGGGGAGAAGCAGCTCTAAGAGTCTGGAGTTCTGGGTTCCAGTCCTATTTTCTTCTGCTCCTCATCATGTGGGACCTTCTCTGAGGTTTCTCCAGCTCTCATTCACTGGTTGGTCTGTGAGTCATCAAAGCATTGAGAAAATATTCTACTCTGCCCGCAAGGCCCAGAATACTCCTAGGAGGCCCTCTCATGGTGTGTTCACGTGTGTAGTCAACCAAAGGGCTCAGTATGTGACAGACAGGGGGGTATTTTGTTAAACACCTAATTCCTTCTTCCTTGAGGTAAGAAGTATAATTATTAGTTATGTAAGTGACCTTTCCATGTCATTCATGATACCCCACCTCCTTCTTTTGAGGTTTCAGGTGCACATACCTTTCCTTTGGCCTAACCACACTGCAATACCTTCTGAGTATTAGATTCGTCTTCTGCCCTGGATTGTGGACTCAGCTGTGTCCTGCTTATGTTTGAAGCCTCAGCATGTTCATTGGTAACTGATATATAGTATATGTCCAATAAATGTCAGTTGAGTGAATGCATGGTGGATGGATTATTCTTTATTTCTTCACCAGGTCCTGAGTTCCTTGAGGTCATGGACCTTATCTATTGAGTTTCTTCCTTTCACCAAGTGAAGAGATGGATCTGGAGCAGGGAAGGCACATTTAGATATAAATCGTTTAGGTTGGTCACAGTGGGTATCTTTGGAAAACCCAGCTGAAAGAGGTCATAGAGCACTTGTGGGTCTGTGATGGAGCACCAGGTGGGGTGGGTGGGTAATTGCTCCTCCTGAATGCCTCCCTGTCTGTCATATACAGATCCCTTTCCTTGGTTGTGTTAGTGATTGTTTATCTCTCATCCTTGGTCAGTTGCTAGTATCATTTTTTTCTTTTCTTTGAGTTCATCATTCAAGGCTTGAATTAGTATAAATTGTTTGCATAATTCTGTCTCATTTGATCTTAAACAGTTTGTAGGCAGGGCTAGTGTTTTCTCATAATTATTGTGTTCTACAGGGTTCTGGCCCAGAGCCATCTACAGAGAAAATGCTCAGTACATGTCTGTGGACTTGAATTTCATTCCACTGCCTTCGGCCTCCTTGCTGCCTTTCAGCCAGCTTGGTAATAATGCTACCCGAACAATGAATACTGCAAAGTGAACTTACTAATCAAATAACACAGCATGTTTCCTTCTCCAACTGCCACATTTTTGTGTGTGTGGATCAAAATAACTTTGTTTTTGGGTGTGCCTGCTTTTTAAAAAATTATATAATGGTAAACATATCATGCTACCCTACTACTCTTCGTTGTCCATGAAAGCTTCTTACTATAGCAGGAAAACAAAAAGATTAACATTTCTTGAATATAATTGTTGAAATAAATTTTCAGAGTCTTCCATTTTATTTTTTGCCTGATACCATAAAGTAGTCTGACTGGAAGAGAGGGTTTCTATTAGAATGTCCCTTGGATGATCTAAGTGCTTCTTAATCGTTTTGTCATCTTGAGCAAGTTCTTTGTCCCCTATAATCTCATTATTTCCAAAGTGAGATTGTCGAACAAGATGATCTCCACAACTTTTTTTAAATTTTTTTTATTAACATTAACTCCATGGTACCTGAGGGCTTTGGGAAAGGCAGATATTTCTAGGTATCTACTTTATTTTCTTGCCCTTTGAATGGGAATGATGACCCATAAATCTCTATAACCATAAGCCTTGGTAACTTTCAGCCTTCCACCCTGCAAGGAAGCAGACTCCCTGCAATTCATTGGACTAATTTGTTTGTGATTAATATCCTCTGCCACTTCTCACTTCCCAAACTCAGGTTTTGAAATTTTATTATAGGGAATTCTTTCCCTCTTGCACTAAGTATCTTGCTCAGAGTTCTTAACACATTTACTGACATCTAAGGCTTTTCATGAACTTTTTACAGCCTCAGGTATGAGGTTATGGCATCTCAGCTTCCTTTGCTAAAGACAGTGGACTAAGCCCAGGAGAGGAAACTCTGGCTATCTCAAGTCACCCAGATGAACTAGAATTGGAACTTTATTCATCCTATATTTGATGGCCCAGCAAGAAAGCCTCTGATCATCAGAAATTGGAGACGCATGTTCATGTGGAGTGCTGAGACCTGAGTGTGACTAAGCTCAAATCACTTGAGCAGAAAAACCTCTCTTGACCCATCTGTGAAATGGGGTAATGACCTCTTTTCTGCATATAGTTTGTCCAGACGACCTCTGGAGAGGTCTTCCTATCCTGGGTTTTGTGATTCTGTGAGCAACTAAAACCCACAACCTAGGTATTAGTTGCCAGGTACTTTGGTGGGTAAAAAAAGGTTGGGGCTATTTTTAGAGCCTTAAACTATTTATCGACTAGTTTGTAAGAGATAAATATCTTTGTAGAGCTAAGGAATAGTGTTACATATTATATAGGAAAGGTGATAAAAACTGATGTTCACATATGTAAAGTGCTTTAAAATTTATTAGTTTTTTATAGACTGCTGAAATTGGTTTGTCATTTTTTTGTTGTTGCTGTTGTGAAAACTGAATCAGGGTGAGAAATAAAACGATGTTATCAGTGTCAGTCTAAGGACACTGTGAAATAGCAGATGGATGAAGCTTTTTCTAGAAATTAGGAGCTGTAAAGGAGTTAAGAATCTTTTAGTCTAGTGGTTTGCAAACTTGTCCACCTATTAAAATCACCTGAATCACAGTGTCTTTGGGTGAGGCCAGAGCTTCAGTTTTATTTTAAAGATTCTGGGAGAACCACTGATCTACTCTAGATTTTTGATGCAATCTTGGTTGCATCTGACTCCTTGGGCTGTCCTCTGGGCTTTCATCTCCTTGACACCTGAGTAAAAACTGCTGGACAACCAAGAATTTCACCTACATCACATGAATTCACTGGACACTGTACTGAAAAGGTTCCTAATTTCTGTGGGGCCATGAAATAAATATTGTGTAAGGAAGAGAATGAGTTAATCTTTTTATGTTGAGACTTGCCTTCTTTTTATGCTTCTGAGAATGTTTAAAAATGATAGCAGGGAATATATTTCATTGCTTTAATTGTTCAGGGCCTTTTAAAAGTATGTGCAATAAAATACCATTTAAGCTAACTGACCTTTATATTTTAATGCTTTTTGGAAGAGAACAATACCTAGTATTCAGCTGCAGTATAATTTTAAATTTTATATATATATATATATTTTTTTTTTTTTTTCCTTTTTTCTAGTCAGCAGAGTCTGTTTTGGAATCATAGGGCTGAGCATTTTACCTGTTTCAGTTTAAACATCAAGTTCCATTGGGTTGATGGTTCTTGACCTGATAATGTCTAACCTTCATATCTCTTTTTATATTCCTCTCCAAACTTTTCCAGGAAGGAAACTTCAAGGCCTAATTCACTGGCTCTCTAATTTTTCCTTCTGCTGGGAAGTTCAGTGTTTAGTTGAAGGCAACCCATGTGACCGAAACCATATTCTGATTAGAGTGCTCCCTGGTCCCCACCTCCATCCGATTGGTGATATTTAACCTCAAAGGCCACTGAAGATAAAGTTTTAAATATTGATGCTACCTATAACCTTGTTAGATATAGTTCATCTTCTGACTTTAAACTTGCTCTCTAAAAGGGGAATAGTACTCGGATTGCAACTGTGATGAACTGTAATTTCAGAGGCTCAAACTGACCTACAAATTTTGTAATTGTAGCCCTGGTTACAGATCCACTGTGGCCTTGAGCATCTTAGGTGTTGTTCATGGAATATTTTTTCATGTTGTGAAATTAAAATATACAACGTTTTTTGTGTAGCTATGGAATATATGTACACATAATATTATATGGAATGAAGTAGCTTGGGCTTAATTTATTATTTTAAAATACTATTAGACAATGGAATTAATTCTTAGTTACTACATTTTTTATTTTCCTTTCTCTTTCTCGGTGTGTTTTTTTCCTTTAATTTTTTTATTATAAATGATTTCAAACATAAAAAGTTGCAAGAATAAGAATAGTCCAAATAATATCCATATGCTTTTACCCAGATTCATTTATTATTAACATTTTATCTCATTTGCATTCTGTGTATATTATGTTTATATATAATTTTAAATAAATGTTTATAAAATATATGTAATTTTTTTCTAAAGTTTTTGAGAGTAAGTTGCATTCAAAAGTTTTCATATTTATATTGACGAATTTAACAATCTTGTATTATTTCTAGACTTTGATTATAGTTATAAAGCATTTCCCAACACTATGTTCACTCCTATTATGTTCTACTACCTGCATAGTTTCATTTTTCATATTTAGATCTCTGAATCATTTGTAATTTATTCTTGTGTTTGCTGTGATGAATGGATCTAACTATCTTTTTCCAATGGTTATCTAGTGTCCCGACACGATGTATGTAATAAGAAAATTCTTTGCCTCAGTGGTTTGAGATTGTTGGTTACTTTTTAACCTACACCCTGACTATAGGTGTGAAGGAGAATGAATGATGGGAAATGGTGGACCAAGGTGATTAGAGGAAAAAGAGGTTCTGACTAGATAATGACTTAAAACAAATTAGAACCTGTCTCCTAACTTTCAACTGAGAACTCTTTTCCTTTTGCAAATCAACTTCCATTTCTCAAATTGATTAACATTTTTAACAGAAAAGGTGTTTAAAACAAAGGAAGGGTTTAGGCTTATCTGTAACCACTCCTTCACCCTGAAACAGATGATGAGAACTTGTCTGCATCCTTTTTGATGAGCACCTGTGACTGTGTCTCTTGTCTCTAGCACCTAGTCACATGCTGGTTACTCACTGTGCCCCTTCTGCCAAATGCCCTTACTGCAAAGGTGCTTTTACTTGCAGCCCATTGCTGCATTGGGTGAAAAGGGGACTCCAAAGATTTTTGGGTTTAAGGGGCTGGCTTTATAGGTCCATCATTCCCTGCCAAGTTGGGAAATATACCAAAGTCTTTTTCTCCTATATTTTGGGGAATGAAGAATTTCAAATAAATAAGTTTTCCTACCTTTGAGAGTAGATACTTAAACATTTGTTAATGTTTATAGAAAGCATAATAAACTTTTCTCTTTTCTTAAAAAGGACTCAACTGATGATAATTTAATATTGATGGCACAGCCATTATTGTGCATTTTGCAAGCTGAGTTTTCTCTGATCTGTTGATAGGTATTTCATGCAAAGGGGAGTTTTTTGGTCAGACATGTTGGGGAAATGCCAGCTTAAGCAAAGTTAGAGGTTTCCTTGCTGTGGCACTTCAGAGCTCTGAATTTGTAATTTGTCAAGTTTATTTGACCAGGAACAAACACTTGTCTCTCCCCAATTCCTATACCCATGAATAGCTTTGACACTTTGATCTGCACAGTCCACTTTATAGGGTTGTGATATTGTATCATATAGTACTAGGATTCCACATCTATACTTTTTGGTTTTATTGTTTTCTCCTAAATTCTTCTAAAGTTAAGCTCTGTGAAGGTAGGAACTATGCCTGTTTTATTCGTTACTTTAGCACAAATAGCACAATGACTGGCATATAGTAGGTGCTCATTAAATATTTCTGAGCTTGAAGTTGTTAACTCTCACTTAGCTTGTTGCAGTAATTCTGGTTTGGTTTCCCTTACAAATGTATATATTTAATAGCAGTTTGTTTTCCTTTTTAGTCTAAACAATCAGATAAACATATTTGCCAAGAATTATATATATATAGTTTCTGGCCTCTCTATAGGTGTGAGGCTTCATCATGAATCATGATCGAATACATGATTTAATCATTGGCAGCTTGTTGCCCAGGAACCGGCACATGGAATTGCCGCTGGGCGAAGCAGCTCATTCACAAGCCCATGCCTGCAGTTGGGAGCTCTACCTGCCTGCTTTTTCAGTTTAGGACTTGTACTGGAAACCACTGTTGGTTTCTTCTGTCCTAAGCTTCTTCTGTTTTTGAGTAGTTGTTCAGGATCCTATCTTTTAGGCTACTTATTATTAACCATACATGTCGACTTAGGTGGCTGTGCATGTGTGTGTGTGTGTACAGACACAGATACACACACACACACATTTCTCAGTGAGGATTGGAAGTCAAATATCTAGGTTTAATACAGGAGCTCTTTGGGAGCTCAGGAATCTGAGGCTATTAGTATTCTTTGTTTATTTTCAACATTTTATTGGTGCCCTTTTTGAGTATACAAGTAATTAATTTTTATTGTAGAAAATTTGGAGAACACAAAAACATATGAGGAACAAAATCTTGCAAGAGTGCCTATAATTCTATTACCCCAGAATACATTATCTAATCTAATAAAAGACAAATAGGGTAATTAACCATACCTCCGACACGCTTCCCATTGGCTAATCAGGGTGATATGCAAATTAACTGCCAACCAAGATTGCGGTTAATTTGCATACGTAGGCGCCAAGCCACGGGCTGAGGCTTTAGGCCTGGGTCAGGGAGGAGCCAGCCAGCGATCATTGAGCCAGCGATGATTGATGGCGGCGGTGGGGAGCTGGGGGTGCCCCAGCCCTGGCCTAAAGCCTTGGCCTGAGGCTTTAGGCCTGGGCCAAAGCGGAGCCAGCCGGTGATCCTTGATGGTGGTGCGGCTAGCCAGCGATCCTTGATGGCAGTGGTGGGGAGCTGGGGGTGCCCTAGCAATCCTTGATGGCCATGGTGACAGGGAGCTGGGGGTGCCCCAGTCCAGGGCTAATGACTCGCCAGAGGCCTTAGGCCTGGGCAAGGGCCAAATGGGCAATTGATGTGAACTACAGAGGAAACACCTTTTCTGACTGCTGATTGGTTAAGCTCCCTGTATGCCACTGGAAATATTCTTAGTAACTGGGTAATAAGAGTCCAAATAGGTGATCTGTTTTTTGTTTTTTTTTTTTTACCATACTCCTGGAGAAAAAAAGGAAGATCTGCTGCTGGAGGTATAAGAAATGTCATATCCTGCTCTAGCCGGGTTGGCTCAGTGGATAATGCCTCGGGCTGCCCAACGCAGATTCTGGGTTAAATTCTGACCAAGGGCATGTACCTAGGTTGCAGGCTCCTCCCTGGCCTGGGCCCAGGTCCGGGCTCCTG
>NW_006292344.1:1223749-1232788 GCF_000327345.1 Myotis davidii
TGACTCCCACAAAGGGAGGCCAGACTGTGGCTTAGGCCTGCTCCCCAAGGGGAGCAGGGAGCAGGTAGTAGGACATCCCCTAGGACTCCCAGTATGTGATAGATGGCAAGCTGGGCTGAGGGATCCCTCCTCCCCAGCCCCGCCTCCAGTGCACAAAGTTTTGTGCACAGGGCCTCTAGTCTATACTAATAAAAGGATAATATGCTAATTAGACCAGATAGATTGAATGTCCTTCTGAACATCCTTCAGGACAAAGCCACAGTGGCAGCGGCCAAGGCAGAGTAGTTAGGGGTGATCAGGCCGACAGGGGAGAGTGGTTAGTTAGGGATGATCAGGCCAGCAGGCAGAGGCAAGGTGATCAGACAGGCAGGGGAGAGTAGTTAGAGCTGATCAGACCGGCAGGGAAGAGTAGTTAGGGGCATCAGGCAGGCAGGCAGAGGGGTTAGAGGTGATCAGGCAGGCAGGCAGGTGAGCAGTTAGGAGCCAGCAGTCCTGGATTGCAAGAGGGATCCTGGATTGGAGAGGGTGCAGGCCGGGCTGAGGGACTTCCCCTCCCGTGCACTAATTTTGTGCACCGGGCCTCTAGTAGTGAATAATGTTTCCATTGTGGGTGTGTATGTGTGCATACTCCAGGCTGCTGTTCTGGGTCTTGCTTTACAAAGTAGTCCTCCATTGTTAAATACATCCTGTACTTTTGACATTAAAATTAATATGTATAATTATATATGGCAATACTCAACAGTTAACCTTTACTTAGTGCCTACAAGGCAAATCATTGTGCTTCATCATGTACCTTAATTCACCTTTGTACTTCCAGGGTCTTGCTCAGGGCCCTCTGTGCACATGATTTTTGCTCAGTATAAGCATGATGAATGTAAGCGACTAGACATTACGCTAGAACTGGATCTGCCCTCCTGTTTTTAAGAAACTAAACTCTACAAATGATGCATTCCAAATCTACAAAAGAAGGCGAGAGCCAAAACAGTGGTAGCTGCCCTTATAAGGGCAGGGAGAGTTTTAGGAAATTTTATTAGTTCAGTATGTGTTATCTATGGTCATTTGGAAGTTTCTGCCAGTTATGAGACAGGGCATTACTTTACTGTGTGGTTACACAGTTTGCATCTGGTTCTCATCTTTTGGGTCTGGAACTCCCCATCCCCTTATTTGAAATAGCAAATTGGGGTTCAGTGGTGGGATGGGGAGGAAATTGGCTAACATTAGTGAGCTGCTCAAGGCAGCTCAGGATCAATGTAATTTCACTTTTGTACATGGCTGGGAGCAAGAGCTTTGCAATAATTGGCTTGCCAAGGTGTGTGCTGTGTTTCTAATGCTGTGGAAATAGAATTGTTGTTAGAGGAATTGCATGGTGCAGGAAGAATCAGGGCAAAGAGTTTATAGGATCGAAAGGGGATTATGCTCTGCTCCACAGGCATTTTCCTCTTTGGGCACCAAAAAACTTATGCCCATCAGACAGAGTGGGTGGAATTCCTTCAACACCTTTCCGCAGATGAAAGTTGTGGCTTATGTGGCTGAATGATCAAATATCGCCCAGGGCAATAGTTGTCTAAGGATCCTGCCTTTCCTGCAGTGTAACCTCCCCACAGGACCTCTCATAGAAAAAGATCCCTAAATATTCAAACCCCCAGAGGCCTTGTTTTTCTCAGTCATACTCACGAGTCACAGCACATGTCTCGTCTGTGCATGGAGGATAAAGCTCTGACTAAACCTCCACATGCCAACTCACTCTTACCTTGAAGTTACACAATGTTTACGTGACTTACTCAAGTATTACTCCCCTGTCCTAGCTTCTTGGGAAAGTATTCTCTGTTTTGATGGGGATGTGGACAGTCTCTTGGTTGCTTCAGCAAAGAGGCTGTGGACCATTTCGTAGGGCAGGGTTTTTCTCTAGTTGGTTGCATGCGTCTCCTGAATGTGTGGGTTCATACTAGAAAAGAAGCACAGAGGTTGTGGAATGCCATATCCACAGAGGAGGACATGCTGAGCTTTCACTAGATACCTCCTACAGCCTTTCTAATACCCACTCAACATATAGATGCTGCCTCATTTTACAGGTGAGGAAACTGAGGCTCAGAGCCTTTATGTTACCCTCCCAGGTCACAGAGGTAGTAACAGGGCTGTGACTCAAAACTGGGTCTTGAAAGCCATGAGAGCTGTGTTTTTTCTGTCACATTGTGCTGCCTGACACATCATTTCAGAGCATTACACTTCCTTATCTCATTCATAGATTCTAGGCATGCAGACATCATTTGGGGCTTGGATGTCCTATTCTGTGAAGTCTTTCCAGACACCCCACTCTTCCCCCTCCACGCACACTGAGTATGGACCTCTGTGAACACCATAGTGGTTAGCTGTGCACATACTTGTCTCCAGTGCAGGATGTGAGTTCTTACTTAGTATGGCATCTGATTCATGGAGAGTTTTGATACCTAAGTATTCACATTTCTGGTTTTTGCCCTATGTTGTGTTTCCATGCTAAGGCACTAAAGATCTAGAAGTGCTTCAGTTACCTATAAAGGATGCACTGACTTGGACTTTGGCTTTAATGTTTGCCCTAAAGCTGCTCTTCAGCTTAGATCTCTGCTCAGCCTTTGGAAGGGTAAGAGAGCCAGATGCCTACTTCCTTAGCATTTCAGGCATCTCTGATATTGTGCTGGAAGTGATTGAGTGCATGATCAATGATGCTAACATCACACAGGGTACTGTCATATTAGCATAAAACCATCCTATATAATAAAGAGGTAATATGCAAATTGACCCTCATGCCCTTACATCACAAGATGGCCACCCCCCACATTATCACAAGATGGCCACCCCCACGTCGTCACAAGATGGCCACCCCCATGTAATCACAAGATGGCCACCCCCATGTAATCATAAGCTGGCCACCCCCATGTTATCACAAAATGGATGGCAGGGGGAGGTAGTTGGGGGCAATCGGGCCAGCAGGGGAGGGCAGTTAGGGGCAATCGGGCCAGCAGGGGAGCAGTTAGGGGGTGATCAAGCTGGCAGGCAGAAGCGGTTAGAGGCAATTAGGCAGGCAGGTAGGTGACTGGTTAGGAGCCAGCGGTTCTGGATTGTGAGAGGGATGTCTGATCCCACAGGCAATGGGATGTCCTAAACCAGCAGTCCGACATCCCCCGAGGGGTCCCAGATTAGAGAGGGTGCAGGCTGGGCTGAGGACTCCTACCCCCCGCCCCCCCCCAGTGCACAAATTTTGTGCACCAGGCCTCTAGTTAGTAATATAGCCAAATGTGTATTTCAGATTTGTCATGCAGATTCATATATTACTTTTTTGTTAATATCTGGAAAATTAAATTAATTTTCAGGTATTTACTTTAAAACATAGATGAACCTTTTACATGTAACTTGTAGCGAAGAATCTTCTTTTTAAAAAATTTTAAAAAAATATATTTTTATTGATTTTAGAGAGGAAGGGAGAGGGAGAGAGAAATAGAAACATCAACGAGGAGAGAGAATCATGGATCGGCTGCCTCCTGCCTCCTGCAGGCCCCACACTGTGGATTGAGCCTGCAATCCAGGAATGTGCCCTGACCAGGAATTGAACCATGACCTCCTAGTTCATAGGTCAATGCTCCAACCACTGAGCTACATGAGCTGGGCTAGTGAAGACTCTTCTTAAAGTGCTTTATACCTTGAAATTCTATAAATCAGCTGGAATGTAAAGGGGTATATTGTAAGAGTAAAATGCAATAATATCTAATGGTGACTGTTAAGCTATTTATGTTATAGTTAAGACAGTTATTAAGAACTTTTGAGTAGTTAAATAATTAGGGAAATACATTGATGATATTAGTATTAGATTAGTTTGATCTTAGTTAATAAAACACATTAGCTAGGTAACTTTAGGAAGAACATCATATTCTTTTTTGGTTAACAGTGTTTTAAAGACATACTTATAATAGAGGCATTATTATAAATTAGATAAAATAATAATTCTAATTATTATAGGATTGATTGGTAGTACATCTATAATATTAACAAGAATAATCATTAAGAACTGTTTTTAAGTTTCAGTTATTTTAGTATACTCAAGGCCATGAATCTTTCCAGAAAATGCCTATTTAAGAATTTTTTCTCATTTTTGAAGATAAAAGGGAATGCCAACTTTGTCCCCTCAACATTTCATGATCAATGAAACCTCCAAAATCATGGACAGCAACATTGATGATAAAATATCTTCAAAACAGAAAAATTTCATATTTATTCTTATGTTAAGGAAGTTCAGATGGTGATAGTAATAGATTTCAGCCTTGGCTTTGGCTTAACATTAATTTGAACACTCAGCTATTTGGCATTTGACCAAAATGGGTAATGGGTACACATTATCTACTGGTGGATTTTTATGCTTTTTAAAACCAGGAGCCAACATGCAGATGTGTCAAGGTCAGATTAGAATAAATCCCTCACATTTATGTGCCATTAATTTGTTTACAAATGGTTTCCATAATCACCATCCATTAATTCTTCAGTGATTCTAAAGTGATCATGTCATTAAAGACAGGGAATGTATGGTTTGGAGAAGTGAAGGACATTCGCTGTCTGAGGTTACAGGTGATGG
The DNA here is from genome assembly GCF_000327345.1 of Myotis davidii. NCBI lineage: Eukaryota > Metazoa > Chordata > Mammalia > Chiroptera > Vespertilionidae > Myotis > Myotis davidii. Next base: position 1,228,350 of record NW_006292344.1, read on the forward strand.
TGCAGCCTGAGCAACTGACCACATCTCCACCTCTGGCTTTCAGGCCTGACTCTAGAGCGATTCCGGGCACACATAGCTTAAGATGTTTAATTTCCATACTGCCAGCCACATGAGAAGAATTGTTGCTAAACTCCTATTAGGACTGCATTTATTGTAGTTGTATTCTGACTGCTAATGACTTCTGAGTGTAACTAAAATCGACAGTCTTCTTGAGGATGGCTGTGCTCCTGATGCACCAAGTAGCCCTAGCAATCCTGGGTTTCCTCTCTTTCCTGCACAGCTTTGCTATTCTGGCCTGTGGTAAGGGGTGCAAGAGGAAGGGCAAGGCTTAGCAACTGTTGAAGTCTGAGCCAGTATATATTTCCTGAGAGGCATGGCTGAGGGAGATAAATTGACATCTTGGTTTGAATAGGCTGGATTTAGTTGACATTGAAAGTGGAAATAATACTTCTTTTTGGTTTATGAGATAAGAAATTGGTTGTCTACCCCAGGTAGTTTTCATTCCTGTCTTCAGTTTGCAGTTTGGTCATGGAATGCAATTTTGAAGACACTTTCAGTTTGGTTTATTTGCTCAACAATAATAATAACCAATGGACACAGATCGGGGGTGGGGAGGGGGAGTTGAGGGCATGTGCTGTCAATGTCTGTTTAAGAATATTTACAGGGAGTGGGAGATGCCCCAGAGAGGTCAATGGGGGGAAAAGGAGACATATGTAATACTTTAAACAATAAAGAATTTAAATTAAAAGATAATAATAATAATAATAATAATAATAATTAATAATAATAATGTATTCATGCCATTTCTGAAGCACCTGCCAAACTATGTACACACGTCATTCCTAATCTTAAAAGAAAAACAACATACTAGGCATGTATTCTAATTTCTACTTTGCAAACCAGAAAATTTAGGTTCAGAGAAATTAAAGGACTTCCTTAATTTCACTTAGAAATTGGCAGAGCCAGCATTTGCCTAATGGCAGAGCCTATATGCTACATACACCCCCACACTGCAATGGCATTGAAGTTTGAAAAATGAGACTACATTCTCCTCTTCCCACCTGTCCAAATGCGGTGGTAAATGGAACCTTGCATGGGCCAGTGCTGGCTCCTACTGTCCAGGTGTCCTGGACTTGTGTTCTGATGCAGAATCACATGACATCTTCTCACAAGCCCAGCAGAACCTGACACCTCCATAGGAAGAGCTTCCCCTACCAGTGGTCCTCAACATTCTGGCCCTTTAAATACAGTTCCTCATGTTGTGACCCAACCATAAAATTATTTTCGTTGCTACTTCATAACTGTAATGTTGCTACTGTTATGAATCATAATGTAAATATCTGATATGCAGGATGATCTTAGGCGACCCCTGTGAAAGTGTCATTTGATCGCCAAAGGGGTTGCAATCCACAGGTTGAGAACCGCTGCATTGGAAGATGACCTAAATCGACCCATTCTTAGTAAACCAACGAAGGGGAAAGAGATTGAAAAGGAACCTGTGTGTGATAAGGTATTACTGTGATGCTTGAGTACTACAGTAAGTCAATTCTCACTTATTTGGCATCTCACTTTCCTTTGAGCATTTTATCCAATATTCCAGCAGTGACTCTCAATCCTGGGTGGGTGTTAAAATGAACCTGGGAGCTTTTAAATAATTATGCTTGGGTGCTCCCTCTAGATCAGTGATGGCGAACTTATGACAAGCGTGTCAGAGGTGACACACAAACTTATTTTTTTTGGTTGATTTTTCTTTGTTAAATGGTGTTTAAATATATAAAATAAATATCAAAAATATAAGTCTTTGTTTTACTATGGTTGCAAATATCAGAAAATTTCTATATGTGACCCGGCACCAGAGTTAAGTTAGGGTTTTTCAAAATGCTGGCACGCCGAGCTTAAAAGGTTCGCCATCACTGCTCTAGACATTCTTGTTAGAATGGGCTGGAGTAGGGCCCTGGGAATCAGCCTAAAAAAAAAAAAAAGTATTTCAGGGATTCTAATGTCCAGCCAGGGAATGCTTCAGGGGCAGAAAAGCTCTCTCTTCACTCTTTTGTTGATATGGCATCCTTTTTTTTCTGACTGCATTGAGCTCTCAATCTTTTGATGTTGTCATTCCATTGGGAGTTGGAAGTTAGAATTTACTCACCAGGAGCATTCATGCTCTTTGAGGTAGTGTAGGCCGTAGACAGAGTGTCACAGGAATGCACACAGATGCTGACTGCAGTGGCCCCAGAGGAGAGGAATGAGCCACTGTGGATTAGATCACTGGGAACGACCAGATGACACAGCCATGGTTTTTGCCTCCTCCCTTGTAATTCATCCTCCTCATCCCCACCCAATTTTCAGCCTGAAAGGGATGTGTTCTCTAGTTTGGGGGTGTTATTCATAATCAATTCCAACGGTTTTACTCTGGAACATATTGTGGTTTATGTACGCTAGGATACTTGTTTGTAGCCTCTTTGCCTTTGGTTACTAATTTAGTTTACTGCTACATGTAAAAGAATGGCTCAATGGGAATACTCAAGGTGGCATGCAGTTTGCATACACAGACACTCCCTTGCTCCAGTACACCCAGGCTCCCCAGCCTGGCAGTAGGCATTCTCTCCACCCTCTGATGCCAGCCTTTCTCTCCAGAATTAAGGCCACTCTTCATTGTCCTTCCGCCAACTTCAGCCAGCTAACCTGTGCCCTGGACCAGGATCCACCCCTTCCTGCCTCTGTTCCTGGTCTCATCCTGCTTAAAAGTTACCTCTGTCCTGAACTCATCCCTCATCCAACAGCTAGAAATAACATTTCCTTTCCTAGAACTCTGCACTGCTTCAAGCAGGAGCACTTTTAGAACTTATTACATTGCACCTCACACTGTTCTTATTTATGAGTGTGTATAATTGTTCTCCTTCTGTCGGCTTCGTGAGGGCGGGGAAGCTTCTTAATTTTGGTGTCTCCTGCAGAGCAAGAAGAATTAGAGGCATTCCCCAACTAGTGTTTTTGAGTAAATGTGTTCCCTTTACTAGTAGTTCCGTTCAGCCATTGTCTGACATTAACCATGAGGTATTGGTAGCTTTGGTGAACATTTGGAGAGGAATTGGTGACCTACTTGTAGAAGATCCCCTCATGAGGAAGGCTTCTTTCTAACTTTGTGGCAGGAGAGCCTGTCTTCTTTACCCTAGGGGCTGTTTCCATGTCTTTTAAAGTGACTCTCCTGTTTTCCTTCTGAAGTGTAAAAGCAATGCATTCTCACGTAGAAAAATCAGAAAATTTCACAGGGCTAAAGAAGAAAATAAAAGGCTTTAGTAGCTCCAGCTGTCTAACACTAATAAAACCTGTCCTATTTTAACAGGGGATGATAGTGTAGGGCAGTGGTCCGCAAACTGTGGCTTGCGAGCCACATGCGGCTCTTTGGCCCCTTGAGTGTGGCTCTTCCACAAAATACCACGTGTGGACACTCATATACAGTGTGACTGAAACTTCATGGCCCATGTGCAGAAGTTGGTATTTTGTGGAAGAGCCACACTCAAGGGGCCAAAGAACCGCATGTGTCTTGCAAGCCACAGTTTGCCAACCACTGGTGTAGGGTGTCTTGTGCTTCGAGAAAAGAATTTGCTTCTTTGTATTTTTAATAACTGGTGGCAGGGCCAGGATGTCCGGTGGGTGGGCTGTTTTCATTATAGTTGTTGTTATTATCATCAATATTGTCTCTGAAGCCTGACCAAAATAGGCATGTCACCATTGCTATAGCTGCAAGAAGGACTGCATGGGTTGTGCTGTGATTAAGCACCTTGTATTTACAAAGTGCTTGTATTAGAGGCTTTTTTTAGGAACCGTGCCTCAACAACAGCCGTGTGAAGGAAGAAGCCACATCACAGATGAAATCGGAGGAGCCAGTGTTGAGAAAGACGATGTTTCTGGTGTATGGTGGTGGTGTTCTGGGCCGCAGGCTGGGAGGTGTCCAGGGGGAGGCCTGACCATGGCAGTGGGAGTAGGAACACTTGCTGGGAAAGGCCCCCAGGGTGCTTGCCACTATAGGAAGGTGTCCTGAGCCAGCAGCAGTCCCTCATGTCTATGTGCCCACTGCCCTCACAGTCCTTTTTAATACGGAATTATGCATTTCAGCTAAGAAACAGGGACTCCCTCCCACCGTGTGACATGTGTAAATTGGATATGGATGGGGCAGGCAGTGAGATTTGTGTTTAGAAAACTTTTGGGCAAATGCATGGGGCAGCTGGGTACATTTTTATTTTACTGTCTCTTCTTTTTAGGTTTTATCTTGTCTTTTATTTTTATTATTTTTTTAAATTAAATCTTTATTGTTCAGATTATTACAGTTGTTCCTCTTTTTTCCCCCCATAGCTCCCCTCCACCCAGTTCCCACTCTACCCTCTGCCCTTACTCTGACCACCCACTGTCCTCATCCATAGGTGTACGATTTTTGTCTAGTC
>NW_006292344.1:1234228-1236268 GCF_000327345.1 Myotis davidii
GCTGCAGATTCCTCTTCTTTGGTTGGGGTTTGGAGGTGCCTAGATGAGGCCCATCTGTGAAGCAATACAAGCTGCTGAGGGGCCCTGGGCCTTCTTTTGGATGTTCTGGATCTCTCTGATCCAGCTGCAGTTTGTTAGGTAATTTTCCGATTGCAAAGGGCCAGGCTTTTCATATGCAAGAGCCTCTGTGCGCAGCTTGGGTGGGGTGAGGTCTCAGGGAATCAACAGGGCGGAGCAAACAGCTATGGCTGATCCTCAGTCCTACCCTAAAAGGCCCCGTGTCTCTGTGTCCCAGTAATCACTGCAAGCACCTCGGAGAGAAAGCCCCCCTCGAGTTCCGACCAATGCCAGACAGTCCAGTTTCTCCCCGTATGAGTTTGGGTCCCCAGAGACTCGCCCGGAACTGGAGTTCAGAGCAGTCGGGAGCTTGAGAGTCCCTCCTGATTGCAAAAGACAACCGTGTCCTCAGTTGCCAGCCATTTCTGCATGCACCTCTATCTCTCCACTTCCGCACCTCCTCTGAGTCTCAGTGTGCTTTTCTCTTTCCTTCTAGTTGTAGACTTTCCACTCAGCCAGCCTTCCTGTGCTTCTGGATGATGTCTGTTTTGTCTTTTAGTTGTATTTTTGAAGTGGTTGTGCGAGGCAGCAATTTCCAGTGTTTACCTATGCCACCATCTTGGTTTCTCCTCTTGTCTTTTATTTTTTATAGTTTTTTTTTAATTAAAAAAAGTATTGAGGAGAATTTGAACACTGAATACAGTACTAAAAAACGAATTAACCCCCCCCCCCATGCACTCAGTGATAATCATTGTAAAAAACACCTTATAAAGTCCCTCTCTGCATATGCATACTGTAGATATGTGTAAATGTACGTGTGTGTGCGTGTGTGTGCGTGCGTGTGTGTAGATGCATGGGCACACACACTATATACAGGGATGACTGCATTTATAATCACACAAATAATTGCAGGCTTTCCTACTCTGTGCCTTTTTCAACAATGTGCTTAAAGTTTATACTAATAAATATAGTTCTCTCAGACTCATAAAGCATAATTTTCTAAAAGACTGGTGGTAATACTTAAAATCTTTGTACAGATATATGTATACTTTGTGTGTGTGTGTGTGTGTGTGTGTGTTTGTGGCTTCATGATTCAAAAAATCAGATCTTTGGCTATAATTGGGTATTATCTGCTTTTACTACTGTGTAGTTCTCAGCACAGTTGTTTGTAAATTCGGTAACTACTGCAGTTGGAGTGGGGCAGACACTGTGCTAGGTGACGGGATTCATAAGAGCAGAAGATGCTGATTCTGGGCTCTGGGCTCAGCCTGCTGGGAAGCACACTGCTTGTGGCTTGTGCTGCGAGGCGGGCTCCCAAGTGCAGAGATGGTGATGACAGTCTCCATTCTGTTTATTTACGGTAATGAGAAGGCTGCTTCTCACATTGCTATTGAGCTGCTTGATGCTCCGATATTTCCCGCAAGCATGAGTCTGGGTGTTATTAAAATTAATTAATAATACAATTAACATCAAAAATAGCATTTTTCCCCCACCGGTACAAACAATATGTGCTCATGCTAGAAAGTTAGAATGTACAGGAAAGTATGAAGATCATCTGTTTTTCCCCTCTGTGGGTAACAACTAACACCTTTTATTTGTGGAAGCCTGGTGCTGTGACCCCAGGATTTTTATCTGCCCTCACCCTCCCCGACCAAGTTCTTAGCTCCACTTTATGTAACATCTTTAAAAGATTCAAGATTTTAAAATAGAAAAGAAGAAAAAAAGACACACACACAAAAATAGAAAAATAAATAAATAAAAAGGTTCAAGATTAAAAAAAAAAATCTGCCGTCAACCAGAATGCACTTTGCCTTGCACGTGCGTGCGCGCGCACACAGACACACACACACACACACACACACACACACACACAGACACACACACACAGGAACAGTCACTCTAGTTGAGCATCAAGTTCTTATTTTACAGATACAAAAACTGAGGCCTAGAACTTGTTCATAAAAAAGAGTGGCAGTGAGAACT
>NW_006292344.1:1236455-1243207 GCF_000327345.1 Myotis davidii
AAAACACACACACACACACACACACACACACACACACAGACACACACACACAGGAACAGTCACTCTAGTTGAGCATCAAGTTCTTATTTTACAGATACAAAAACTGAGGCCTAGAACTTGTTCATAAAAAATAGTGGCAATGAGCACTCAGACCAGGTCTCCTGAATTCTGGTCCAGTGTTTTTTGTACTCTATAGTAATACCTCCTTACTAGGTCAGAGAAGCAGTGGTTGGGAGAGAAAAGGAAAACACGTCAGTTCTGAGCAGTGCGTTTCCCCCCATGTCCTTTAGCTGAGCTATTTTGGTGACTATTCAGTACATGTGCAGTGCCACCCCTCGGAGCGTTCCGGCTGGACTGAGAGGCCATTCATGGCCGATTGCAGGCATGCTGTCCCTCCGTGGCTGGCTCCACAGAATCCTTGGCCCGGAAACTAGATGGGAACAGATCATTCTAATATAAAAATCAAATTCCGGGTCTGAGTGTACGGAGAAAAAAATTACGGCACATTCTGTTGGACTATGCACATAACAATGAAACAATGATTTATGCCTGTGTGACTGCTGGGAAGGGACAGGGGGTGAGCTTGGCGTTGATTCATCTATTAGTCTCTCATCCATTCATGAGCTCTGATAAGTCTTATACACAAATGCAAGCCATTCACTCTCCTTAAATGTGACCCTGTTATTTTAGCTCTCAAAGCCTCCAGTTGTTTCTTTTTGCACATAGAACAGAGCATAGACTCTGTCTAGCATTTAAGGCCCTCTATGATCTGTCCCCTGATACTGACAGAATATGGCGATGTTATTGCATAGTGGTTAAGAGCCAGACTTTGCAGCCAGGCTACTCCACCACCTGGGCACTCTTACCTGGGCAAGTTATTGAATCTCTCTATGCTTATTTCCTCATGTGTGAAATGGGATTACAGTTGTCATGGGGATTCAGTGAGTTAGGATTTGTAAAGGTGTACTGGTGACTAGGTTATAACCCATTACATAAGAAGTGCTAGATTTGTTTATTGAATAGATACCTTTCCAGCTCCTCCTCTGAGAGCATTTCCCTTTGCACTGGACTTCTGGTCATTTCTGAGATGGTCCCTAATTTTGCTGCCTCTGTACTGCTGTGACCTTCACTTTTAAAATGTTCATGCTCTCATTCTGTCTAAATCTTACGTATTCCTTTAAGGCCGGGCTCAAATGCATCTTCCTCTATTTCTTTCGTTATTCATTAATGTGTTCATTCACTCCTTTAACAGATTTTTATACAGGGTCTGCTGTGTGCCAAGTGCATTATCTAGAGAGGCTTCCATGGTTTCCCGGGCTAGAGGAGTCCACCACCTATGCCTCTCTTGTGACATCCATTACTAACCTTGCCTCACAGTTTATGGTGGGTTCGTGTGGTCTCCTCTACTAGGATATTTGAGAAGAGGTGTTTGCTAGTAGGTGCTTATTAAGCTTTATTTAAAATGAATAATCAAATGAATAAAGAGGTAGCTGTTGTGGGTATTTATTACTTTTAATGGAAAGAAGGGATGGTTCTGAGGACAGAGCATCACTTTCAAGTTGAAGAAAGGCAAGAAGACTGGGGGGAGAGGAGAGCTGCAGACGCAGGGAAACATGGGATGAGAGAGTAGATTATTCTCTGGACCATAAAGCATTTGCTCCAAGAAATGGTTTTCCTTAAGCGGTATAAAATGTGAAGTGAGTTGGGTCTCACTTTCCCTTTTCCTCTTTAGGAGGTCAGAGCTGAGGTCGGGGAGGGAGGTGGGGTTTGAAGAAGGAAAGTGAAAATTGTTTTCTAAAGCTCCATTTGCCAAAGAACTCTCTGCAGAGATGTTTAGACAAAGTGCCTGCCAAAGCTCACCAGCAGTATGCACTCTTTCTTTTGTCATTGTCCTGGTCACTCTCCCATCACACTCCTCCACCTGTAAACACCTCTGTTAATTCCTTCCTTCCTTCCTTCCTTCCTTCCTTCCCTCCCTTCCTTCCTTCCTTCCTTCCTTCCTTCCTTCCTCCCCTCCCCTCTCCTCCCTTCCCCTCCCCTCCCTTCCCCTCTCCCCTCCCTTCCCCTCTCCTTTTCCTTCCTTCTCTCTCTTTCTTCATATAAGTATTACAGATTAGAAGCTTTTGTGTTATTTTATGAAAAATAATACAAAATATAATGTAAACAGATGATTTCAACCTACAGTTTTTTGCCAGGTTATAAATGATGTGTTTTAGATCTTTAATGTGGTCACCTCATCTGTTTTCCCTGGGAAGCCTCCCCTCCTGGCACCACTCCTCATCTGGTCTCCTGGCCTTCACCCACTTTTTGACTCTCCCCTCCTGCCATCCCTCCTCTTCTAGTATCTTGGCCTTCACCCACTCTCTGACTCAAATGCAGGAGAGGGGGTTTGAACAACTGGGTTGAGAAGGGAGATGGGTAGCTTGTAAGTGCTGGCTCTAGCTGTTTAGCATAAACAAATTCCTGGCCTTTTCCTTCTGAGGATTTTCCTTCTGGAGTTTACTGCTGTGACAGGCACAAAGGTTCAATGGTGGGTGTGCATTGACTGAGAGCTTGGTGTTTGCAGGCCTCACACTACTATAGGAGATGCCCAGAGAGGGAAAAAAGGGACCTCTGATTGCAGAGGGCTGTGTGTGTGTGTGTACCTTTGTACACACTATAAGTGCTATGGGAGGCCTGGTTTCTAGGGAGAGAAGGTAGGCCAGGGAATAGGCAGATAGATGTGCCTGGAGGCAGGCTGTAGAGCAAGTGTGTCAAACTTAAAGGCTAACACAGGCCAACTATACAAGGTTTAAGTTTATGTGGGCCGCAAAAAAAACCAAAAGCTTCAATTTTCATAGAAGCCTAGGTTTATTTCGATAGAGACATGCTGAATACAAAGGGCTGAAATAAATGAGTAATCATTAACATAAAATAATAGAACATTTTAATAAAAATTAATATTTTTTCTTGAACATTAACTTACCAGATGCTGAATAAACTGCGCAAATTAATAAATGTAACGCAAATAAGCCTATTCTTCTTGTTCTCCAAAAGCGAAATATTTCCTGTTGCACACACCAAACAAGTCAGTCCAAGACTAATGACGTGGCAATCAGCTGCTAAAATATTCGCTGCTAGTATTAGTGGAGAGAAATGGTGTGCCTGCGTGTAAGGTGCATAAGAGAAATGAATGCAACACCATTATAGTAATAAGTCATTAGCGAATGTTGTAGTTCATTATTACTAATTATGTATAACAGGATATTATAAAAGTTATGAAATTTTTATTAAAACCTTTCTTATATGTCGTTATATTGGCTGGGCTGCAAACATATTCGTTGTGGACTGCATGCGGCCCATGGGCTGTGAGTTTTACATGCTTGCTGTAAAGTAATCAGTGAGCACCTCGGAGAGCAAGGTGTTCTGTTTGCTGCCACTGAGGAAGGTTTCTCAGATGTGAGGGGTAGAGATGGAGGTGGTGGTGCTCTAGGCTTTGAAAGATAGATTTTAATCAGCAAGAAAGGGAAAGATGAATCTTCAGGACAAAGGGAACAGCAGAGGCATGAGAATGTGTAGAGAATGTGCACCCGCAGGCTGTATGTGGATGGTGCGTGGAAGGGAGGCATCTGTACCATATCATAGATGTGTTACATGACCCCTATCACATCTGGGGCTTTTGGTCAGTAAACAGGGAGCTGCTATGGGTTTAGAAAGAGCTATGATAAGATGACTTGTGTGTGTGTGTGTGTGTGTGTGTTGTTTGGCTTTTACTTTTAATTTTCCTAGTCTTTTTAGGAACTGTGAGGCAACCTTACTGGCAACTCTGGGAAATGCGTACTGTCTGTCTTTATATGTCTTATCTTTTCTCTTCCGGCCTGGCTTTGTTCCTCCTCAGGCTTCTGATAATGAAGTGTGGCATCACTGGATCCTGGGGGCTGATGTGAGGTCTCTGAGTGGACTCTTGGTCTGTTCTTCACTGTTTCCCATCCTTTCTCCCTTCTTTTCCCCTTCTCCTCCTCCTCTTTCTCTATCACCACCCTTACCAGCAGCAGCAGCAGCAGCAGCAGCAGCAGCACTCCCCTCCCTAACATAAATAAACCAGTCATTCCAAAAGGTTCTAAGCACATTAGTCACACATCCCAGAAGTTTAATACAGAATTATTTTGACAGTGAGAACAAGAAGTGTTTTCTAGTTGAACGCACAGAACTTGCTTATTCCAACTGGGCTTTCTGCCGCACAGACAGATGATATGTTTTTTAGATGTATCGGCCACGCAGGAGACTGCGTTGCTTCCCTTGGAAACATGACAAACTGCTCACTACCAAAGTGGTTGGGGAAAAGATGTGAAATGAGAGAGCAAGAGAGCCAGGGAGCGAGGGGTAGAGGGGGGAGAAAGAGAGAGAGAGAGATGAAATTGTGTCCTCATTGAGCATATAACTTTCTCACTAATAACTTCTGTAAGCCACTGAGAGATTTCTGTGTGTTTATTTATTTATTTGGCTGTCTGTGGAGCTGTGAAGTCCTGTTTTATCCTGGGCTCATGTGTGTTCTAAAAGATGAGGACAGATCGAGTTATTGCAATGCGGGTGGCTCTCCAAGCATTCCAATTGAATACCTCTTCCAGAAATATTTCTTGACTCACTTATTTGGCACTTTCTGGTGCCGTTACTAAGCAGATTGAAGCATCCTCCCTGTGCGCTCACCAGAATACTCGAGTGTTGGTGCGGATCTCCTTATCCCTATTTGGCATTGGAAAGATGGAGGGATGAAGACCTGAAGTCCACTGTTGCCCATGAGGGATTTTTACCTGAGGTGCCAATGCACCACCTCAAAGATCAGGAGAAGAATAAAAGTGTGCTCCTCTTTCCAGCTGTTTCCCATAGGGTCCTCCCACCCACCAGGGGACCCTTCCTGAGGGCAGTACCCTGACGTGAAGACCCAGAGGTGAGCCTGGAGAGAAGCTGAAGGAGTTCCACTCCTGAGATACCTGCTCCTTCTGGCGGCCATGATCCTTCACTTCTTGCTTTTCAAATCTTTCTAGAGATTTCCATCCTTTTCAGGGGCAGGGCTGAACTCTCTAATTGCATCACATGCTCTCTGGAGCTTGCTTAACATTCACTGATTGTTTTTCTTTATCCCTTCACTCCCAGGCTTTCTTCTGAGACACTTCTGTGTACTCCAGGCATTAGCTGGCTGTATGGCTTTTGACAGAGAGACCTTTTGGGCCCTGGAGTTTTCAAATCTTTTTCCTTTGTGGAAATCATTCCTCATGAAAAGTGATGTGAAATCTCAATCCTATCTAATAAAGAGGGGATATGCTAATTGACCCTCACACCATCACAAAGGTGGCAGCACCTACAGCCAATAAGGAGGGAATATGCTAATTGACTGCCCCACTCTCAAAGATGGCAGCACCCACAGCCACAAGATGGTGGCACCCAGTCCTCTCAGCCCTGCTGGGGCAGCAGGCGCACAGCAAGGCCTGCCACCAGAGTCCCCCAGTCCCCTCAGTCCCCCAGGTGCCCAGCGCCAGCCCAAGGTGCAGGCAAGCCTTGGATGGCGGCCCAAGGTGCAGGCAAGCCTCAGATGGTGGCTGCCCAGCAACCCAGGGCTGGCCTGAGGTGCAGGTAACCAGGGCCGGCTGAGGCTTGTGCTGCTGGCAGTGGTAGCAGCAGAGGTGTGATGGGGCGTCATCTTCCCCTGATCACCAGGTTGCCTCCATCCCTGAGAGCTCCTGGACTGTGAGAGGGGGAAGGCTGGGCTGACGGACTCCCCCTCCAGTGCATGAATTTTTATGCATTTGGCCTCTAGTATATAAAATAATCTTATTCTTATTCTCTTATTATTCCACTGATATTTATGCAACATCTACATTTATATGACACTCTGCTCTTCCCCAAAGAAGGTTCTGACCTTTATCATCATACTTTACACTTTCACATGGCAAGACAGTTTTTAAAGAGCTGTTCCCAGATAAGATCTCATTTGAACCTTCTGACAACTCTGGGGCAAAGGACAGCAATGAGCTTATACATGTAAATCACAGGTAGGCTCACAGTTCACAGGTTGAGAACAATTTCTGGTATTTGGACCTTTCAGTTCCCTGACTCATGCTTTTGCACCAAATCATTCATTCTTATTGTAGCAGGAATTATGAGTGAGCACACTATTAATAGTCACTGTTTATTAAGTGCTTACTTATATGTCAAACACTACAAGGTATACACTATGTAAAAAACCCATTTAATCTTTTCCACTACCGTATAAGGTAGACATTATGTCCTGTTTACAGATGAATTACTTGAGATATCGAGATGACAGATAACTTACTCAAAGTTCTACTTCACAAATTGCTGGATCTTAAAGTCTAACCAGGATTGTCTGCCTCCAGAGGATTTTCCAGTACCAGATACTGTCCATCCTTTTGTCTGCCCAAGGAGACAAAAATTCACTCTTGGAAATAACAAAACTAGTGTGTGGATGACCACATTCTACAGTGAGTGCAGCAAACTGTGGAGAGCTAACAGGTAGCTGTTTTCTTTCTTCACTCTTGGAGGCCACAATGTCTTTCTGAAGTCCATTCTATGTTCTCTTAAGACTTGTGTGCGTCTCATTGAAACAATGAGTTCTCCATCCTACTGAACTGTCTGCCATTGGGCGAGTCATTTCTATTTCTAGGGTCTTGATTTCCCCCTGTCATTCTTGTATCCTATCCTTTGAAGTTTTACATGTTAGCTAGTGTGTTTATTGAAATTATATATATATATAT
>NW_006292344.1:1243243-1254994 GCF_000327345.1 Myotis davidii
TTGTGAAATTAAAACAACAGATTGGCCTCCCTCTATGACATCTGGTTTGAGATAATCTATATACATATATATATACCTAAGCGACTGTTATGACTGAATGACCAGAACAACTGGAACAGCTGGTCAACCGGGCACTATGACGTGCACTTGTTTTAAATTGGAATGACAATTACAGATTATTCCTGTTTTCAAAGAGATTTTCTGCTTCTGCAATGCAGTTTGAAAAAGTTTGAAATTCAGACACCACAGGAAGAAATAATAAGTCACAGCAAGAAAGATGAATGCCTAAGATATGTTCTGATTGGCTAGCTGGCAGTGTCTTGCTTTTTCTGTGTCAATTTTGTGACTCTTATGTTAGATCAATTCTCCTCCTCCTCACCTCCCAATACCTGTGTGAGTGTGTGAGCTTGCACATATAAAACTCTTGAGAAAGAAAGCCTCCCACATTTGCTAAACTTGTCACTTTCTCCACAGAATCTGGTTAGCATACCTTTGGGTGAGCGAAAATCATTTTCTCTGTGCCAAGTTCAGGGTGTGAATCAATTCTCCCTGCCTTTTGCATTTTAGTAAATGTTTCCTAGATGTATTAATTGAATTTCCAGTAAAGACAAACAACTCAGAAACCAGATTGCATTCATACCCCAGGACTGAGTTCTGTGACCCAGACATTGGAGTTTAGTTCCATATATGGCAAAAAGAGAGACAGGGAGAGGGAGTTGAGGGAGAATACCAGACATAGAAAGCATTCCTAAGAAATGTGCATTCGTTACTGACAAAACAGAACTCTTTTGGTTTCCATCTTCCGCAGAACATGAATTGTGAAGTTTTGAGAAGGAAGCCAGTGTTCCCAGCATCTGCCACATGGGAACAGTTTATTTTCTCTTTTCTTTTCAGTTGCATGTAGGTTTAATCTTCAGTCAATGTTCAAGTCAATTTCTTAGCATGGAATGAGGACTAAGAAATTATTCTTGGAGTCAGCATATGTGGGTTCTCAGCCCAATTCGGCCGCCATCCAGCTGTGAAACTCTGGACTATGTTTTTTAGTATCAAAGTGGCAGGGCCGGATTTGATGATTGTCAAGATCTTGACTATTTCTGTTTTTTTTTTTTTGTTGTTCTAATTTTGCCTTCGATTTTCCAGTTCCTGTGGAATTCCCCGCAGAAAGTAGTTTCTAATTCTTCCACATTCTTTCTGTGGTTTGAACTTAAAAAAAAAAAGAGAAAATAAACCCTGGTCTTGCATTTGTCTTTGTGATTTCCTTAACTATGTTTGGAGCACATTATTAGCCTTCACTTAGCAGATAACTTCTTGCTCAGGATGGAGGTGAATGCTTTTATTGCATCTTCATGGTCTCCCCCTTCTGCTTATCCCTTTTGTTGTTGGAGAAAACACAGGGCTATGCCCAGGAGAGTTGTAGGAACAGGTGTGTGCCTAGCAAAGGCAGCCTAGTAATGACCTGGTTAATTGTCTGTTTCTCTTAAAAATTCCACCTTCTCTGTGGGAGAAGTGGGACCAGTAGGAGGCAGGTCCCACAGCTTCCTCACACCTTAGGAAATGGAACGAGGGATGTGAAACTGAAGTGTTGGCTTTCCAGTTAGTAATTGGGTGAGTCACTTGCCTGTCACTGATGTTAAGAAGGTTAAGAGGAAATTGAAATGCAAAATTCTGACCCTGGAGAGGACTGCAGTTATTTGTACTTTATGAGACCAGGAATACTTCCTAATATTCTTCTTAATCCTCATGAGTTCTGGAGTCTATTGTTGACAGACAATGTGAGTCTTATTGGAGAATTTGGTAATTTTTCTGCTCCTTCCAAAAGTCGACCCCTCCCCTCTCCTTTCTAAAAGCATGGCTTTAGTTTCTCAGCTGAGCTAAAGGGAGGGTTCTTTGTTCCTTGACAAAATATTCCAACCCTTGGGCTTTAATGCCTTGATGGCAGCCTGTATCTGCCGGCACACTGAGCAACTATGGAAAGATATTGCTCTGGGAAAGCCACTGTGGTTCCATAGGTGCCCAGAGGAGTCTCCTTCCTCCCTGCGAGGCTGAAGAACCACTCAGGACTCCGTACTGTGCCTTTC
The DNA here is from genome assembly GCF_000327345.1 of Myotis davidii. Classification (NCBI taxonomy): domain Eukaryota; kingdom Metazoa; phylum Chordata; class Mammalia; order Chiroptera; family Vespertilionidae; genus Myotis; species Myotis davidii. Next base: position 1,245,322 of record NW_006292344.1, read on the forward strand.
CTTGCTGCAATGCCCCTTGCTGGGAGCTGTCTACCACACAGCCTCCAGGTTCTGGGAAGAGAAGAAGGAAGCAGGGGAGTAGTAATAAAGCAGAAAGCGACTGCTACAGGAAGAGGATAATCTAAAAGGCATAGGTTCTGATGGCAGCTGTGCCATGAGCTTTCCTTGTGACTTGGTCCAGATACTTTAAATCTCTGGATTTTCATTACTCCATCTGGACAGTGGAGTGGTAGTGGGCCTCGAAGGTCTCTTCTAGCTCTTAAACCACACATTGAATATATCTCCAGACTGTCTCTTCATGTCTCATATGTCCCTGAGTTGGTATCTCCAGTAACTCTAAGGCTTAGAGTCTAAGCTCATTAACTTGTACAGAGTTCTGCTCACCATAATGCTACCACCAAATTCTTTAGAACAGCACTCAATTCCTTCGCAGTCTAGTTCTAACTGGTGGTTCTAGTTTTAGGGAATGGGGGCTGCAGAAGCCTTTCATCCCATGTGTGGCACTCATCTTGACTTTTAGCTCTCCGTGAGCTCTTTGGTATCATGGAGGTAGGTGTGCATGTAAAAAGAGGAAGCTGCGCATCTAATGACGTGTCAGTGTTACTGGGTTAGGAGTGCAAGTGAAAAGAAATGAAGAAGGATTCTGGGGTTTTGTGATAGCCTCCACCAATAGATAAGGAAGATTTAGGGAAACTGAACACAATGTGTCTTATACTTTTATAAAAGCATACATTTTAATGGTTGCAAATGCTTGGTGCTATTATGAGAAGACCACATCTAGACAGTAATAATTTGTTGACCATGACTGATTATTTGGGGAGAATGATATGTGATGTAAGTTTATACAAAGCTTTGCAGTGAACTAACCCTTTTCATTAACCCATCAGATTCCCACAGCAGGTCCATGAAGGCTATCGAATATTACCCCCATTTTACTAAAGAACAAAGTTATGTTTAGCTTACATGAAGAGGTTGCCCAGTGTCATGTGGTACAGAGATGGCACAGCAAAGACTTGTCTAGTGCTCTTCTGGCGGCCCTTTTCCTGCCTTGTGAAGCTTCAGCAGCCAGTGAAACAGGATAGACACACACAAGCACCCTCTCCCCCCAGAGGATGTTATTTAATTAGTAGTGAATCATGTGAGCCATAATATTTGGTGAATCAGTCCTGACAATAGCGGGGTGATGTGTCAGCCAGTTCACTTTCACAGCTGAATTATCTACTAGGACACCACGACGGAGAACAGAATTGAGGGTTTCTAGTTTCTGACTGTTCATCCTTGCATGTGTGCTTTCAATTTTTAAGGCAACCAATAATTTATAATTATTGAACATTTAATATTTGCCAGACTTTGAGCTAGCTGTTGATCAATAGAAGTGAACTATAAATCAAGCTTTGGAAAGGACTTTAAAATGTGTGTAGAGTACCCATCTTCCCTCATCCTTTAGTCATTTCTCTAATACTCTTGCCAGGTGATAAGTCCAACTGTACTTGATTAATTTCTGTGATATCTTATAGCAGAGAATAGTTGTCTAAAGACTGTGACCTTTAATATTTAAAGATACACACAAACTATGTGTGAGTTTAACCCATGGTTATTTCTGCATCCATTAAGTGCTTTTATGAAAACTAAACCCTTCTTTTAAATTTATATTTTGTTCTTAGAGTAGGTTTCTTTGGTTGGCTATCTGCTCTCCAGAGAGATTACTATTTTTCATTTGTCCTAAAATTTCTTCTGTCTTGATTTTGGAAATTGAAAATTGGGGAAATAAGCCCATGTTGTACTTTTCCCCTTTGATTCCATGTTTTGGGACTAGAATTATATCTATATAATTGCTGAAATTTTGAGTCATGTAGGAACATGTTCCTGTACATGATATTTGAAACCTGTTTATACTTTCATAGAACCACAAAATCTTCAAGTTGGAAGTGATCATAATGGTCTCTTAAATAGCCTTAGACTAAAAATTCCTTGAGGTCAAGAGCTGTGTCAGATTTATTTCTGTGCGTCCTCTTGCTGCAACTCCAAACACCTAGTTCAGTGCCACATGGCCTCAATAAGTGAGTGTTGAGTTGAATTGAATCTCTCATTTTTAGTGCTTTCTCTGCCCCTGACTCAACTTGTCCAGTCTTTGGGAGGAGACGTGTAGATCCTATGAGTGTGATGGATATGTAGATCATGGGGTTTGCTGCCCTCCACTAAGCCTTTAGCTATGCTTAGCTTTAAGAATGCTGAGTAACTAATAAAAACGATTCCAAAGCACTTTGCAGATGGAAAGTGCTTCATGCGTCATAAATAATAATGGTCTCTCAAGATTAGGCAAAGACAGAGAAAGAAATGCCAACCTTGCAGGCTCTAGAAACTTCTGGTATATCTTACAGTGGAAGAGTGAAATGGTTGACATTGATGCCTTTCATCATTTTGTAATTAGCACTTTAATCTCCAAGTCACTGTGCAATCCTCATTATGGATAATGTTTACTTTCTGAATTAATCCTTCCAAATTTCATTAGGAGAGGGACTGAATGGACACCATGAAAACTGATAGGCAAGTCTTCTAGGCAAGACTTTAATTCAGTCCTTTTATTTGGTGCTTAAATCCAGTCCTTTCTAGCTCCTGCCTTCTTCTTCAACTGTTATTTCTTTTAAGGAGTCTGTAGTCATCTCTATTTTGGTTCCAGGGCACATGGTATTCTCAAGAGGTGTAAACTGGCACCTTTTTCCAAAGGAGACAGTGGAACAGCCAGGGCCCTTCCTGGCTTTGAACCATTAGTTTCAGAGTAAAACATCATTTGGCTGTGTACACTGCATTTCCCCAGATACCCTCTGTTTTCACAGAGAGTTCCTGCTTTCCCCTTTGAGGATTCATCCAGGGAATGGCCTGTCTTTCCTTTGTTCTGGGTGTGGGTCAGTCTGATTCAAATTTGGTGAGCATTTTCCTCCTATGAAAACCAGTTCCTTGCTTTTGGATGAGGATCCTAGAGCCACGCTTCATACTCAATCCTAGAATTTAGTGGTTCAAATGCCATTAAAATCAGTGACCAAGTCACTGAATTTCTAAGTGCTGTGGATTTCCACTCCAGCCTGAGGTTTGCAGGTGCCTGGCCACCCATGGACTATTGCCATCCACCCGTAAACTAGACATTTAGGAATGGGACCAGTGATAGCCCCTTAGTAGATACAAAGCAGAGCTTATGGGATAGATCTTTTCTTCCCCCACCCCATGATCTAGATCTCCAATTTCAGGTTTTACTTCTTTTTTTGTGCTTGGATAGCCCCCCAGCCTCTCTTTAGATCATGCATGGTTGCCATGATAACTCACATTTACTGCACACATACTAAAATGTCAGGCACTGAGTAAATTACTTTCCATACCTCATCTCATTTAACCCTCAAAGCCAGCCTGGGCAGTACTTCTGCATATTATTTCTATTAGTTGGATAAGGAAAATGAACCTTAAAAAAATTTAAGGAACTAACCCAATGTCTTACAACTTGTAATGGAAATATCAGAGTTAGAAGCCAAATATCTCAGACAGCAGTTCTGATTTCTGAGTTACTCTCCTCACCCCTGGTTTCTTCTCCTGCTCTTCTCTGCTTACCTTGCTCGTTCTGCATATGAGAACCAAGGACCATGCAGGTGGCTGGAAGGAGTGTTCTGTCCTGACCTATTTCTCCCATTGGCACCTGTAGCCAGAACCTAAGTGTGTACTGTACTCTTCTGACCTCTGACCAGATTCTAAATTGGTTCTCAAGACCGAATTTGCTGACAAGCACCTTCTAATGGGTTCATTGTATTTTATGGTACTTGGTTTATCACCAGCTAGGGACAGCTTGACAGTTTGCATTTGTCTGTTGGATTCAGATCTCCTCTCAGTGTTTCTCCACACTTAGCAAAGACCCTATGAATTGACAGCAAGTGTGTTTCTGTGTGCCCATCATAATACAGAAAGTTATAATAAAATCTAGAGGTTTACTTGATTTTAGGAGTAGTCTAAGAGAGAAGAGTGATGCTTGGGGAGAAGCATGGCCTTTACCTCTACTGGTGGATAATGGTAGCACTACATAGCCACTGACATCATCACTCTTGCCAGAGAACCTCAGCCTGGGTCACTTATATTATTGGTGCATAGCATTTTTGTTTTACTTTACATTTGCAAAGTGCTTTCCAGTGATTTATTAGCTGTTCTTTTTTTTTTTTTTAATAGCCCCTGGAGGTAAGTTGATATTTAGCCTTCTGAGAACATAAATGCATAGAGAAGGCTCATCTCATCAGATATTATTGGATTGGGGGTCAGGACTATGAGCCCTTGGGATAGGTCCATTTGGGACCATTGCCTTGTGAGGATTACTAGGAGATCAAGTGGACTTAACTTTAGGTCCCAGAGTTTGTAAGGCAGAGGTGGAATGGTGACAGCTATGTAAGGAAACTGCATAGAAGCCATTATTAAAAGGCCTGGATTCCAGTCCCAACACTGCATTCGACCAGCTGTAATGACCTTGAATATTTTGTTATATATAATTCTATGACTTTGCATCCTTTCACTGGAAGGGGTAGCCAATGAATTATAGAACAGAGAATATGGGGATAGATCTAAACCAGTGGTTCTCAACCTTGGCTGCACATTAGAATCACCTGGGAATCTTTTTAAAATCCTGATTTCTGGGCCTCATCCTCCAGAAATTCTGTTTCTTTGTTACTAATGTTGTGGCCCCACCCCATAACAAAGAAACAGAATTTCCAGAGGATGAGGCCCAGAAATCAGGATTTTAAAAAGATTCCCAGGTGATTCTAATGTGCAGCAAAGGTTGAGAACCACTGATCTAAACCATTAGGGGATATGTATTAAAAGGGTACTCACCTTCCTTTTTTCCAGGATCCAAGGACTAACTGATAGCAATATGCCTTCAGATTCATTTTAAAAGCACATACTCCTTGTTCTCTGTAGGACTGAGAAAGTGAGTGGAGCTGCTAGAGGAGAGTCAGGCTGGAGCCAGGCCCATCAATCCTGTATCTTATGAGTGTTGTAGAAAGTCATTAGCAGGCTTGATTATCTCACTGGTTCAACACACGTTTTAGAGATGTGATGTAATGCCAGGCAACATTTAGTTGTCAGATTTTAAGGCTGTATCAAATTTATTCTTGCAGAAAAAGTCTAGTTGTCCTGGCAACCTGAAATTGATTTTCTTTTTGCTCTTGTCAGCTGAAACTGGTCCCCTTTGAATCATTCCTCTAATTTGATATAGAGAACTGTATGTCCCCACCTGGTGACCAAATCGTTCTTAATGACAGGTAACCCCAGCACATGGTTCCTTTTTCCTGCCTGAGCCAGGAGCTATAGTTTATTACTGCCTTGACCTTGTGTTGTTCTCTTTGTGGTTATTTATTTGCCCATGGAGTTTGGTATAGATGGAAAATAGCATTCAATTAATTAAGAATTTAATCAGGCCTATAGAGCAATGACGCAACTGGCAACCAATCATGCCCTTTTATTGTCAGTTACCTCCTGGGCAGTGGTGGGATTAGAATGGGCTCCAGATAGGGAGGTATATGCAGGGATGCCTAGTATTTCTGTTACCAGGGGATGGTGATGTCATGTCCCAGGTTAGGAAGAGAAAATGTCTGTTTTCTGCCTCTGTCAGTCATCTCCATCATGGAAGGGGGAGGGTCTTTAAACTAGCAAGGATAGAGTCAACATCATAAAGATGAAATTGATGCCCACAACAGATGAGGAGGTTATGAGAGAGTAGTTAATGCTACTGAATGATTGCAGACTTCGTGGGCCACACATCCTGCAGCTCAGGATACAGAGGAGCACTTCTGATGTCGACTGTGGAACTGCTGCCAGTACTTTTGAGGAAACCTGGAAATCAGCAGAAATGCCAGAAGTGAGAGATGAGGAAATAGATATTAGTTATCAAAAAACCAGGTATCCGGAGTCTAGAATCTGCTGACTTTGTTGTGATTCCTGGTATAGTTCCAGACTGGCTTATGGGTGGTTTATGGGTCTTTGAAAGGAAGCTGTGTTCACTAAGAGCCAGAAAAGGGTCACTAGGCTATTTCCCTCTTTGTCTGGGTTAACCAGCTGGTGGCTTGGAGTGACATCAGGACACAGTGTAGACAGTGCCTGTTTTGGAATTAGAAGGCCTTGGTTTAAATCCAGGGTTCCTTGCTTAGCAGGCCCATGACCTCTGGCAAATTGCTTAATTTCTGTGACTCAGCTTCCTCTTCTATGAAATGGGGTTAATTATAGGACTGAAAAAGGATGCCGTTAAACTAAATGAAATAATGCATACAAAGTGCTTAAAACAACACTTTCCAAGTATTAAGCATTCAGTAAATGTTGCTATCATTACTCTTAGTAGGGACAACTTTGGATTTAGTAAAGCATTTAAAAATGTACATGTTTATAGATAAAATGGAGACATGTAAGGTGGACTATGGAATAAGAAATGGACAAATCTATGGCCCTGAGAAAGTGGTGAAGAAAATAATCCCTCTTGATGGGAGAAACTTCAAAGTTTGCAGGGTGAGGAGTCAGGGAGGGGGAGAGTTCCACTTTTGCAACTTACCATGCCTCTTGCCACTCCCCCATCCTTTTTTTCTTTCAAGAAGTGATAAACACTAACAATTTATGTATCTAGTTTTATTTGTTGGTTAATAAAAACTCAAAGTTATTTGTACAAGTTTACATTCTTTGTTCAGAAATACCAGGATTATCAAAATTGAAACTGTCACTTGGAACTATAGTGGCATGTTTGACATATACTTGATTGTCCTTACATCCACAGGAAGAGTGGTGCCTTTATCATTCTCCCTTCTTACTGTGGACTTTGGGAGACATTTCTTTTTTGTTTCCTTTATACTTTTATTATCCCTTCCCCTCCCCTTCCCTCCCCGCTCTCCTCTCCTCTCTCCTCTCCTCCCCTTTCTCCGCCCCCCTCCCCGCCCCACACACAGACCTCCTTCTCTGCCACATACTCGTTTTATACTCTTTCTTTTCTCTTCCCCCCCTCTTGCAGTCTACCTCCCTGTTCTTATTCCTTCCTTTATTATTTTTTAAATCTCTTGTCCTTGGTTTAAAAAGGGTCTCAGTGGTGGAGCATTTAACAATGATTGTTATAGGCCCTTGGAGAAGCAGGCTTCAGCCACTGAGCTCCAGCTCTGAATTGTTAATCTTAACCACTATACTTTCTTGGTCTTCTGTTTCCTTGTCTTTAACCCGGGACATTGTGATACTATTGTCCAGCCTCAGGAGGCCATGTTGGGTGGGCCTGAGTGACACATGCCCTCTCTCTATGGTTCCCTGCCCTGTATGCAGGGTGATAGGAGACTGGCTTGCATACATGTGCACATTCCTTGAGCTTATGGAGAGGCACCTTTAATTTTGGTGGGGTGCTCTGACAGCAGTGAGCTCAGAGACTCTGTCAGGACCTTGTGGTGTGTTTTCTTGGTTTCCCAGTAACACTGTCATAAGTGATAACCCTATCCAGTGCCCTTATGATTGAACTTCAGGCTCCTTTTCCATCTGCTCCCTGACTCCTCCTACCCACCCTATCCTCATAATCTTCATCCCACGTGGAAAGCCATTGTTCCTGGCCAGCTCTTTCAGGCAGTGTCCTTCCACATGCAGCTCAGATTCTATCTTCTCGGACACATCAGCTTCTCCACTTGAAATCAGATTCTCCCCTCCTACATTCCCTCTTCCTTGGTTGGCATTTTTAGAAACTTGTTCATAGACCACCTTGCATTTTAATGAGTGGTATCTATTTCTGAGCTCTGATCCTCTGAGGGCAGGCATCTCTGAGCCAGGGAGCCTAGCTTAGTGGCTGGTATTTATAGGCACCCTGTGAATGCGAGTTAAATTGAATTACTCGGGAGGCTTGAGGGGTTGGGAGGTTAACTACAGTCAACTGAAGGAACTAGAAGGGCCACTGGGAACTGGTTTTGGAGCATACAGCTTTTATGAGCAGCTATCATCTTTTCCCCTGGGCCCCTTAATCCTGTGCCCCTGCAGAGAGGGAAAGGTGGTCTGTTTATGATGCTGGAGACATTCCTGGTGAGAGTAGGTCGGCATGTACCATCTCTTTCCCAGCTCTCCAGGTCTCAGAGCATCAATCCTCTTTCTATCAGAAGAGCTTAGCTTTTGACTAGGAGGAAGTGGTTTACACGATGACCTCTGAATTTCTGACTCTGATAGTAACCTTCTTGAAGAAGAAATTGCAATCCTCCTTGTTGCAAGGAAGGCGGGCGTGCCAAAGTGCTGCCTTTGTGAAACTGAGTGAAATTCGAGCACATTTTGTGACTCTGACCTTTGGGAATAGTCCAGGGTCAGGCTGTGCTTACATGTTGTGCTCGGTAAATCCACTTTCCACTATCATGTTGGGATCTTAACTCAATTGCTGCTTGTGAAACACCTTCTCTTGACTCGCAGCTCAGATTCTGTATGTGCAGCTGAAGGTTGCTTTCAGGGACTCATGCCCAGAAAAACTGCAAAAGGTATGCAGAGGAAAGAGAAAAAGAGCAAGAGGCATTTTGGGGGACATGAAGCCTTAGTTCCCAGGCCTGTAAGATGGGAACACTAGTAATTATTAGGAAGGGTTGTGTATAAATTCACTGAGATTATTTAGGTAAAGCATGTGGTAGCACACCTGACACTTTTCAGCACTGGTGTATCCCAGCAAAGTTGCATAGCCTTGGTTAGGAGCCCAGTTCCCATAGCTGTTAGGGATGATTTACATAAATTCACTGAGGCTGAGTTATTACACCTGAGTCTCAGTTTAAGTGGATTTTATTTGGGATTAAATATAGTTTGCACGTAAGTTGTAAAGATGAGAGGATGTTAGTAATAGGCCCAGCACAGTGATGTGTCTCAGCATCTGGCCCAGGGATCCACACTCACCACTGCCCAGCTTCTCTGGGGTGGTGGCGTGCTCTGGGGGGTGCTGACGGATCTTCCCTCTATGACCACAGTTTCTTCCTTTATCCTGGGCACAAAACCTTTCTTTCTAGGAACCAGACCCGTAGAACAGACTTAGTTTAGGAGATGCTGCATTTTGGACACAAGACCATACATGGCATGTTTGGAGAAGTGCAGCCAGTATGGAGAAGGGGGCTTTTACAGCTTTTCTATGAAGAGCTTTTGAAGAGTTGGCAGTGTTTCACCCAGAGAAAGATGAATCTGGAGTGGAAGGGGAAGGTTGGGATTAGGGATGGAGAGATGAGTTAGCTTGTCTTGGGTGGAGGTGGGCTGCCCTAACCCAGGACAGTGTCAGGTGAGGATGGGGAAGGGGGTCTGGCAGGGAGGCCTGAGGAGAGGGAGGAAGAGAAGGCCCATAGCAGAGGTGGAGCGTTCTGGTTCAAGTGTTGGGTATAGAGGCTGAAGACACTACATGAATAACTAGGGTATAACTGCAGTTCTTTGCAGGATAGGAAAGATAGAAGCTTTCTGTTGTCACCATCCCAGTAGGTAAATGAAGGGGTGACCCTAGGTGTGTATGTATGTGTATCTATGTATGTGCATGTGCATGGGTGCACGAGCGTGTATAAGTAATAGAACCAAAGAAGCTGGGGACTTACCCAAGGCCAAAGAGCTAGAAAACATTTTTCATTTGCTTGAAGTACTGAGTTTAGTAATGACTGTGAGTGACAGAACTGGGCAGGGGGAGCATGTA
>NW_006292344.1:1255005-1297636 GCF_000327345.1 Myotis davidii
ACCTTCGCCATTTCCTGCTCCCTCCTAGGCAGGTAATGAGTAGGAGTTTTAAGTTTCACTGTTTGATAGCATCACCTCCTCTGCTTTCCCAGAAATTATTCCTCGAAGTATGACTCGAATCGTTACTCTGTTGGGAGATGTCTCAGTTCAGAGCTGACTTTCTTCTCTGGTTATTTACTGTAGAAACAGTGGCACTGGTAATTCAGAGGTGGCCCAGTCAAGAGGAAAGAACAGGGCCTTCAGGGTTAGGGGCCCTGCCATTAGACACCTATGAGAATTGGGCAAGAGAATCTACTCCTTTGTGCCTCCACTTATTCTCCTAACAATTGGGGGATCATGATTCTCATTTGGTAAACTTCTTTTGGTAGTGTTTTGCAAATCACAGTGTTGGTCATAGCACAATAACGATAAAACAGAGCCCAGACTCAGTATTTTCTATGTGTGTGAAGCAGTAGAAGGAGGTGGTGAATCAGTTAGCACCTGTGGGTGGTGCGATCGCTATATAATGGAAAGACTAGCACCTGCTTTTATGGGGTGTGGTCTTGGAATATTTGGTTAAATGACTGTGGAATCTACTGATTGCTTGGTTCTACCCTGCCCTGTGCTAACCACCATTCCCAGCATTCCTTACCCCCCCCCCCCCCCCCCCCCCCAAAAAAAAACTCCCCCCCCCCCCCGCCCCAGCTATGGGATAAAGATCTTGTAGCTCCTTTATTATTTTGGGAGAATTTCTGAATTTACAAGCTGCCATTTCTTCATCTGCAAAATGGGGGTACTAATCAGCTTAGCTTTGCCTGCGTTATGAGGATCAGCTGGAAGAAAGGGACGTGAAGCCTTTTTGTAAGTTCTGTTGAACTCTTTGCATTTTGGGAGCTCCTTTTGGCTTTCTTTTCCCTTCTTTTGATCTCCAAAGGACATCTTTGGTCTTGAAAAGATGAACTGAGACAGGGGAAGAAACGGGTTTGTAGAGGAGAGTGACTTTCCAAGGCTCCAGAGTGAATTAGAGTTCTGGGATCATGTCCAGTTCTGTCAAATATCACCATTCAGTGCAAGCCTGATTTGTCCATGACTGAGACCTACCCAGGGGGAGATAGAAACTTCTGGAAGGGTGTCGCTCTTTGAAGCCTTGGAGGGGTTGGAAAAGTCTTTGGTGTGGCGGCTGCTGCTGGTGTTGAGATTCCTGTTCACGGCCCCTTGTGTCCAGCAGTGACTAGATACTTGGGTATTTGGGTTTTGGGTGAGTCAACAGGCCCGTGACCCAGAGGATCTGTGGTGCTTGGCAGTGGCTGGAATGAGTCAGAGGGCAAAACTCTCGACCCCAGAAACTGTGTCCTCTGGACAGAAGAGAAAGTCCTCTCTGATCCTCAGTTGCTGTGCTTATGGCAACTTCTAGAGCAGTGGTTCTCAACCTTCTGGCCCTTTAAATACAATTCCTCATATTGTGACCCAACCATAAAATTATTTTTGTTGCTACTTCATAACTGTAATGTTGCTACTGTTATGAATCGTAATGTAACTATCTGATATGCAGGATGGTCTTAGGCGACCCTTGTGAAAGGGTTGTTCGACTGCCAAAGGGGTCGTGACCCACAGGTTGAGAACCGCTGTTCTAAGGAGTAGGATTTTTTCTTTTCTACTTCATGGGGTTGATCTGGAGATCAGAAGAGAGATTTTTTTTTTTTTTTTTTTTTTTTTTTTTTTTGGTAAATGATATTGCAGTATTCAGATATCCTTAGTTCCTGCTACTTAAAGCAGGCAGCTGATTTCTCTTTTTCTGCTCCCTCCCAGAGTAAATGTATTGATGCAAAAAAAAAGGAAACCAGTCAAATTCCTCAGGGCAGTGGTGAACAGTCCAGTCTTTTCTTATTTGGTGTCTTTGTACTGAAGCCTGGACCATTTCAGAGATCTATTGGGGATACACAGGAAGGAGGGGCCAGGTAAATGAAGCTCATTTTCCAGAATCTTAGGTTCCTACCTGACATATCTGCCTTGGCTTATCACATTTGATTCTTCAGACACTGCGGCTTGGGCCCCCTTTTTTAATGTAACACGTGGAGACTTGCTTCTCAAGGAGACTTGATCATTGGGGTCTAGAAGGTCCTTACTTAGGAAGCTGCAGTTCTTTGCAGGATAGCAAATGAAAGATGTTTTCTAGCTCTTTGGCCTTGGGTACGTCCTATTGCTAATCCATGCTCATGCACACATGCTTATGCACATTGAGGAAAGGGCGAAAATCGAGATGAGAAGCCAGCTCTTTGGATCCTCAATTCCCTGTTCTTTCTGACACATTCCTTTTTCCTCCTGTCAGGTGAAGAGAGAAGCCAGATGGCTTGACAAATGGTTCTTGTTGCTGTCAAACCTGCCTTCCCTTTCTGTTCAGACAGACAGCTCTTACCTTCCCTTTCTGGGGAGATTGGGAGGGTTGGGCAGAGAGGGAGGGAGGTGAATGAAGGAAGGAAAACACTTTATTGCCCGATTCTTTATGTGGCAGAGGTGACCAATGAGCTTCTGTTTTTGTGTCAGGAAACAACTCAAGGGCAATGAGCAATTGTCACCTTGAATTTGAAGCACATAGAGGCCTAGAAATGGCAGGTTGTATTAGGAGACAACATTGATTTCATATATATTCATCTTAAAAAAAAACACATGTGTTTTAGATGCCATATCCATAAATTCTAATAAGGCTGTCTGATTCCAATTTTCAGGTGAGATTAGCATTTTATTGAGTATTTTATCTGTCAGATTCAATACTGGGTGTACCATCCTCCTAGGCTTATTAGCATAATTGCTGTGCTTAAGCAACAATAAAAAAAATCAGCAGTAAAATAGCAGTTAGTGCAGGCAATTTGTTGTCAAAAGCTTTTACTTAAGGACAGTTCTATCCTGTATTTATTAGCATGTTAGGGTTATAATTTATTTTTATTTTGAAAAACAAAAGGTGGGGGGAAATTTTTGCTTTTTTTGTTTTGAAAATAATAGAGAAATTAAAAATCACTGCCTCTCTGCAAAATTGTCCGCATCCCTTCTTCCTTTGTCGAAAGCAGCCTATGATTGGAATAGGTTTCACTCGTGAGGCATGTTGCTCAGACAAAAGTCCCTCTGCACTGCATTGGAATAAACCGGTAGTAATGCCCATTTATATTTGTACAGATGTTTCCAAAACACTTTCACATCTCTTTGTTGCTCAAGTCTCACACCGGTCCAGTGAGAGCTCCATTCTGGGAACAGCAGACTGAGTTGAAATGACTTTTTCAGGATGAGGCAGAGCCCAGCTGTGAGATCTGCTCTTCCAGCCCACAGGCCTGTGGCTACATTGCAACCCTTCACACAGTCACCCCCAAATCCTGGTGTGGGTACTTACTCCTGCCCTGTGTTGGTTTTCATCCTAGCTCTTTCTCATGTATGGGTGTGCACATGCACATGTGTGCACACACACTGTACACACAGACAAGCATTTCCCCCCTCAAATTTAATGATGAACTCTTGCAGCTGGTTTTCTTTTGATGTCCTCATTGAAGTAATTCTGCAATATAATTTTTTTCTTAATATCAAATGTCTTCCATTTCTTGCGCTTACAATCTCTCACTCTCTCTCTTTCTCTCTCTCCTGACTCAGAAAAGCACTTGTGATTACCATCTGTGAAGGGCCTAGTGCAAAATACATGGTCTCATGAGTAATGTGGCAATCTTTAGATAAGACAGAGATAAGATTTAAAAGTGTGGAAGGAGATTGGTAAATCTCTTTCTTTATTTCTTGAGAAATGTATTAGAAATAAATAAGAACATTAAATTAAAGCTTTTTAGTGTGTAATTATGGGTGGTAATTTCCAAATTAAAGGTAAAATTTGGGACGAGAACATACAACTGAAGCTTCTAAGCTTTCAGGAAAGTTATCTTAGCACCTTAGATTTTCTTCCCTTGGTAAATGCTCATTGCCTCTGAGCTTCTCTAATATGTAAGGTGGTGTGCTGGCCACTGTAGGGTTTACAAACTAGATCAAACAGGGCTCTGACTCAAGGCGTGTTCAGACTATTAGAGAGGATATTGACAATAAATGAACATAATTTTTGTCTTTGAGCAGCTTTTATCTGACAGAAATGCTAGTAGTAATTTTTCTTAGATTGTGCCATTTAATCTCAATGTTTCTCTTACTTATTCATGGAATTAATTTTTATTGAGCACTTATTATGTGCCAGTCATTGACAGTATTTCACATGTTTCCTCTCACATAATTTTTATAGGAATACTATGAGATTGTAGCAGGTACTATGATCCTTGTTCTCATTGGTTATCTGAGGAAACAAGCATACAGAGAGGGTAACTTGCCTAAGTCGTACAGCTAGGAAGGGATGGAACTGCTCTGGTCTTCCTGTCTCCTGTTCTTCCTACTGCACCACTTGGCAAAAAATGAATGAATAAATAGATGGGTAGGTGGACAATGCTAATGATGAGTAGATCAATATGTTTTTATTGATTTCATAGAGAGGAAGGGAGAGGGAGAGAGAGATAAAAACATTGATTGACTGCCTCCTGCAAGCTCTTACTCGGGATCGAGTCTGCAACCCAGGCATGTGCCCTGACTGAGAATGTAACCAGTGACCTCCCAGTACAAGGGATGGTGTTCAACCAACTGAGCGACACTGGCCAGGTAGAGGACTGTGTAATTTCTTGATAAAGAGCTGGTGGATGTTTATAAAGAGCAATAAACTTAAAATTCGATAGGGGCCCAAATCCTCACGTTTCTTATGTTTATAAAAACCTCAGTTAAATGATCTCATAATCTCAGGGCCTTCCTTTGAATTAGGGATATTAAAATCTGTCTCTCGTTGTCATTGTGAGAATAAATCAGAAAATGTATGTGAGACTCTCCAAAAGTGCCTGGTTCACGGTGGGTGTTCGGCCAGTGTCAGAAGTAACCCGTGAACAGGCAGTTTTGGGTAGTGGTTAGGAACAGCCATGGAAGCCAGACTTTGGGCAAACTTCACTTTTCCTGCCTCAATTTCCTCATCAATAAAATAGACTTCCCTCATAGGGTAATTGTAAGGGTAATAAAATTTGTGAAAAGATAAGTTATGTTAAAAGTATATGTACAGCACGTTTACTAGTAACAGTGCCCGACAGCAGTGTGTTAGCTCTCATTGTTCTGTGTACTACAGTGAGGAAGGGGAGCAGATAGAAAGTGAACAGGCAGGATTGTTTTAGGACACTGGCCTGTTCATTCAAGGACAGCGAACCAGTTTAGCCTTGCACATGAAAGTTGCATTTGCACAGCCACTGATGACCTTGGAAACGTTCCTGGCTTCTCCATCCTTGACTCTTACTCATCTGCAGGGGATAGTGAGAGAGTTAACTGCAGAGGATGGGGTGTGTTTGGGGAGGGGAAGGCATCCACATCCTTGATGAGCTTGTTCATAGAGAGGTGCCAGGTGGCTACTGAGGGTGAGTTTGCTGGTCAAGGTTGGCCTGTAGGCTGTAATTTTTTTGTACCATCCTCGTTTTGTCTCCTCAGTCTGCATGTGCCTGGGTCCTTTCCCCAGACCTGTCTCCCATTTTCCTTCTCTCTAGAAGGCTTTGGTACACTGGGGCCATCTCTGCCTGAGACTGTTTCCCCTGCATCAGAAGGAGGGGGCGGTGGGCACTTGGCATACCATTATGTGAAAGGTGATACACTTAACATATATTTCACACACTTTCAACAAAGAAGAATGCACTCAGAGACATTTAATTTTAAATTTGTGCTCCTGAGGATAAGCTGGAATATTTTTTCAAGATCTTGGGCTTATTGTCCTAAACAACAATTATCTTTACAAGGCGTGGTGTGTGTGTGTGTGTGTGTGTGTGTGTGTGTGTGTGTGTGTGTGTGTAGCTTCCTGGAATTGGTAGTGTTGATTTTGGGGGTGTTTCTTTGGCTTATTCAAAATAGAAACAGAAAGGTAAAGTGTTTGTTCATGTCATTTAAACATGTCTTTATAGGAAAAGACATTACGATAATACCTTACATTGTACATGGGGCTTGGTGGTTTTCAAAGCACTTAAATACACTTTTTTTTTTTTTAATGTGCATCTTATGCTCTCCCTATGAGGTAGTCAAGGCAGAGCTTATTATTTCCCTTTTAGAGACTATGTAACTGAGGTTCAGAGAGATAGAGTGAGTTTCTTAAAGCAGTGGTGGTTGCAGACCCTGAACCTTTAACTCTGGGGTGCTTTCTGCTTTGCCACCTGATTTGAGTGAAATGAGCTCATTCTTACCAAGCACTACCCAGGTTACATAAAGTTGTAATAAATCTCAAAGACACTTACCTTTACTTTCCATAGGTTAAAAAGTTAACTATAATTTGATACAAATTTGTTCCTTCCCCTCTGCTCCCCCAGGATAAACAGCAATGAATTTCTAGGGCTTTCTGTTAACCCAGATTGTGTTTTTCAACATTAAATGTCAAAGTATTTCCTGAAACTTGCTTTAATGAATAAGAAAGGTGAACACAAAATTCCTTTTTTTGCATGAGGTCATTAGGAAACAGGATGTGCGAACTTGCTGTAGAAATCTGAAGAGGAACACTTGTACTGATGTGCAGGCTAGATGAGTATATTACAGACGGTTTCATGCTGGTAGAGATCTTAAGTGAAAGAAGTTCTCATTAAGTGTGTCAATTGGTTTGCATGAAAAACGAATAATCTGTTCCATGAGTTGGATCCAAGGGGGGTGGGGGGGAGTGTTATGGCCTTATACTCCAACAACCAGAAGCATGAGTTGGACCTCTAGTTCTTGCAAGGTGTCCTAATCTGGAAGCTCGGGTGTGTCCTCAGAATACAGAACAGAGGAATGGAAGATGCTTTTGAGCTTCTTATGACTGAGAGTCAACACTGTGCTTGCTGGAGGTGGGAAGGACTGAGTTCTTTCTGGCAAATGTCTTGGAGCCCCTTAGTCACATGGCACCAAATAAGTCCACTGATGTATTATTAGCTTAATGTACTGGCATGTGGGTTAGGTCACATGTGTTTTGGAGGTCTATTTCTTTTATTCGCACCACATGGTTTCTTAGATGACTCCTTTTGAGTGAATCACCAGTTTGCTGACAGTGTCTTGAACAGGCTGCTTTAGAAGGAGGCAGAAAGTGTTTCGGTTTGGACAGATGACCCCCTTGACTTTCCACCTTTGTTGGTTTCTTTTTCGATCTACATCATCTGGTGATATTATTGATGTGGGTGCTGAAATTGGCCCTGATTTATGCCCCAGATACAGATCAGCTTGGACCTTTTTAGGACACAGATAGCTATGTCCATGTTCCCTCTATGTTTCTCATGTAATAATTAGCATTCACCCTACAAACAAGGCCAGAATGAAATCACTAGCATGGCTGAAGAGTCCCTTCTCTGAGTTTCTGTCACATGCTTAATTCTTTTTCTTCTGGCATTGGTGTGTCTTGTGTTTGTTGTTTTGGTGTCTTCTGCTACATTTGAACTCCTGTAGGGCAGGCATCCTATCTTATTAATCACCATGATGGTGCCTGGTATATAGTAGGTGCTTTTAACTAAGTAGTGGATCATTTCTTAAGAAGCAGAAAGAGATGGTTTTCCTTGAGAGAGAGAGATGGCTGCAAGGGTTGCTTCTTCAGTGCATTCCCAGCACGCTTGGCACCTTGGAAAGTCAGAGATGAGACACCACAGCTCCTTCCTTGGGCAGCCACAGTTCAGCTATATCATGTCAGGGAGAGCACTGCATATACTGTGAAACAAGGCATGCATGGATCATCCTGATGGGATTTGACTTTAGAATAGCTTCAAACAGGCTCTGCTCCCTCCTCTCACATTTGAAAATTCCCTATCATTGCCCCACTTTCTTCACAATTGTAATGGGATAGTCATGAATGGACCATTGAGGGTATAAGCAAATTATCTATGGAGCTGAATGCAAAGTGCTTTGCTATTCTTTGGTAGATGGGAGTCTATATATTTTTAAAAGGCAGATTGCTGAGTGGATAAGGAAAATGTGACACCCCCACAAAGAATATTATTCAGCAATGAAAAGGAATAAAAGTACTGATATATGCTACCATATGAATGAATCTTGAACATATTATGTAAGTGAAAGAAGCCTGTCACAAAAGACAATATCTTATATGATTCCATTTATATGAAATGTCCACAGTAGGCAAATTCATACGTCTATAGAGACAGAAAGTGGATTTTCGGTTGCTGGTAGGGCTGGGGTGGGGGATAGGGACTGACTGCTAAAGGGTATGGGTTTCTTCTGGGTATGATGAAAAGTTCTTACTAGTACATTAGATTGTGGCAATATTTGCACAACTCTGTGAATATACTATGACTAAATTTTAGACTTTATATGAGTGAATTGTATGTTGGATGGTTTTATCTTAATAAAGTTAGTTAAAAGTGAGTGCATTTCAGTCTATAAGCTCTGAGGGGTCAAATAGTTTATAACATAATTCATTTGGCTTGTTTTGGGCCAAGAAGTCATGTGTACTTAATAATGATGACCAGGCCTAAGGAAAACCTGATAACACAACCAGAGCTACCAAACTTGACATCTATTTCCTCCCAACTTCATGCACAATTATTTTCAAGAACTTTAAAATTTGTACTTCCAGAAATGTTGATCAGTGAGATACTCAATAAGAAATAACAGGGTACTGACAGCCCTGATTGAGTAAATAGGCGCTTAGAGTTGTGTTCCTGGTTTGCTTGTCAATACAAAAGGAATGTGTGATTATGTTGAATGATGGTTAATTTCTTTATCCACCCATTTTAAAAATAAAGATGTACGTCTGGAAGACAGGTGCCCAGGGCAAAAGGAGGCCTGCAGCTTTGCTAGCGAACCCCAGAGAGGAACAAGTTCCTATTTAGGAGTTGGCCTTGGAGTCCTGGCTGATTTTAGGCTATAGCTGATGAATTAGCGAACTGGGGCTAGTGCTATACACAGGATTTTTCATTTTCTCCTGTTTTGTGTTTTTCTGGATAGCTTTCCCCCTCCTCCTTCATGATCATTGTCCCACCCTCTTTGACTAACTTGTGTGGAAGTGTGTAGAGGCTGAAGGAATGTCGTGCTTTTGAGCTTCTTATGTGAACAGTTCCTACACAAACATTTCTCTTTGATTAAGTATCCGGTGAAACCAATTCACATGAACTCCAATTAAACTTTAATGAACAAGTGGGTGTATTAATATCAGCTGAGTAATGCAGGCAGCACGGATTCCAGTAAGTGACTCACTTCTCTGAGCAGCTCATTCCCCATGCACGGTTAGAGTTACTAGAAAGCTTCCAGCTATATTTGAGTGGATCTGGTCTGGGCCTTGTAATTCTAGCAATCCTTGGGGCTTATTATTCATCTGCTGACAAAACCACAGTTATCCAGATCCTTGTTTTCAGAGCAAGGATTGGGAATGGGGAGACTTGTTCATATTGAGTAATTAGGCCTTTCATGGAGCAGTGCCCATGTGGACTTTTATTTTCTTCATCTTCCTTTTTTTTTTTTTTTTAAGTGAGAATTCTTTTTCTCCTTAAACCCAGGGGCAGTGTAAGTGAAGGTCAAGGCAGTGAAGGTGGAACCCTCTGTTTTGAACTAAACTTAACTCTCCTGAGTCTCACTTTCCATCCTCATCTGCTCTTTGCCTCAAGTCCACAAGCATCCCCATTGTCACACCAGAGACAACAAGATCTTGGAATGGAGAGCCTTTCTGAAGACAGACCGTATTCCTTTCAGAGGGTGATAACTGTACCTTCTTCCTAGGAAGGATTAAACAAGATAGTTTCTTGCCTGAAGCGTAGACATTCCCAGTCAATGTTAGTTAACTTGTGCCCATGGAGGAGGGCTGGGAGGAGAGTATGGGGATCAATGGGGCTCAGTCCTTGACAACAAAGGAACTTAGACTCTCCTAGATATTTGTCTTATACTTAAAAAAATGTCTGTAATTACAGAATGATAAGGACCAAAATCTTGGAAGAGAGAATGAGCTGTGAGGATCCAGGGAATGTAGAGATCACTGTGTTGGAAGCATCTGGGAAGGCTGGATGATCTTGGCTAGGGAAGTCAGGGTAGGGGGAATGAGCTAAGGGTTTGGGAAAGTAGCTTGAGGGTGAAGGCAAAGGCCCACACATACCCATGCACAAGGTAGGTACTTTTAGTGTGGTTAGAATAGACAATGTCTGGGTTTGAGGGGCTAATTGAGACTGAACTTAGCCTCTGCCTTGGCTCCCAGACTGCAGTCTTAGCTCTGTTTGCTGTTCTGCCTCCCATTCCATGGTACCCATCTAGAAATCAGTTGAAAGTAACACTGCAGCCAGGCAGGTGGAGGTAAAGGTAGGTGATAGAATGGACTTTATTTTATTCATGTATGTGTTTGTTTATTTACTTACTTATTTTTAAGTTGAAAGTATTATTGTTTTTGAAAGTATTACATAGGTCCTCCATTAACCTCTTCCAGCCTGCTCCCGGGAGTGGGAGTGGACTTTAAATCTGTTAGCTCAGTGGGCTTGCTAACACAGCATTCCTGAATAGTCATTTACTCTACTTGTGACAACTTCCTCATAGGAGACTGTGCCTGTAAAACTCCTTACAGTGAGCAGCAGGGCATATATCCATTCAGCCTTAGTAACTCCCAAGGCTGCAAGGAAGGGGCTGTGTTGCACAGGCCTAGTTCCTTCTCCAAATTCAATAATTGGGTAACTCACCTCCTCCTCCTCTGTGGATGAGACAGGTGGAGGGAGAGCAAGATGAAAAGGCAGAAAGCAAGGTAGAAAGGAAATGTCTGCCACTATGAGGAGCCTTGCCCCCATTTCTCACTCAGATCCCAATAGGGTCCCTTTAGGGAAAAAAATAGGAGGCTGGAAGGTAGAACAGGGCCATATTGTGGAAGTGAGGGACAGTTTGATGAGCAGGGAAGGATGTAGTTCATTCAGGCTGACTAATCCACTTAGGAAATACCAATTGAGGGACACACTAAATAATTCCAACTGGAGTAAACAGGGCCTGTTAAGGACTCTGGTGCAAGAATCAGTCTCCATTTCACAGTTGAACACTGAGGGGTTCGGACATCGCACGTGAATTTCAGACTCTGCTTCTCTCCCAGACTTCTGTTTAGAGAATGCAACAGGATAAAGAAATCCGTGGTGTAAAGGCATGAGTTCCATAGTGATAGCAGAGGTGGGAGAGTCCAGTTGAATAAATTTCATCTTTTGAATTTTGGATAAACCAGAAGGAATTCTTGCAAATCAGGAATTGAATAGACTAGTGGTCGGCAAACTGCGGCCACTTTGTATCTTCCACAAAATACCACATGCGGGTGCGCACGTACAGTGCGATTGAAACTTCGTGGCCACACTCAAGGGGCCAAGGAGCCAAATGTGGCTCGCGAGCCGCAGTTTGCTGACCACTGGAATAGACTAATGATGTAGTTAGGAGCTATATGCTGCTTACAGAAAACAAAGGAATATATGTTAGATTTTAAAAATGTTAGTTAGGCCCTAGCCTGTTTGGCTCAATGGATACAGTGTTGGCCTATGGACTGAAGGGTCCTGGTTCGATTCTGGCCAAGGGCACATGCCAGGGTTGTAGGCTCGATCCCCAGTAGGGGGCGTGCAGGAGGCAGCTGATCAATGATTCTCTCTCATCATTGATGTTTCTCTCTCTCCCTCCCTCTCCTTCCTCTCTGAAATCAATAAAGAAATATATTTTAAAAAAATGTTAGTCAGTAGTTCATTTAGCAATTAGATCTAGGTATTTCATTACTTAACAACTTCCAAGAATATTATTTATTATTAGATATGGCTGAGGAAAGTCTGTTATTCCCATTTTATAGAAGAAGAAACAGTAGCAAACTTAAAGATCATTATCCAAAGATACTTTGATTAGCCACCTTAATCCTTCATTTTATATTGGGGATTTCATATTGAAGTAAGATTTGCTTATGGGTTTTCACACAATAACTGAATTGGACTTAATTTTGACATTCAAAGGAATCAGGGATTTGCAATTCCTTGTTTTGGCTGAAAGATTTGAAATAGAACTGTAGTAGCCGTGAGGCACCATACATCTTTTATTTGGGGCCTTTCACAAATTCCTTCCAATTCAGGGTTTCTCCAGAGCCTATTGTTCTTTCAACAATATGCAGAGGGCATCCTCATCTACTTTCACTTAGTGTCATCTTTTCAAGATAATAAGCTGAGTATATTGTATAGATTGATTAATTATCTTTCTTAAGGTGAATAATTGTGCAAGCCCATCTCTGTAAACCCAAATCCTGCCAGAATTTCTCTGTTTACCACACTCCAGGGCCTCTAAGTAGTTTTTCTTTTCTGGAAACCTTTGACCAATCACACTGCTCTTTTCTTGTTGTCTTGGAGACACCTATCTGTTACCCTGGTCGTTCTCTGGTCTTCTGTTCCTGTTGTCTACCATGAACACAGGTTACTTACTGCCCTCTTGATCCTCCTGGAAGCACTAGCCCAGATACTTCATTGCTTTGCTTTTCTTTGATTCTTTTGATGATGGCTTCAAACAGCAATTGTTGCACCAGAATTCAGATTTCAGTCTGCATCCCTAAATCTTTGGTTGTGGGCCTGGGCTTTTGCATCTTGAAAACCTTTGCAGGTAATTATCATGGACGCCCCTGCTTAAAAATCTACTGGTATCCGTTTACTTATCGTTTGTGGTACTTAAAGACTTTTCAAAAAAGACATTTAATCCGTTGATTCCTGGATGAAAAAGACACACCCAGGGTATGAAAAGAGAGTGAGTAGATCTCAGAAGGGTGTGGTCTCAGTTGGAGAGGAAGCTGGATGATGCTATGAGGGAACAAAGGCTCAGTGTCCTTACCATATGCTTTTTTTTTAATGCCCCAGGCTCATTCCTATAATGAGTGTTTATTTTGCCCAGCAATACTTTTGTTGTTCCTACACATGCATGCTGTAGGTTCTGTTCTTGAAGTTTCCACATGAGAGGGAGTAAGGGCAGGGGTGCTTAACTCAGCCCCACTAAAGTTTAGGTCTGTTATCAGGTTCTATCTTATTCAGTAGGTTCCAACCTTTCCACAAAGACCCAACTTCTCTTCTTGCCCCCAGACCCTAAGCAGGTCCACACTTTTCCTGTATATATTCCCTACATAATGACCATGTCTTATACCTTTGGTAATGAACCACATGTTGTCAGGCAGTTCACTCTTTTGTAAAAAGTTAGAACATACAGACTGCGACAGTTTGCTCACTGGAGGAGGTGAAATGGAGGTGAGTTCCTTCTACCGTCATTGCAACTCTCCCTGGGCTTTTTGAGTGTACTCTGTGGAATCAGTGTTATGACTTCTCAGTCATATCTTTCCTATTTTAAAACTGCAGAAGAATTGATCTTACCACCTTACTGGGGAGCATGTCATCAGTAAAGTCTGATGGAAAAACCTGTCTGATGGCTGGGGAGGGAGGCACCGACCGGGCAGCACTGGTGACTCATCCCAAGACCAGCTGCCTTTGAGCTGTGGTGCTTAATCTATGCTGACTCTAAACCTCCCTCCAAATTCTGCCAGCTTAAGCAGCTTTCGAATCTTAATCTCTGATTTCCTTATCTAGATCAGACTGTGTCTTTTTTTAAGTTGTGCCTGGACATCCCCTTAATAGGTTCAACTGGTCCCGTAGGATAATTGGCTTTATACTTTTATGGAAATAGCAACCATAGGAAATGTTATTCTTGAACAGAGTCTTCCCCTCCCACTGTGGGCGAGGTGTCAAGGGGCCCAGGTAGGCTTATATGTGCACGCTTTTTTTTTTTTTTTCTGAAAATGTGTGTTGTTGGTACTTTGAGGTAGAAAGGAAGCAAAAGAGTTTTTGAACCCCTTTAGGGAAACACACACACACACACACACACACACACATATACACACACACATACATCTAAAAAAACAAAATATTTTTCCTGAGATGAATGAATGGACATGTAGGGAAGGCACTAGGGTACCAGGGAACCTTGAGTCAGGGCCTCTGTATCCTATTTTGCTGTAGGATCTTGACTGCTTGGCTGTCGGTGGGGATCCTCGAACCCATCTCTCTGAGTTGTTGAATGAATCAGATGAGTTACTGCATATGAAAATATCCCTTACATGGAAAAACAAAACAAAAACCCTTCATATTTAGTGTCTTAACACACGTCCTAGTCTTTTTCCTAAAATAAAACTTTGTTTTTCAATTATAAAAGTTATGTACATCTATTTTAGAGAGTTAAAATGCAAAAACCATCAAACAAGCAAACAAAAAAACCCCAAACAACGAAGAGGCAAATTAAAACACCCATAATCCATCATCCAGAGATAACCACTGTTGCAATTTTACACATATAACCACTTTATTCTTTTTTAGAAAGGGACTGTGTGGTCCTTATACAAATTTAGTTTTACATTTTTTTTACATAGTATTATATTGTAATTATTTTCCATTTTATTAAACATTATTTAAAATTATACATTTTAGCCAAAACCGGTTTGGCTCAGTGGATAGAGCGTCGGCCTGTGGACTGAAGGGTTCCAGGTTCGATTCCGGTCAAGAGCATGTACTTGGGTTGCGGGCACATCCCCAGTGGGAGATGTGCAGGAGGCAGCTGATCGATGTTTCTCTCATCGATGTTTCTAACTCTCTATCTCTCTTCCTTCCTCTCTGTAAAAAATCAATAAAATATATTTAAAAAAATTATACATTTTAATCACTGCATAATGTTGCATTATGTGATGTATTTGGGTGCATTGTGATATATTTGACCATTGCTTTCATTATTAAGTGCTGTTTACAGAGAAGGGATCTTGCTTTCACACAAAACAGGGGCACTTGACATTGTTTTTGTAGTAGAGGAATTTGACATTTTATTTCATTTGAATTAATATGTATTAAACTGGAATGTAGCACTTTTAGTTAAGTTCTCAGTTCTAAGGTAAAGTTAGTCCTATAGAATTGTTAATTTAGAGAAAATTCTGACTGTAAAAAATACATTGGGTCAAGTTCTCTTAATTAACATAACACTAATTAGAGAAACATTGAAAAATAGTATGGGTAGTCTCATGACTGTACTGCATTAGATAAGTTGCCTTCTGCCTTCTGGAAAGCTTTTAATTTTCTCTTTTTAGGAGGATGTGGTAAATTTGTTTTGCCCAAAGGGTCTTTTCCATTGCTGGGGACATACATAATACTGTAGTTACCACATATTTGGATGTGTTGACATAATGATGAAGAGAGACCTTTGGGCATTTTTAAAAAATGGAGATTTAAGGAACAGTAATTTAGGAGAGGGAATTGTGCTAGTATTTCAGTCCTGAGGTTGATCTTTTCATCATGGATTTATGTTTTTGCCTCTCTATGCATTTCTACATGTCTGCTTAGCATCTTGTCAGCTACATTTGCTTAGGTCCTATACCTCTATTTGTTCATACTTCTATCCATCTATCCTTCCACCCATCTCTCTAGTCATCTTCCTCTGGCTATTCTTTCTTACCCTTCTCATTTACCTATCTAAATCTTCATCTGTCATCTATATCCTTCCATTCACCTATCCAATCTACCTGTAAAGTGAATGAAGACTATTTTAATGGGAGCATATTAGTTTCCTTATAGCATTTTAAAAAGGGAATCATAGTGGCCAAGGGCACAAGAAGGAGAAAGTGAAAATGACTGGAACTTGACCATTTTTGTTTCACTTTGAAACCAAGAGGGATGTTTAGAACCAGCCTGACTTTCCATTCTATGATGCCTCTTTTAGATGTTCTGAATATAATGCATTTTGAGGACTGTTGTTTCAACCAATGTTTTCTTAGAAATCAACCACCTGGAGATAGAATAAACAAGAGCTATTATATAGCTTCTGAGTAGTAAATTGAGAAGGGAAATAATTTTCTTCAGTTTGGGCTAAGGAAGAATCAAAGATGTACAAATGAAAACTTTCTAAATTTATTGACTTAAAAATATACTGTAACATTTTCAGGGAATTCAGATATATCATACGAAGGTATTTTTGAGATGCGGGGACCTGTGTTGCACTTGTTTTTGGATAAAATGGAAGGAATGAAACTAACTGTTACTGAAAACCTCTTGTCTTCTGATTCTGAGAACGAATTCTGATTCTTCGAGGTGTCTTATATTACTCACTTTCTGCAGATAGGAGGCAGAGGCTCAGAGAAGCTAAGTGGCTTGCCATGTTTACATGGTTAAAGAGTGGCACAGCTCTTGTGGAATCAGGACTTGTTTGACTCTGAAATGGTTACTCTTTGCAGTAAACTGTACTGACACTGTGCACAGGGCTTGTAGAACCTCAACTGGGTCTCTCTTCTCCACTTTGAATTTTATAGTTACTCAGATTCTGAAAAGGATCCTGCAAAGAGCGCAGTTATCAGTTCTTTTCTCGAAAGATGAGAGGGTTTGCACGTGGCCTTGATAAAAAAGACAGTTCTTAGGCTATGGATATTACTTTGAATCTATGAGCTGGACTTTGGTATTTGACAGAATGAGGTTTTCCTCCTGTGCAGCTGTGTGTTTGTGTTTGACTTAACCTGAGTCTCATTAGTCAGCTTGATCCAAATGACACAAAGTTCTCTACTAGATGCATCTTATGAAGGTAAACAAACCAGTGAAATACTTAACAATTCTCTCCAAACGTTTGTAAGCTCTGAAAGCCAGAAAAGACAGGTATTGTAATATGTTTTGCCAGGCCAGCTGTTAGGATCACAAATGAGCCTGAAATAGTAATGACTTTTGAATACACAGTAATTTATTTAGTTCTTAACTTTTCCATAGGTTTGAAAGCTTGCCACAACCTCCCTTTTTATTGTTGTAAACTGTAGCATTGCTAATAATGTGTTATTCTGGGTGGAAATTAGTTTTGGCATAATTAGATGCCAAAGATGGAGACTGGGTAAATGAGGTTCTGCCATGGGACTTGCCTTATGTGATTCTATTCTTAATTTCCCTCTTTATTTTATTCTTTATGTATATATTTTTCTTTTAAAATATATATATTTATTGATTTCAGAGAGGAAGGGAGAGGGAGAGAGAGAGATAGAACATCAATGAGGAAAGAGAATCATGGATGGGCTGCCTCCTTCCTCCTGCAGTCCCCACACTGGGGATCGAGCCCACAATCCGGGTATGTGCCCTGACCAGGAATCGAACCATGACCTCCTAGTTCATAGACTGATGCTCAGCCACTTAGCTACACCATCCGGGCTTTAAGTATATATTAACTGCCTATTGTCTACCAGGAACTGTGTTATGTGGGGAGAGTATATAAGAACAGGGGTTGGCAAACTCTTCTGGAAAGGGACAAGTGGTAAACATTTTGCCTTTGTGGTCCATGTTGTCTCTGTTACAGCTGTCATTCTGTGAGACAATATGTATAATACTCAACTCTGTCATACACAATATGTAAACAATTGATTGTGTCTGTGTTTCAATAACTTTTTTTTAACAGACACATGCAGTGAGCAAGATTTGATCTGTGAGCCACGATTTCCCAACACCTGTACTAGAATGTTCATGAAAGCGGTAAACTTAGTTTTGCTCATTGCTATGTAACCAATGCCTACAGCACTGCCTGGCATAGGGTAGATACTCCATACATATTTGTTGAATGAATGAACTAATGAATCAGACTCCTTCAGTGCTCTTTGAGATCTCATAATCCTATAGAGAAGATAAGAAATATATGTTTGAGAGTGAAGTCAGGTGGCATTTTAACTGGATACTGAGAGATAGGTAAGTGAATGTCATCAGCCAGAGATGGAAGAAACATAATGCAGTCAGA
The DNA here is from genome assembly GCF_000327345.1 of Myotis davidii. Classification (NCBI taxonomy): domain Eukaryota; kingdom Metazoa; phylum Chordata; class Mammalia; order Chiroptera; family Vespertilionidae; genus Myotis; species Myotis davidii. Next base: position 1,272,787 of record NW_006292344.1, read on the forward strand.
AGACACACATAAAAGAGACAAGAAGCAGGACATTTCCGGTGAATAATGCATAGTTCAGTTGTTCTGTAGTAGGATTTCCCTGACTTGTCTGATTATTGAAAACACTTGCTGTTAATAATACAGATTCCCAGCACCCTCTGTGGAGGTTCTGTTTCAGGAAAGATAGTTTGGCTAATACTAGTTTATAAAATAAAGATTTGAAAGGAAGTAGTAGTGAGAGATGACACTGGAAAGATATACTAGGGTAATTTCTGATGAGAAATAAAGTATTTACCCAACAGAACCAGTATTGGCTATGGCAGCTGGTCCTAAAAATGCCCCATATTCTGTATGACACAGAATGGGCAGGGAACCCTGGTGGAAATCCACCCTACTCATCAGCCTGCCTTTCTATGTCCCCTGTAGGAGTACTTTAGCCTTTGTGATGAAATGGCATGTTAGTCAGTTGTGTAAATTATGATGAAAATATCACATTGTGTGTAGCTACTAGATTTATTGCTTTTGGATCTCTCAGTTGACAAACATCTAAGAGGGCAAATGGATTGAAATGACACAGTAGAAAACTTGCTTTCTCTTGCTGCAAGTCCAGTCAGAAGGTAGTGGATTTATAGACTGACCACTGGTAAGGCCATGTGTAAAATATTTTAAAAAAAATATATATATATATATTATTTCAGAGAGGAAGGGAGAGGGATAGAGAAATAGAAACATCAATGAGAGAATCATTGATCAGCTGCCTCCTGCACACCCCACACTGGAGATCAAGCCTGCAACCTAGGCATGTGCCCTGACCTGGAATCAAACCGTGACCTCCTGGTTCAGAGGTCGACGTTTAACCATATGTCTCCTCTTTAAGGATGCAGAAAACAAATCTGAATTGTAGGCAGTGACTTGCTTAAGTTCTGTCACCAAATTATTGGCAGAACTAGGAATATATTGCAAATGCCAAGGTACTCAATTTAGTTTTTAGTTTTCATTGCATAGTGCCATGCCTCATTTATCAATAAAGTTTCTAATTTACATAATTTCTTTCCTTGAATCTCATAATCTTTTCCTATGCCTTTTCTATGCTGCTTATCATGAAATTATATCCTAATATCTTCTGAACAAGTTCCCCACTGTTACCCCAAATAAAGACTGAGCTCTGTTTCCCTGGAGAGCTTAACATATTTCCTGGCAGTTAGCATGTGTTCAGCAAATAATTGCAGACTTAAAATATCTTGAGCATTTTGTGCTTTCTTATGCGTTTGACTCAGGTTTCTTTATAGTTACATTGTCAGAAAAGTCAAGCTTTTTCCAAATTGCTGAAAGACAAAGATGCTTTCTCTTACACTCCCTTAAATAAAAAAAAATAGTTGCATTCCCATTATGACTGAGACCTTTCTTTAACAGCTCTTCTGATTGTTAAATGTCAGCAACTTCAAAAAAGAAATGTCAGTAAATTATCAAAGAAATTGCATATGTATTTGGATAGATGTATTTTAACTGACCACTTAAAATAAAGATTATAGCAAAATCCTGAGAAATTTCATATCTGGCACATTTTTCTCATTACCAGAACTTTTTTTTTTATTTCCCTTAGGAGGCTTAATTTTTATTTCTCCTGTGTTATGGTTTTATGTGTGCATTTGTTCCTTTCAGTCGATGGTGAGCAGCTTGAATCAAAGCTTTAAAAAATTAATCTCTGTACCCCCACAAAGCCTAGCTCTGTTAGTACTAATACTAAATATGCATTTGCTTAAAGAAACATGTTTAGAAAATGGTTAATCTTATCTTCTCTTATTCACTTAATTTACTCTTATTTTGCCTCTGACTTTATGCCTTGTTTTGTGCTTAGCATTGGGGTGGGCATATAAGAACAAACGCAAGATAGTTCTTGCAGGGAATTCTACTTTGGTTGGGGTGTTGACACACAACACATAAGCAGAATGTGATGGAGAAATCTAAGATAGATGCAAATAACCTGTATTAGACTCCAGAGGCAGGTTAATTCTGACAAGATGAAAGAGAGATCTTTTAGCAAAGAGACATGTTTGAGATGAGCCTGAATGTGTCTTGGTCTTCCATTTCAGTTATTGGTTTTCATCTTTTTCAACACATCACAACACACATGCACACATGTACACAGTAATATTTTCTTCTTTGCGCAACCTGTTTGACTATAGGTTTAAGAGTAGAGCTATCTTTACATGGGACGAAAGGAAAAGAGGAGCAGGTTTCATAAAGTCTGAAAGACACAGCTGCCAGAAGTTATTGGGATGGGTCCTTTATTATTTGTGTAATGGTCAGTAGGTACATTGGCCAGAGAGAGATATATACAGTAAGTCCCCACTTACTTGTCATCGATAAGTACTGTAGTTTTAAGCTAAACAACATATAATGAAACCAATTTTACTATAGGCTAATTGATATAAACAAGAATTAAATTCCTACAACATATCAAGGTTATAAGGAAATGGCATTGAAGGAAATTGTGTTATTTGAGGGCTTGTCCTATACTGTTCTAAACTAATGGTATTCTTTCCAAGAATTTTCCCATCTAGCTGTTGTTCTCTTCAATAGTTAAATTAAATTAACTAGGTCTCTGGGTGGAGGGAGCATAGTGTGATGGAACAAATTTCAACTTTGATGTCAGACAGCTTTGGTTCCATACCTAACTTTGCCATTTATTATTCATGTGACCCAAGACCATTGCTTATCCTTTTCAAGGTTCAGTTTCCTCATCCTTGAGAATGGTCATAATGGAAAGTACCTCACAGAGTTGTGGGATAAAAGGAGCTAATATTTGCTAAGGTCCTATTTCAATGCCCAGGACATGATACGTCATCCATCCACAGGGCCATCCATGTGAGTTATGTAAAAGTGTGAACACAGACACACTGCATTTGCAAAGTTAATACATAGAAATATCCTTGACTTCAACAAATAAATTCTTCTATTGCTTTTTTTAAAAAATACAAAGTCCATTTATCTAGCTTTTCTTTTTTCACTTTTGAGTCTTAGATACAGGAAAAATTTTGTTTTCCTCTTTACTATGGGAAAGATAACAGTGCAGTTGAACTGATGAAATGGGACTGGTCTTCAGCCACAGTCTCTGCATCTGTTTTGGGGAGAGAGCTGCAGGGTGTGGTGCAGGTCATGGAAAGCTTGAGAGAGCTCTCACTGAAAGAAGGGGAAGCTTGTCTGGTGCTAATCAGTTATTGCCACATGGGAATTCTTTGTCAGATTTTTATGTGAAATCTTTAATTTGTAAATCTTGGGTCATTAAAATATTTTAAAAATGCTGTAAGAGGTATTTCTTCAGGGAAGAAGAAAAATTCAACTTATGATCTCAGTAATATCCACTTTGGCTCAAAGCAACAGCAGAACAATTAAAAAGTCCATACTGTAGCCCAGCTGGCGTGGTTCAGTGGTTGAGCATTAACTTGTGGACCAGGAGGTCACAGGTTCAATTCCTGGTCTGGGCACAACCCAGTTTGCGGGCTCTACCCCCAGTGTGGGACATGCAGGAGGCAGCCAATCAATGATTCTCTCCCATCATTGATATTTCTATCTCTCTCTGTCCCTTTCCCTTCCTCTCTGAAATCAATACAAATGTATATATATTTAAAAAGTCCACACTGTACATGGAAAACAGAAGCCAATTTGACCTGCACCTCTCCAGTTCGCACCTCCTGTGCATACATATTTTAAAGTGATAAAGTAATGGTAGGTGATGGCCATCACTTACTAAGTCCTTTCCATGAGCTCTGCACTCTACTATGGATTTTACATATATCATTTAATTCTTAATAATCCAAAGAGGTATGTGTTACTGCTGTTATCCCATTTTGCAGAAAAGGTCACTGAGGCTCAAAGAGATTAAGTATGTTTCCTGAGATCCCACAGAAGATATGTAACAGGTGGGTTTCAAATCCAGGACTGTTCACCTTCAAAAGCAAGCATATCTGTGGTTCTCAACCCTGATGCTATGTTAGAATCACTGGAATACCCTTAAAAATACGGTTGCCCAAGTAAAGCTCCAAACTAAACAAATCAGAATATCTGGGTTGGGTGCTAGGCATGTTTTTTTTCTTTTTAATAGCTCCAAATCAATGAGTAGAAGTAATAGAGATAAAAACCTCTCTCCCTATCTCCTGTACCCCATTTTATTTTATTTTATTTTTTCTTTCACTCTGTTCGGTTACCTTTTTGTGAATTTTCTGCCTTCACCACAGGTTATATACTCCATGAGTGTAGGAATTTAGTCTTTTTGGTTCCTTGCTGTATTCCTACCATCTAGATTAGTGTCTGACATGTATTTACTCAGTAAATATTTATTTGAATGAATAATTGATCCTTCACTACAGGGAACTTACAGTGTAGTTTGGGACACAGATAACGCATATTTTGGTCCAATGAGATAAGCTGATAACAGTGATGGTCAAGCTGACTTCATTAAAACTTAGAATACTGCTGTTTATCTCGTAGATGTTAGGCTAAATTGTCTTGACATGTACTAAATGGACTGTGGGACACTTTTGGCCATCTGCAGTACTAGACTGGATCCTTTCTGGACTCTGGTGTGTGTGTGTGTGTGTGTGTGTGTAAATTGAGTAATAGGTGACACACTCATGTTATCTCTGTTTGGGCATACTTTTTTAGTGAGATTGATCAGGGTATATGCAAGGCATTCTGAGTTTTGTTACCCAAACAAAGGCCCATAGAACCAATTCAGGACTGATGGTAGAGGTTTAACCAGCCTACAGGGAATTCAGATATTCTCTTCTCTTTCTAGGAAAGCCAACTTCTGTAAGTGATGCTGCCCCTTCCATCTATAGCAGTATTTCTCAGCCTAAATTTATCAAAGACTCTTACGATGGATAATGTTAATAAAACAGCACACTCTGGGCTGTGACTGAGGGAAGGCAGGCTGAGGTTAAAAGGAATACTGGAAACCCATAACTCTGCTGCTTGTTCTCCCACTTAAAGTAAATGGGGGTGTGAATGATGGTATCATAGGGATAATCTTGAAGGAGTGCTTTCCTCTAAATAACAAATCATTTGGAACTTTTGGACTATAACAATGACAGGTAATAAATTACTTGTGACACATCTGACAGTTAGTGGACCCTGGTGATAGTGAAAATGCTCAGCCACTGCTGGGCCCAGGCATTGAACAATCAAAACACACCCCATCAAGTATGAGCTGATGGGGAGCCTTGCTGATGGGATCATCATGCATCATCAAGAAACAGTTAAGAGCCTGCAATGTGCAGAGGATCCAGACAAGCTCCGGGCAGAGCAGAATGGAAAACACCCTTCTTCAAGAATGATAAACTTGGGTTGAGGACCTGTTCTTACCACTTATTGCTGGGGTTCCTGGACAATTCACTTGCCCTTTCTGAGCCTAAGTTTCTTCTAATACATAGTTGGGGAGAATAATTTTGTAACCCTTTATTTCCAAGGTTTGATAGAATAGTTAAGCACCCATGAAGGGACTTTTCTAAATTAATCATCATCCCAGGTAAGGATTATTATTAATTAAGGGAATGGTGACAAATTATGTTCTTTCTTGAGACAGTTATAGATTAACCATCCCTGATTTCTCTGGTCAAATATAGTAAAAAATGAAGGTTGAGAGGACATCAGGAGGAAGAGGAGTTAAGAAAAAGCAGGACTTGTGCTCCTCCAGAATAATTATATCCTGTGGAGTCCAAAGATAAAATTTGGGCAATCTGTTTCATAGTTTGGGCAGACTGTTTAACACAATGAACTGGGTCTAAATAGGCTCATGTTTGTCTGATATTCATGAAAAGTGCCATGTTGGAGGTGGCCTGGTTGCTTTGAAAATGGGCTGATTTTGACAAAGGGGAAAGATTGGGATACATTTACTGTAAGTCGCAAGTAAGAAACAACAGAAAGTTGAATATTAGAAGAACTTGGCTATCGCAAAAACCACACACTTTCACATCAGTAAGACATGGAGTTCTGATCTGAATGAAATGTGAAACTGCTTGCAGACCACAGAGAGTAAAACAGGAGTACTTTTGTTTCATTATTAATACCATTGTCCTTATTTCTTTAAATGAGAATTGATAGCAGCCATAATAGAATCTTTCTCAAAGACTGAACACAGAAATAAAGAAAAATAAAACAAACACACAGAAACCTCACCCCACCATCACCACTAACAAAGCCCAATGCTCTAAAAGGTCGCATTGTCTCTAGCCACCCATTTTTAAGTCTCAGGTTCTAGACAGAGGGATCCGTGTTTCTATCAGGATAGAGTCTTCATTAACACCCTCCTCCCCCTTTGGAATATTGAAGGAGTTGTCAATTTGTCATACTGCATGAAGGGTGATTTTGTCATCTGTTGTTTGTGAGAACCCTAAGCAATGAATTTGTGTGTACCAGGACTATTCTTGTTCACAGGGCGGTGAGGCCAGGGATGCCTGATTGAGGGATGTGCTCTCTGGAAGTAAAGCCAGGTGACCTTTAAAGTACGAGGCCAGTCAAGTTCAGGGGAAGAGGCCCATGCTTTGCCAACATATGAGATATGGCGAAGTTTGTGGAATGGAGGCAGTTGACTTGAGTTTCCATCCCTTTGGGCAGCCACTGAACTATAGCTGCCTTCTGCTCATTTTTTCAGTGAAATGTGGGAGTTGAAATAGATGTTTTCCAGTTATTCTCCTGACTGGTGTTTAGAATTGGTAATTGCTTATTCAACTTTTGCTTCATGGGGACTTAGGATGTGGTGGCAGTGCTACAGGAAGTTGAAGCCAGAGCTGTTGGGAAAAAGTGTTGGGTTGAATGTATGTGGTTAAGCAGTACAGCATCATCATCATCATCATCATCATCATAATAAACAACAACAACAATAAATAGTAATACTAGCAACAGCAATTATTATTAGGAGGAGTCATAACTAGAGGGAGCTAACATTTACTGAACATAGAGGGGTGGGAAAAAGTAGGTTTACAGTTGTGAGTACATGAAACAGAGTTTATTCTTGTATTATTATTTATTAATCATTAGTTTTCATGCAAACAGGTGTAAACCTACTTTTGCCCACCCCTGTATATCCCTTGCTAGACCTTGAACTAGGCACTTTATATATGTTATGTTATTGAATTTTTACAACAATCTGTTGAGGAGTAAATTTTATCTTTCTGTTTCACAGCTATGAAAACTGAGACATTGCAAGAATAAAGAACTTCCCCAAAGTTAAAGCTAATAGGTAGCTGCATTAGGCCTCAAATCTGGGTATCTTGGTCATTCTCAATCTGATAAGCCATAATAAATTAAGGAGTTGGAAAGTCATGGGCCGTCTAGCTGGCTCCCTTCCCCTGCATTTGACATTCTCACAGATGCTTTGTCTAGCCTTTTTTTTTTTTTAAAGAAAATTAAAAATTAATTTGAATAATCCACATAAAATATAGTACAAAATTTAAAATTTTCAACGAGATGTGTAATGAAAACTAAATCTTTCTCCCATCAATGTCTCATCGTTTAACTTTTCCCACCCAGAGGATATATCAGTTCCTTATAACCCCTTCTGGAAAGAAATTGGATATAAATAATGTGTATGTATTATATTCCTTTATGTTCCAGTGTATGTTGAATATTTACCTGAAGGGTAGCATTCTGCACACATTATTTTGCATCCTGCTTTTCTCATATATCTAGATGATTATTTCTGTTTCAGAACCTTGCTATCATAATTTTAATTTTCATCTGTGTTGTCATTAGTGACTTTGAACATCATTTTAAATAAGCTATACCCATTTGTATTTCCTTTTTGTGAACTTCCCTTTGCCTTCTTTTCTATTGGATTGTTGGATTTTTCTATAGTGTTTTATTGCAGTTTTTAAAAAAGTAACCCTTAGTCTATGATAAGAGATGCAATAACCCCCTATTTTTGCATTTGTCTTTTGAACTTGCAGATTAAAAAAAATAATTTATATAGTCAATTCAGTCTTTTGGTGTTATGGTTATGGGGTTTTATGTAACACTTAGAAATGTCTTCTCTACTTCGTGAATATTAAAAAAAATTTCCCCCCAGTTTTCCTTTTAGTTACTTCATCTGGTCTCTCTCTCTCTCTCTCTCTCTCTCTCTCTCTCTCTCTCTCTTTAAATATATTTTTATTGATTTCAGAGAGACAGGGAGAGTGAGATAGAAATACCCATGATGAGAGAGAATTCCATTCACCTGACATTACATCTAACTAATTGGGTGTGTGTGTTTTATTGATTTCAGATTATTGATTTTCTACCCTACCACTTTACTGAATTCTCTCATTATTTGTATCATTTTAAGATTAATTTTTAGTTAAGTAATCATTTCATCTGCAACTGCACTTTACCTTTTTCTTTCTCGTTTTTATAACTCCTTCAACTTTCTTTTAATTGTAGTTTTTATTACCTCTAGAAGAGTAAATATTAAGCAACAGTGATAGAGTGAGTGTCCTCTTTTCCTTGACTTTAATGGGAAGCTTTCTGGGTTTTGGTTTGAGAAATACATTGTTTTAAAAACTATCAATCCCCATTCTGAGAGTGTTTTCTTATTTTTATTTGAATAGAGACTGGCTGTTAAATGTTTATGTAATAACTTTCTGAAAACTATAGAAATAATCATACATTGTTTCTTTTTCTTTCTTTTTTTAAAAAAAAATCTTAGATTTTTCTCTTTAGTTCTACGAATTTGGAGAAATATATAAATATATTTTTCAAACATGAAATCATTCTAGTGTTGCTGAAATAATATCTACTTGGTCATAGTTTGTGCATTATTTGTTTAGTGTTGTTGGAATCTAGAAGTCAGTGATTTATTAACAATTTTTCATCAATGATCATAAATGAGATTATTTGAAAGTTGTGTGTATATGCATTGTCAGGTTCTAGTGTTAGTGTTTTGCTTAAATCCTACAAATAATTTGGAAGCTTTCTTGTTGAGAATAGTTTGAATATTATTTATATGATTTATTCCTTAAAAAAATGTGAAAGAATTCCCCTATGAAACTGCCTTGACCTTTTTTGGAGGTGTGGAGGTATTTGATCTTTAACAACATATTATTTCTTTGTAATTGGGCTAATTTGCTTCTATATCTCTTCTGTGGATACTTTTTTTAATTTTTAAGAAAGCTTATTTCAAATTGATTTGTAAGGAGTTGACTAATTTTTATTTCCCCTGTTTCTGGTTATTTTCACATTGTTAAAATTTTGTGCTTTATTTTTATCCTTCTTTTTTGATTAGTTTAGCAAAAGGTTTATTATTTATTTAAAAAAGCAAAAGACTTATTATTTATTTATTGGCTTGTCTTTCTTTATTCCCTTTTAAAAATCTTGAACAATACATTTCTTGTGCTTTGCCTGGGTTTATTTTGTTGTTTTCTGATTATTAGAACTTGACCCTTAATTCACAAATTTTCATTTCTGCTTTTTAATTTATATAAACAAAGTGTAAATTTTCCTTTAAGGATTGCTTTAGCTGTATGCCACATATTTATTAGTAGTGATTTCGATTTAGTTATTTCAGTATGTGCAGTTTTAGAAAACGCCAGACCCGATATAATGTAAGCCTCGTGGGGACAAGAGCCTTGTTTGTTTATTCATTTCAAGGCTACCATAGTGCTTATCACAGGGCAGGTGCTTAATCAATATTTTTGTATGAATAAATAAATCTCTGTGACATAGTTATGGGATTTGCGGTGGATTTCCTCCTAGTGCTCTGGTTCATCTCTGCTATCCTTGCACACTCTCTCTAGGTACCCACCAATGTGGAAGCATAAGAAAAGATTGACGTGCTTCACATTACAATTCTACCAATACAATTTTCTCTAAATCAAGTACATTGGGTGAAGGAATTTTTGTAAAGATTACTCTGGGAAGACATATTTGCATAGAATCAGAATGTTAGCAGAGATCATGTCCATAATCTTTGTGGACTTGGACACTTTGTTAAAACTAAATCTTGTAGAGGGGCCAAATCCAGAATGTGAAATGATAAAAACAGACCTGCTCTGGTGGGGGGAGGGCGCAGAGCCAGGGGAAGCCCAAAACCCTGCTGCTGGTTGCCTTTCCTCCTGACCTCCACCCATATTTTCATTGGAAAACCAGTAGTTTAAGTTAAAAAAAAAAAAAAACCACCTCTCAATTTTTAAATGGGAATGGAAACAAAAATGCAAAGAAGGCAAATGATTCATTCAAAGTTACTCAGCAAATTAGAGGCATAATGTGGGACTGCAATTGTGGCCTTCTGTCTGCATCTGATGGTATTTCCAGGCTCCCAGAAAGCCTCCTGTACCTTGTTTCCATGAGCACTTTTGGTTGGACCTGATATTTGATGTCCTCCCTGTGCAGGCCCCCCTTGGCATAGGCACAGTCTGCATATTTGCTGATTGCTGAGGGGAAAGTTGTGATTCAGGCTCTGAGGTTTAAGAATTGCAGACTTAGTTTCTAGTCTCCTGATGAAATTGTGAATCTGGGTTCCAATGATGTTTCTGCTACACGGACACCTGCCCACACAGCTTGATTAGAAATTATAATGATGATGACAATGAATCTTCCAGGACACCCACATTCTTTGCAAGATATTTCTGCTAATCGTCTCTACCAGAATCAGTTGGATAGCGCTTTTTTTATATAATTTTTTTTTAATTCCCTTTTCTAAGTCAACTAACAATGCTGGTCTAATTCTGGTGTAAGTTAAAGACTTTTCCTTGCCATTTCTGGTATGTAACTTTTTCTCTCTTTCTTCCTTCCTTCCTTTCTTCCTTCCTTCCTTCCTTCCTTCCTTCCTTCCTTCCTTCCTTCCTTCCTTTCTTTCTTTCTTTCTTTCTTTCTTTCTTTCTTTCTTTCTTCCTTTCTTCCTTCCTTCCTTCCTCTCTTTCTTTCTTTCTTTCTTTCTTTCTTTCTTTCTTTCTTTCTCTCTCTCTCTCTCTTTCTTTCTTTCTTTCTTTCTTTCTTTCTTCCTTTTCATGCAGGGGATCCTAGAACCTTGAGTGCATGGGGTAATGCAAGACTGGGCCAAGAATGAGGAGATTTGGGTAGTGCCAAAAGTTCCCTGTAAGCCCTTCATAGAGGTTATTTCTCATCCCTGCAACTGTGCTTCTTCTTCTGTTAAAGGGATATCCTATTCTGTTTTCCCTAATTTATTAGGGTGGTGGGACTCAAATGAGGTAATGAATAAGGAAACACTTCATTAACACTCCACTATAAATTGAGAGCGTTGCCAAAACCGGTTTGGCTCAGTGGATAGAGCGTCCGCCTGCGGACTGAAAGGTCCCAGGTTCGATTCCAGTCAAGGGCATGTACCTGGGTTGCGGGCACATCCCCAGTGGGGAGTGTGCAGGAGGCAGCTAATCGATGTTTCTCTCTCATCGATGTTTCTAACTCTCTATCTTTCTCCCTTCCTCTCTGTAAAAAATCAATAAAATATATTAAAAAAAATAAATTGAGAGCGTTATTATTGAAGTTATTTTTGCATTGATGATAGCTTAGCCTCTTCAAGTTCTATTTAGTCGAGTAAAATCAAACACTGTAAGTGTGAGAGCTGAGAACACTGGGAGGGTTAGGGAAGAAGAATGACCAAGATAATGCCTGAATTGCTGTTGTGTATGGGCTCTACCTTGAACCAGGAAAATAGCACTGCCCTTAGGGGACGGCATACGGAAAAAAAAGGAGAGGATCTCAGGATCTGGAATTTTCGATCCAGAAGTGAAAATAAACATCACGGGCGAGAGACTATGAGGCTGGAGTCAGGGCGTGTGTCAGTGGAGTAGTGATGGAGAGGCCACAAGAGGCAATTAGAAAAATGCTGGCACTGGCTTTGGACCCTGTATTTCTGGAGTGTAGGATGTCAGGCAGACACAAATAGGCTGCAGGGAAAACAACATCTTCAGGGAAGAGCCATCTCCAAAAAAGCCCTCCAGATTCCCTTCAGATACTCTCCATGGAGGGTAGAGGCCATTCCAAAGCAAGCTCCTTAGGGCCAGGAAGAGCCTTGTCTTATCTGTCTCCACATCCTGCTATTTGCATGACACTTTGTTCACAGAACTTGCCTTTTCTTTTCTTCGCTTTTTAAAAATTGTTTTGGACTTCTTTGCTTGTGTGGCTCAGTGGTTGAGCATCGATCTATGAACCAGGAGGTCACAGTTTGATTCCCAGTCAGGGCACATGCCTGGGTTGCAAACTTGATCCCCAGTAGGAGGTGTGCAGGAGGCAAGCTGATCAGTGATTCTCTCTCATCATTGATGTTTCTCTCTCTCTCTCTCTCTCTCTTCCTCTTTCTCTGAAATCAGTGAAAATATATTTTAAAAAAATAAAAGTGTTTGGGGCCTTTTTAAATTTAAAGTTTGAATATCTGAAGGAATTTTTAGGAGGGGTTCTGAGAGGAAAAAGCTAAGTTGGATAATTCTGTTTCTCTTTTGAATTCACTGTTTCTACATCTAGATTCTAGAAAGTGTTGGGTGCCATGATCTGATTTCTGTAACATTCACTATTGTTGAAAGGAAAACATGGTTTCTAAAACTGTGATTACAAAAATACTCAGTGAATATGTTGATATTTTGGTTACAGAGGTGAGTGTTTGAGAAGGAGTAAGATGTTTCCAAAAGTAATTTTTCTTTAGCAGAGGACTTCAGTTGGCACACTGGGCTCATGTAATTTCAGCCTTTATACCTGGTGCCTATCTATCTGTCCATCCATCCATCCATCCATCCATCCATCCACCCATCCATCCGTTCATCCATCCATCCATCCACCCATCCATCCATTCATCCATTCATCCATCCACCCATCCATCCATCCATCCATCCATGCATCCATCCATCCATGCATCCATCTATCTACCTATCTATGGAAGATGACAGAATTTAATTTCTTTTATTTATTTATTTATTTATTTATTTATTTATTTATTTATTTATTTATTTTAGTCTTTGCTTGGTTTGGTGAATCGAGTAAGCTGAGTTGAAGGAAAACTGGTTTTTGAAAGAAAAATTGGAAAAAAAAGTAACATGACTCTGAAAAGGAAATTTCTAGGCTAGCTTCTATGGTTTCACAGGCAATTGGGATGGGACTAAAAGGTCTGGATAGGCTGAGTATCTGAAAACACTGTGAATGTGTTGGCTAAGCTTCTTTTTCTTCCTAGCACAGATGGAGAGAGACTTTTTTTCCTTTTTTTTTGGTAAAACTGATCCAGTTTAATCTTTGAAAACTTCAAACATAGTTTGGGAAGATGATTCTCTTTTACTATAAGTCCAACTACAAAATAAACATTTTCAATAATTATAAAAAATGTAAATTTTGCAATTACTGATTTCTTTTTTGGCAAAATTGGCCTTTCTCATTCTGTTCCTTTACTATTTTTTATTTTAGTTTTCAAAAGTCTGCTTAATTCAGCTAATTTCTAGCTTCCAGTGAAACTTTTAACTAATCAAATGCATTTAAATGCATTTTAATTTATTTTAAGAACAATAAAAAGGGAAAAGTCACTTTAATATCTTTTCTTGTAGTTCTATGTTGTCAGCTCTTTTCCTGATCGAGTTTTGGTTTGGCTGGAAGCAGCCTGAGGGTGCTCAATTCCCTATAATCTTTATCCACGGGTGAATTACAAAAATAGTAGAGCTTTTTTATATACTTTTGCCCAGCTTTCTCTAATGTTAATATTTTACATAACCAAAGTATATTTATCAAATCTAAGAAATTATCATCAGTACAACAACATTAATTCAAACACACTTTTTTTTAGATTTCCTCAGTTTTTCCACTAATGCCTTTGTCTGTTCCATAGTCCAGTTCTGGACACTACTCTGCATTTAGTCATCATATCTGCTTAATCTCCTTCTGTGGGTTTCTCAGCCTTTCCTTGTTTTATGAACTTGGCATTTTTTATGTGTATCAAGCAAGTATTTTTTTAAGTGTATCTAACGTCCCAGAATTTGAATTTATCTGATGTTTTCCCATGATTGGAATGGGGTTGTGGCTTTTTGGGAAGATCATCATAGAGGCGAAGCCCTTCTCATGGCTTCATATCAGGAAGTACTTGGGATCAACACAACCTATTACTGGGATATCAACATCACTGCTGATCACTTTTATTTTAAGTTTTGTCTAAAGACTTGTTGTCTGGGACTGTTGATACTCTAACACCTTTGCAAATTAGTTATGACAATCATGGACTAGACTTCAAACTACAGGCGCCATTCTAATGTAAGGCCATAACTCCGAAAGCAGGTGGCTCCCAAAGCTCAGTTAGAAAATGTTCTTTGGATCCGAAGCCCATTTGAGGCTTGTTCTGATCTGACCTCCAGTCCTAACCCTGGGTTTGCCTGAAAGAAAGAGTTGAGTGACAGTGCTAGTTTTGTGCATTTTTTACCCAGTGTAAAACACAGGAATTGGGGCTTACCTTAGAAACCAAATCTCCAACAGAAATGGAACACTAGGGAATGCAGGAAGGAGTGAGTAATAGACTTCACCCATCCTTCCAGATGATTTCAGGAGATAATCCTTCCCTTTGAAGGATTAATGGGTTAATGAATGTCATCCATATAATTGCCTCCTATCCTGGAGGAAGAAGTGAAGGAGAATGATGGAGGGAGAGCTAGCTCTTTATTATTTGACAGGACACAGAATTTTCCATATCTACATGGATTAATACCAAAAGGTATGAAAAGGTAAAGATTTTCTCACCTCTTTTTTTTTAGTAGCTTCATGTATTAATGCATTACACATTCACTGAAGTTTTACCTACCTGTCTTATACTCAGAGAATGCACACACAGTGGGGTTGGAAAGAGGAAGTACTGATGACTAGAGTTGGAAAACCAACCTTGATTCAAGCCATTAAAGTGTTGAGGGAAGAATCTCAGGTCCTATATATGATGATATCAGTATCCCAGTGGGTAGAGTGTCTAAGTTGCCATTTTCTTGATAGTAATCCTTGATCTTATTTGGTTTTCCTGATCTTTTATATATGGGATGGAGCCATGTTTCCTCTTTGGCATTTGCCATCACAATGTCCTGCTATATCTTGGTCTTGAGCTACAGATTTGAGAGAAATACCAGTCGGGGATCATTTATTTTGCTAACTATTATAAAACTTGTCTCCCTTCTTCAAGAAATGTTATGCTGTGTTCATTTACTGGGAGATGAAGGTTGAGGAAACAATGGAGATGTGCTGTTCATATGGTAGCCACTAGTCACATGTGACCATTGAGCGCTTGCAATGTGGCTAGTGCTGCATGTTGAAAGGGTAATACTTTGCATATATTTGTAAAATATGTTTCTTTTAATATTCTGTTTAAATGTGGTGACTAGAAAATTTAAACTTGCATATGTGGCTCACATCTATGTTTCTATGGGATAGTGGTTAGCATCTGGGAAGAATATAGAGCACAATAAAATGACCTTGTGTTTTCCTCTAAGTTCTAATAATGTTGGCATTAAGGAGAAAAGCTTAAACAGTCATAATTTTCATTAAAAAAAGTCTGATTCAGAAGAATTGGCTCATTTTTCATTATTGCTTGGACTGGAGAGGAATCTGACATTTGGTATTTTCATAATTGAGAACATAACTTGCTGACTTAAAAAAAAATCACAACATTTTGTGTTTGGCCATAGGTACCAGACTTGAGCTCTTTGAAAATAAGGGTTGTGTCCTTTTCTCTTTCTACCATCCTTTCCTCAAAACCACACACTAAGTAGCACATAGAAGGTGGTTAGCTGGCATTTGTTGAGAAACAAAATAACTTTAAAAAAAGTGAAAGCCTGTGAAGCTACCCTGTATTTATGGTTGGGAGAGAGAAATATCCACCTTCATAAGGAATCCCTTTTTCTTAAGTCAGCCACCAAAAGTAAAGAACATTGATTCAAGTGTTTATTTACTTCTAGATTTAATTACCATTCTCATCAGGTGTCCCTGGCAGTTCTGCTTATGATAAAAAATATTTTCCAAATGCTTAACCTCACCACCTCTTGGTGAGGGGAGACCAGGAAAGATGCTGCTTGCACATTTTAATTTATCACCTCACCTTGTTTATATATGATATTTAAGAACCTGAAGACTGGATTATTCTTATTGTTCTCTTGTTTGATTCTTTCCAAGATCTACCTATACTAGGGAGGGTGTAGATTCATAATGAAAGATGAGTTTAAGCTTACTTATATTAACTTCCCATTTGGGTCTTTTATTTTATCTGCTTCCTATTGATCCAGATCCTTAAATATGGGATGGGGCCATTTTTCCTCTTTGATAACTATTGTAAAACTTGAACACGTGACTTACAGGTTCTCAGTCTTCTATTACTCCTAACTCTCCTGATTCTTCCTTCTTTTTATTTATTTATTTATTTTTTTAAAATATCTGGTTTAAAGAAAATCTGATCCATTATCTTTTTCCTTTCAGTCCGCAGGCCGACGCTCTATCCACTGAGCCAAACAGGTTTCGGCAATTCTTCCTTCTTTATCACAATACCCAGGGCTGGCTGAGGGAGCAGGCTTTGTAGGATGATGTTATTTGGTCAAAGCCCTATGCTGGAAATTCAAGAGCCCTTATGAATCCAGGTTAGGCATGGCATAGACTATAACTGATCCCTGACTCCAACTATGGTAGAGAACATGTTGGATTGGTCAGAGGCAAGTTTTATAGAATCTATGATGGCTTTATTGCTTACTATTTTTAGAAAATGCCTTTTGAAAGAGGCCTTTTGGTTATATGTATCCTTATTTCTAAGAAATATTTGAAGCTTTGTTTATTTCTGCAGGGCAGAACAGAAATTGTGGAAACACTTGGAAGTGGGCAGTTGTAATAAGTGGAAAAAGGGTTGGCCTTTGAGTCAGAAGACCTGTGTTTACTTCTTGACTCTCGTATTTTCTAGCTGTGGATTCTAGACAAGTAACATATCATCTCTGAGCATTAATTTCTTTATGGGCCCAAATTAGACAACATCTAGTTCACAAGGTAGTCATATGTTAATTTGAGTTGAGTACCTATGCAGGGACTGAGACTTGGGCTTTATAAATGCTGAATGAAGTGGTGTTCTCACACATTTTGTGATTTTGCTTGTTATAGACCAATAGCCATCTTCTGTCTTCATTTTGGAGGTGGAGGAGGAAGCCAATGGGGTATTGTGTGGTAAAATCCACTTTAATTCTAGCTGTTAGAAAAAGAGCAGGGAAAATGTGGTAAGCAATTGCTTCTAAAAAGCTCGGACTAAAAGCACTTGATGGATTTGTGCTGGCTTCCCGGTAGACTCATCTCTGTACTGCCCACATAGCACAATTAATAGTTATTACTCAAGAAGGAACAAATAAAAAAAAGAGAGCAGGCATAAAAACATCCTTTTATCTTTCTGATGATGGTCCTTTTTGTCAGGTCCGTAGAGCCATACCTGTGAATCATCCTGGGAAAGCACAGTGTGGGTGACTAGAAGGAAGAGCTTGTGGCTTATTTCTTACCCACTTCCTGGGCTGGGGAAATGTCTAAGCTCATCTTTCTTATCTACTGATGCCTTGTCAATATCCACTACCATTCACCATGCATCTTCACAAACAAGGGCCTCTTTCTCACATCCTCACTCTAAATGCATCCCTGTGTAGAGAGCCAGTTGCTTTCCGGGCAGAAAAAGTTGTAAAGTAAAAGCAGAATAAAGATAAGAGGATAAGCATGGGTCCATGGAGGAACACTGGAGTGGACATGATTCTGAGCATAACCATAGAAACTCACCATGTTTGTTTTGTGAGGGTATGGGGATGAGTCACAGTTCTGCTATAGACTTGCCACATGACCTTGGGGACTTCACGCCAATGCTACTAGAGTCCATGGATCAAGTTTTTACACTTGCAGTCTTGAAGCTTAGTTAGACCCTAAGGAAACCCTGACTTGAGGATGAATGTCCCATGTGGGCATCTAATTCTACAGATTCAACTTCTCAGGTGGAATGGAGGTGAGGATCATGGACTTTTGGGTTCATCTCTGGGTTTGCATCTAGTTGAAGTAGGGGTGTTTTGGGTGAGCTACATAATGTCTCTGAATATCAGTTTTGTCATCTGTGAAACAGGAATAGGATTGTTGTCAGAATTGTGTACAGTATATGTTGTAATGTGCCTGGTACAGAATAAGCTCCTAGTAAATGATTGACATTGTTGTTTTTATTACCTATAACCGCATTTATTATCTATCTATATCTGTTTTTACTTTGCCCTATCTTATAGGGATAAACTGTGGCTACAGAAAATAGTACTCGTGAAAATGCTTTCCACTAGATAGAAACTATTTACATAATGAATAATGTCATTAAGGAAAGCTTAAAATTAACTCCTTTCTTCTTTTTAGTTGTTACTTATAGATTGTCTTCAAGTCTCAAATAGTTTCTTTTTTGCTCCAACATTTGGATTTTTCCTGTTTCCTCTGTTATTACCCCAAGCTCTCATTGCCTCCTGCTATACTGGTGTTCTTGCCTCCAGACTCTTTGTAGAATTCTCAAAGTGTGGCTCATGGAGCAGCAACACTGCCATTAAGCTTCATAGCTTGTGGAAATGTAGCATCTCAAGTCCCGCCCAGACTTTTGGAATCATGCTGTGGGTATGTTTCCCATCATGCTGTGTGCCTAGGTGTGATGCTACAACCCTTGTTTACAGTCTATGCTTGGCCAGTGTGTATATGTTCTGCCTCCAGAATATTTCCTGATTCTGATTGCTCTCATTACCTCTTTTGCAAGAGGCAGTTGAAGGGTGAGGGCCCATGAAGAGCACTGGAATAAGAGGACAGTAAATCAATACAATTCACCATCTAGTACCTTGACTTGGCAATAGACTATCTGAAATGGTGTCTATACTTTTATGCTTTTTTCTTATGACACTTCTCCATACCACATGGAAAGATCTAAGGATGTTAGTTGGATCATCAAACCCCCACCATACAGTGGTTTCCATGATATCTAGAAAATTTGAAAGACCTTTTTATGGCCTGCAAGGCTCTATCAGATGGGTCACGTCTTCTCCTTTACCTCCCACCTCTAACCACTTCACTCAGTAAGCGACAGACACATGGCCTTTCTTTTGTTTTGTATCTAAGCCAAATTTGTTCTACCTGACTTTCCTTTGATTATATATATGGCTACCTTGCAATCATCATCTAAGTCTTAGCATATATGTCATCTCAGAGAAATCTTTCTTAATCTCTAGGTAAAATAGCATACCTCTCACTTCCCCATCACTTTTTCCTATTATCTTGTTTTATGGTTCTCTGAGAGAATGGTTAATATGCCTTTGTTTTCTTTATGTACATTTCAAACACTTGTTTAAAATAAAAAAAACACATATTTTTATTAATTTCAGATAGGCAGGGAGAGGGAGAGAGGGATAGAAACATCAATGATAAGAAAAAATCATTGATTGGCTGACTCCTGCATGCCCCCTACTGGGAATCGAGCCAGCAACCTGGGCATGTGCCTTTGACAGGAATTGAACGTGGGACCCTTCAGTCTGCAGGCTGATGCTGTATCCACTGAGCCAAATTGACTAGGGCCATTGCAAACACTTTTGCTGAGAGATATCTTAGATATAATAATCATGATGAAGATTTGCTGAGTGTTTATGCCAGGCACTGTAAGTAGTAAACTCTAATGGAGTTTACTGGATTATTTTGTTCTCTTTAATGGATTATTTATTTGTATCTTTATCTTCCTCTTGTCTTCGGATGTTGGTTTTCTAAAGGTGGGGACCATGTCTGATTATTGCCACTATATTCCTAGCTTGTAGACGATTGCCCAGTTAGGAGAGGTGCATGCTCAGGAAATGGCTGTTTAGGGAATGAATGGATCCTAGAAGACTATAATTTGAGAACTAGTCTACATGGAGGAAAAGAACAATCTCTCTCATTCCCTATTCCAGATATGTTCCAGGAGAATGTTCATCTTTATCTTTCATCTATGAGAGCAATAGACTTTGGAATGTGAGGAAGGGTCTGCTCTAGTGACCTTGGGTACAGATGCAGATCCTGAAGGTGTGGGAAAGAAGTTATGTGGCACTTTAATGAGAACAAGTCCTTTCTAAAGCCTTAAGTTTGGCATTTGGTGTGTTTGAAAATACAAGGCCTCTGACTACGTTCTCTTACGCACATTGTCATTGTGCGTATTTGAACCTTTTAATATTATGGACTTAGCTGCAGTAACCATGGTGAGTAGACCTATCACACAGCATTATTTTTTGAGTCACTTTAAAATTCTGACAATTAAATATACCGTACGCTTTTAAGCGATCCATCAGTCTCCCTTGTTGTCATAGTGACTGGAGTATATTTAGAAATGTGACAAGTACACCGAGTTCAATTGCACTTTTGCCAAAACATAGTTTTGCAGCTAAAATTGAATTTCCTGATTGAAGATCCGAGTGCTGTTAAGGGGGCATGATCATTTCTATACATTATTCTGGAAGCATAACTTACATCATTCTATTAGATCACCAGTAAAAGTTTTTTCCGGATAGTAAGATATTGGCACTTGAAATAGTTGCACTTACATTTGATGAATTAACATGAAATAAAAGTAGCATCGTGTTTTTTTTTTCTTTAAAAATGAAATTTGGCCTTACCAATATAACTAGTTTAAAGATTAATTCATTTATATTTTCATAAGGAAATTATAGTTAAGGGTACATGCATCTATTCCTCAATATTATATTAGATTTAATCCAAAGAATTTATCAAGGACCATCTCTCCCCTACTTGTAATCTATTCTTAACAATATGAGACCCTTTTTTTTTTGTCCTTTGTATTAATAAGCATCCTTATTTTTCTCCAACCTCATTCTGTCTGGGTTTTAAATGAAGTGGTATAAAGAGATTTTCCCCAAACAAAGGAAATGTAAAAATCTTCTCTCTTGTCTAATCAGAAACTTGGTTTGGATTTTTCACTTCTCTGCGGATCTTTGTCCTGTCACCATGTGCTGAGAATGATGTTGAGTATGAACTGCTTACTTATTTGAGTACAGAAAGTTTGGGAACTTGTTCAGAGGTTGGGTAACACAGATTCTCTTCTCTTGAAGTGAGAAACAAATACTCTGGAGTTTATACAGAGCTGAGTGCTTTGGCATCTGGGATGGATTGTGATCCCTTGATCATATGGTTAAATTATCTAATTCTTTCATGTACATTGCAAACAATGGTAAGAGACATCCTAGTTTTAGTAACAATGAGCAAGAGTGTTTAGTACCTGCTAGACACTGTGTATATAGTAAGCTCTTTAATGGATTATTTTGCTGGAGCTACACAATAATCTTATAAGGAGGCCCCACTGCCATTCTCACTTTATATTAAAGAAACTGGGTTAGCGAGACTTTGTATCCTTCCTAAGAGTATACCTTGAGTAGTAGCAGAGTCTGGCTTCTGCTCCAGGTGCCCTAAGAATAAATGCCTGCCCCATAGAAGGCACACAATATTTGTTGACTAACTAATGACCTACTCCATGGTGACATCATAGAGGTGTCTCAGTGTTTCCAAATGCTCACTGAAGTTGCAACTATATAAAGGTAAATGGGTAGCAGGATTTGAAAGTAGAGACAGTCTGTCTTTCCTATGGTTTAGAACCACCAAAGGACATTAGTACTAGACAGGAAGGGGACATGCACAAGTCCATCTAGTCCAGTGTTTCCATCTCAGGATCTCTTTACACTCTTAAACATGGAATTTTATTTATGTAAATTATAGCTATTGGTATTTAGCATGTTAGAAATTAAATGCATACTATTTGAATAAAAATAGTACATTTTCCAAAATAAACCCCAAAAAAGTTATTGAGAAAAGCGGCAATTGGATTCTCACTTCTGTTTTCAATTTGTTGTGAGTTGTGTTTTGATTAAAGTTTATGAAGAAAATTCAGAAAGGGTTTTCTGAATTTGGAAAAATAAGGAAAAATGAAGTAATTCTGGATTTTTTTTCTGTGATACTATACCAAAGCTTAACAAATGGTAGTTTTCTAATGTTAAAATCTGAAATCAATAAAAAATGTATACTCTTTTATTAAAATCTAGTGGTTTAATGATTACTTTGAATGGATTTCCACTTATGATTTTGTAACATCATGCATTGGTCATTTGGAAAATATCAAGCTATGCAGATCTTTCAAATGTTCACATGTTTTATTCTCTAACATAGGAAAATAATATAAATTGATATGACTACTAATTCCATCAAGAAAGTATGATAAGTTTCAGGAAGATGTGAAGTGTATAATAGTAGATGCAAGATTTTTAAATTTTTAATTTTCACTTTAAAACTTGGCAACAAAAATGATCCTTGAAATAATAGGTTCTCTTGTTTTATTTTTGAGAAAATATCCAGCAAAACCAAAGTCTGAATGACCGTGTTTTGTCAGTCATTCTTTCAAACAAAAATAGTGTTCCATGCAAAGAGCTGATAGAGCGAGAGCGAGAGCGAGAGCGAGAGAGAGAGAGAGAGAGAGAGAGACATTGCTTGGTTGCCTCCTGCACATGCCCCGCCCTGGGCCTGGGATCAAACCTGCAACACAGATATGTGCCCTTGACTAGGAATCTAACGTATGTACCCATCAGTGCATGGGCCAATGCTTTAACCACTGAGCCACGCAGGCCAAGACAATAGCTCAGCTCTCAATTCAAAAAAGCATCCAGTGAATTTCTTGGAGATAATCATTGCAGTTTGGGACTCAGCAGGAGTGTTTCATAGATACTTTCTATTTCATTACATGGAATATTAAAAAGATGTGTACCGAGATTTAATAAATCTGAGATTTATCAAGAACTGAGATTTAATAAAACTAATAATTTTTAATGCCTGAAGGAGTCTTAAGAAACTAGCTTGTGCTCTCACCTTTCTGTGGGTGTCTGGTGATGAAAAATGCAATTACTATCAGTGATTTTTGGTGCCACTGACTTGGTATACACTGAGTGGCCAGATTATAATGACCACCTGATGTTTGTTGGCAAATTAGCTATAATTTTGCACTGAAGTTGCAAGAGGGCCAGACCATTATAAACGTCTAAATAGCACAACATACCTAATTAGCATTCCTGATCAAGTTCATCCTATCATGTTGATGGCGTATCTTAATGGAGATGGCTTCTTCCAACAAGACAATGCGCCATGCCACGGTGTTCATATTGTGCAGGAGTGGTTTCAAGAACATGAGGGAGACTTTACCTTGCTTAGGTGGCCCCCACAATCACCAGATCTCAATCCAACTGAGCATTTGTGGGACGAAGTTAAAAGAGCCATCAGGCAGCTGGTTCCACAACCATCAAATCTCACAGAACTGGACAGTGCTATTCATCAGGCACGGTGTCAGATTCCTTGCATCACCTTTCAACATCTCGTGGAGGCAGTGCCAAGAAGAATCGCCACAGTATTGAAGGCAAAAGGTGGCTCAATGAAGTACTGATGGGGTGGTCATAATAATCTGGCCACTCAGTGTATATTAAAACTCCAACCATTTTTTCCTACTATTGCTTTTGCACCGTTGGTGTAAATGTCTACACATTGAAACAGGCTCATCATACATTAGTAGTATCCTGAACTTGCAGACCCTTGAAAAGTTTAGAGTACTCTTACCCATTCGGCCCACATGTTTGTGGACATTGAGAACTACTGATCTAATCAGTATTTACCTTTCATGGGGTAGGAGAGCTGGAAGAGACCTACCTAAGACACGTAAGCTAGTTAGTGGGTTAGCAGGGACAATAATCCACTTGTTATTGCATTCCTCTTTCTTTTATTTTTCCATTTGATTTTCTGCTTCAGTTTTAAGAATTTTAAGGTAGATGTTTTTGAACTTTTTTGTGTGAAAATTGAACTTATTTGGAAAGAGTTCCATATTTTTTTGCATATTAAAGCCTTTGCATATTTTCCCTACTCTGTACTTATCATGGCACCACTGCTCTCTCTTCTGTTTTTAGTAGTAACCACTGCTGCCTTTTTACACAGAAAATGCTTTGTCTCAGCCAAGACTAAGAAATGGACAGAGGAATTGACTGCTTGTTCATTTTTTTTGGAATAGAATTTCAGCTGTGTGTGTGTGTGTGTGTGTGTGTGTGTAAAATCAGTGAGTTTGTGTTGAAGGAGCCGCTTTCTTCTTCACCTAGAATAGTTAGAAGTCACAGGAATGGAATTGTACACACAGACATTATCTTTCATATAACTACAAGTTATTGGCCAACTACACCCTAACCCCAATTCTCTATTAAAGCTTCTCTCTCCCTTTCCCTTTTTTCTTCCTCATGAGAGGGAGGGAGACTGCCCAATAAAAACTGCTCTTAATTTTGCTTTTGGATATATTAATATTTTAAGTGATCTGTTTTCTTCAGTAAAACTTGGTCAGACTGTGAAATCATAATAAATAATGCTGAGAAGAGCAATAGAACTAGACCTAGATATTACATTTTTTCTTTAAGACCTGTCTTCTATTTTAGAGTAGGTTTGGGGGGTTGGGTCTTGAGAGGGGCTGTGATGTGTGGAAGTGACTACATCTGGCAAACCATGAGAGTAGGCTTGTAGGATATCAAATGTATTGTTTTCTTATTTTCCAATAAGTTGCATGTTCTCTTGCAATATCACATTATTATTTTTTTTTCATCCACCATTTGATTGCTTTCTTTCACCTATGAGCTTTTTGAGTTAAACCAGCCATGGGCAAACTACGGCCCGTGGGCCGGATCCGGCCATTTGAAATGAATAACTATTGAAAATAAAGACCGTACCCTTTTATGTAATGGTGTTTACTTTGAATTTATATTAGTTCACACAAACACTCAATCCATGCTTTTGTTCCGGCCCTCCAGTCCAGTTTAAGAACCCATTGTGGCCCTCCAGTCAAAAAGTTTGCCCACACCTGCACCAG
>NW_006292344.1:1298490-1301101 GCF_000327345.1 Myotis davidii
GTTCAGTCTTTCTTATTATTACTGTGAAAAATATTTTTTCAGCCTTTAATGGGTTAAGGATGACTGGATATTACAGATTACTTAATTCCTCAATGAACCACTCACTAAGTAGCTTTTAGAATCATTTAGTTGAGCAGTACATTTTGAAAATTAAATGTTCAATTAATTTCAATCCAACCAACATTTACCAAGCACCTCTTATATGAGATGCATTTGTGATAGGCAGTTAGACAGATGTGAGCAGAGCAAGGACGATGGGCCAGGTACAGAAGATCACCTGGGCAGAAAGCCCATGGTGTCTAGCAATGGGCAAAACTGGGAAACCAAGGATCTTACCCCTAGGGTAATCTTTCTTTCCCTGGCGTATTCTGGTCATGCAATTTAAATCCCCTGACCTTTCATATCTCTGGTCATGGAATTTGGACACTCCCTGACCTTTCTTCCCCTGGAATGTTGCCAGTCATGACAGTTAGATCCCTTAGAGGGGGAATGGACAAGGGGGCCAGAGACAGAGAATAGTCCTTAATCATTAAGCCCCCAGGACAATGAGGTTCTGACCCTCAGTAAATACCAGTAGACCTCAGTCATGTTTCAGCTCCAGGCCCAGGAAAGCAGCAAAACCAGACAAGTAACACCAGGGCTGATCAGGACCAGCTGTATTGACTAATGGCTGCCTGCCCTTGTGCTGACCAATCAGTAGAGACCAAGACCCTGAAAGGACACAACTGGAAAGATGATGGATATTCTATTGGAATCCTCCTTTGAGACCTCAAGATAGATATCCTCATGATATAGGACCCAGTGTGGCTCTCTCTCCCCTCATTTTCCTTGCCTCTTTCTTTTTCCTAAACTCCAAGGGCCCTGCTTTTACTTCTGATTTCCTGAGACCATTTCTTCTACTACTCACATCTCCTACCTCTGTGACTTTTCAAATAAACTTTATCTTATAGTTTGAGTCTTGCCTCTGAATTCTTTCTTAGCCAGAACTCAAGTACCGTGGTTGTTGAACAGAGATCAAGTCTGACTCTATAAGTCTAACACCTTTTTGGCACTGCCAATTTTGTTTTGCTACTGCCAAAAATATTGATCTAGATCAGCCGTGGGCAAACTATGGCCTGTGGGCCTTATCCGTCCCGTTTGAAATGAATAAAACTAAAAAAAAAAGACTGTACCCTTTTATGTAATGATGTTTACTTTGAATTTATATCAGTTCACACAAACACTCCATCCATGCTTTTGTTCCGGCCCTCCGGTCCAGTTTAAGAACCCATTGTGGCCCTCGAGTCAAAAAATTTGCCCACCCCTGATCTAGATGCTAGAGGAATTACACAGAATGCTTTTTTAAAATTTGTTCATGCATTCATTTAATGAACTTTTTTCTTGAGTACCTACTAATGACCATATTCTAGATTTTGGGTTTGGATTTAAGAAACTGAGTTAGACAAGGTTTCTCTCTTCAACATACAAACAAATAAAAGTGATAACACAGTGTGGTAATTTTAGTGATCTAGATATGGAACAAGGCATTGTGATAGTTTTCTATAAGACGGCTTCACCAAATCTTTTTGGATCAGGAAAACCTTCACAGCAGGGGGGTGGGGGGATGCTTAAATGTTAAATAGGGTCTTAGAGTCCACTAGAATAAATAAGACCTGTACTGAGCTTGGTTACATTTGATTATGAAGTCATTTTTGTGAAAATTGACCTCTAGGTTCTAAAGTTCCATGTGTTACCTTTGCCGCCCCAACTTCCCCACAGTTGCATGCATGCAACATTTTTTATTTTTCTGTTTAGTTTAGGGCCTTAAATCAACAGAATAACTGAAAAACAGGTGTGATGATATTGTAGACTCACTTTTGGGTTGTGATTACTGCATGAATGCATATATCCATATTCCAAAGTAGGAATAATAATATGTATATACATAAAATGATCTCATGATGTTAGGACACATTACAAAGTCCTTTTTATGCATTATTTCATTTACTTCTTATAGAACAGTTTAGTGCTTTTTGGTTTCCTGAGTGTTTTAAGCACTCTTACTGATAGATATTAGCACAAGAATTAGCACTGAATAATTATGTATGAAGGATTTGCAAATAATTTTTCTCTCTTTATTCCAAAGTAATCATGCTGTGTTTTCTGAATTTATTTAGATCCTCAAAACAGGTGTCTAGGGAAGAGTCTTTTTACCACTCTTTTCGTCAGCTTTGTCACTTATCAAATGGGAATATTGCTACTATTACTAACAATAACACCGATTTTACCTTGCTAGATTGAGGTGGGAGTAAAATCATTAATCTGTGTGAGAACATAATGTGTATAACTAGTCACAATTGGTAATACATTATGTACCTTTTGAGTGACCAGATTGTCAGCTACTTAAGTACAGGTGAATTAAGCTTAATTAATTATTGTTTACCTGTTTCTCCAAACTTTCTAAGGTAGCTTCATGTTTCCTCTCTTCTGTTTACCCCAAAGTGATTGCTGGCGAGTGCTGTATGTTCAATAGCACTTGTTGAATTATTTATTTTTTAAGGTACTACTGACATTTTTTGTTTAGGATTCCCCAAACCTCTTACTTAATTTACAGATTATAAGTTCTTTTGAT
>NW_006292344.1:1301344-1302685 GCF_000327345.1 Myotis davidii
GACTAGATAATTTCTCTCCTTTTCACAGTGATTTAGGGATAACCATGGTCAAGACCTGTGAAAACATAAACAGAAAAATATATGTTTTATGCAAATTTTAATTAAAAATATTTGGGAATTATAGGGCTAAGAGCAGAACTCAAGTCCTCAAGTGTTGTTTTCAAGATAACATCCCCTATTCAGAAAGAACATCTGAGACCACACTGCTGAGGAGCTATCTATTTTTGGGATTAGTGGGAGTTTTAAAGGTTTTCTCATATTTCATATTGGGAATGTAGCACTCATAAAGTAGCAAGTATTAAGAGGCACCTTTACATTGGTCTCAGTAAATCTAGTGCCAATTGGTTGGAATTTTTGTTCGTAATGTTAGAATCATCATCCTAGAGTAACATTGCTTAAAAATTACCTAGGATACAGTGGTCAATTCAAGAGGTATCATGGTTTCTGAAAAACTTATTGAAACAGGTCTTTCTGTGCTTTTCTTTTCTCATGTTCTTCTATTCTTTACTGCTTTTTTTCCCTTTATTCTCCATCCTTGTTCTTTCCACTCTCATGTCCCCTCTGGTTTTAGTTATTCCCTCCTATTTTCCCCAAAATGTAGTAGAAATGATCAATTATTTGATATTAGTCCCAACTAGGTTTGGTGAGTTACGCTTTTGCATAATTCTAATTAATAAGTTGAAGTTTTGTAAGTTAGAGGTTGATTGTACAGGTTCTTTTTTTTTTGCTTGAAATTGCTTTTGGAGATGAGGACATGTTTTCTTGGGAAAGGAGGGGTGGTTTGACAAAGGATGCAGACATGCCAGGTTCTGGTTCACCAGACATGAAATACACAGAGGCAGCAAAGGATACTGGCTTCATTACCAAGATGCTAGAATGGGATTTGTCAGTTGTCCCAGATCACTTTCTGGGTCTAGTGGAGAACTCCATTGCATCAGGAAACAAGAGTTCCTGAGGACACATGACACTAAAATCATGTGATGAGGGCTGGTGAAGCCTTCTTAGCTGGAAGGCTTCAGCTTTTCTACTGCTTGAGACTTACTGATGAAGTCCCCTTTATGAAAATTTCATGGTGTCAACTTCTGTTGTTTCTGTGGCTTGTGTTTTGAGGGCTTGCTCAAGGATGTTGCATCTTTGAAACCTCACTGGTAAGAGCTGAGAAAGTGTTCATTGTAACCCTGCACCTAACACTCCTTCTGCATCAGCTCAGTAATGTGTTACCTTCTGGTTAGACCACAGATGTGAAGTTTTCTCTCTCCTTTCACTTGCTAGTGAAGCAGGACTCAGTACTGAATGTGTTTTGGTGCCTTGACAATTGACTTTTCTATGGTAGAGACTCAT
>NW_006292344.1:1302728-1323261 GCF_000327345.1 Myotis davidii
ACAAGTAGAGCACTCCCGAATGGGAGGCTGCATTGTGAGTGGGAGGGTCCTTACTGGTTTCCGTGTCAAGGCACATGGTTATTTTTTTTATCTGTTTCATATTAACCATGTAATCATTGATATTTGGTTTCCTTGTTGGTAAAATTGGGGTTATAATGACAATTATTTGAGATAAGACAGTCATGCAGGCCCTGGCAGGTGGGGCTCAGTTGGTTGGGCATCATCCTATGCATGGATGGGTTGCTAGTTCGATTCCTGGTTGGTGCACATACCCAGGTTGCAGTCTCTGTCCCCTATAGGGGACATGCAGGAGGCAATTGATCAATGTCTCCCTTTCACATTGAAATCTCTCTCTCTCTCTCTCTCTCAAAAATCTCTCTCTCTCTCTCTCTCTCTCTCTCTCTCTCTCTCTCCCTCCCCCCTTTCTCCCTCTCCCTTCCTCTTTCTCTAAAAATTAATTTAAAAATCATTAAGAAAAACAAAAACAGTCATGCAATATTTTCCACATGATTAATGTTTTGATTTTGGTGGCATATGACAAGGAGTTTTTGTAGTGCATCTTATCTATCATGTTCTATTCTTTTTTAAAAAAAATGTTTTATTGAATTTTAGGGAGAGAGGAAGAGAGGGAGAGATAGAAACATCTAAGAAAGAGAAACATCAATACCTATCAGCTGCCTCCTGCATGTCCCATGCCGGGGATAGAACCTGCAGCCTGGGCATATGCCCTGACCAGTGACCTCCTGGTGCATAGGCCAATGCTCAACCACTGAGAGACACTGGCCAGGCCCATGTTCTGTTCTTAATCTGATTTGAGTCTTATATGAAAATGGTATATATTACAAAAACTTCCTAGAGGTCTTATAATTCTCAGTAAATCTATCCATTGTAGTAAAGCAAATGCTTTCATTGCAGTCTTATTAGAAGCACCATCTCTCTGAACCTAAGGCATTATATAAGCACAAACTTTAAAAGGACTTGAGATATGTCTGCAGTCTTTTTTAAAAAATATATTTTATTGATTTTTTACAGAGAGGAAGGGAGAGAGATAGAGAGTTAGAAACATTGATGAGAGAGAAACATCGATCAGCTGCCTCCTGCACATCTCCCACTGGGGATGTGATCATCATTTTTATAGCATCATTGTTTCATCATAAAAACAGGCTCATAGAAAGAAATATTATAGTTGTGTGTATCACCACTGTCCATATATATTGTTATGAAATAATGGAGGAAAATTTTCCAAATAATGTTTAAGTGAGCTTTGGCTATAAAGCAGATATTATAATCTTCATTTACATATAAGGAAATTGACACTCAGATAGTAACTTGCCTAAGGCCATTGGTGAGAGGAAGACAAGTTTGACTAGCTCTAAATCCCATGTGTGTGTGTGTCCTACTTCCTCATGTCAGTCAAATAGTTAGTTTTATCTTATTATTCCCCCTTTAACCAATCTAGTAGATCAAGTCAATGAGCTGTTAAGTCTCTGTGTTTTCCCAACCTCATTTATTAGGAGAAACTGAGGTATAAGGAAAAAGATCACTAGACCAGAGGGTCCAAAATCATACCCTGCCCTATACTGTACTATGTAGTTTTGGCAAGTTACTTACCTTTCCTGAACCCCATTTCCACATCTATAAAATGAAGACAATAATACCCACTTCACATGGTATTTGTGCAGTTTATTGTGAGAGAGATGTTGGTTCCCTTCTCATCTTCTCTATCCCTCAGTGAGCTTTTGTTTCCCCACCTATGAAGTCAGTAGAATAATCTCTTCCTGCTTCTTCATCAGGTTGGTGTGGGGTGAAATGCGAATACGAATGTGAAAATGTTTTGCAAAACAAGAAACCACTATGTAGATATAAGAGTTTATGATTATTTAGAAATAAATATGGCTTAGTACCTAAGAGTAATTTTTACCCAATCTTTCATTTACAGACTAGTGTTGAAGTTTGCTGAAGCTTGTGTCCACTGACCATCCTACGAGGTAAGAGAGGATTGACTTCGTGCTTATGAAATGCTAATAGGCATCGTAGGCAATAATGTTTAAAGTTGATTTCACTCCCAACAGAAGAAACACAAAGGTCTTTCATGAGCACCCAAACTGAAGAATGATCAAGACAATGAACTGCCCTCCCTTTATGTCTCCTTGACTTAATTTTCCCTTTCCATTCTTACTCCTTAAGGTTTAATACCAAAAGCTCAAAAATCTGGGCCATGCAGAAGATTTTGATTTAATGAGTATTAAGTGTTTATAATATGCTATGTACTAGAATGTTCTTATCTATTGTCATCTTGTATGCTTCAATACCATGTGACAGGAGGACTTTCTCTCTAGTTTCCTGGCCCCTATTTTTTAAAAAAATATATTTTTGTTGTTTGAGAGAGAAAGGGAGAGAGAGATAGAAACACCAATGATGAGAGAGAATCATTGATCGGCTGTCTCCTGCACACCCCACACTGGGAATAGAGCCTGAAACCAGGCATGTGCACTGACTAGGAATTCAACCATGACCTCCTGGTTCTTAGGTCAATGCTAAACCACTGAGCCATGCCAGCCTGGCTCCTGGCCCCCTTTTTGAGTGCATTTTTCATTCCATTTTGCTGCCAGTTTTACCCGGCTCTGAAGGGACCAAACTTTACTAATTAGGTCCATCGCCATCTCTTATCTGCTCCCCAAAACATCTCAAAAATATATAATCCAAGGTTACAACAACCATAATTCCTGGGAATAATAAAATGAGTTAGAGTCTTGAAATCCAGGACCCATAATATCTGCATGCTACTCTCTTAAAGGACCTGTGTGAAGGAGATTGGCCTTTCCCTGAAGAATACATTCTTCTCAAGTTTGTCCAGAAAATGGATGCCAGAAAAAAAAATTGAAAGAAGCATGATAGTTGTAAAAGTTTCAGAATGTGAATTTTTCCTACCTCTTAACTAGCTGATATCTTCACTTCCAGGTTCTCTCTGCCGAGTTCTATGACATCATTTAGAAGTCTTACGCAAAAAGAGGGGTAGTAGTTAATATGGTATTCCTAACTATAGGATTGGTATCCTAGCATCTTTTTGGAAGATCTGATATCAACATAAAAATAATGTAAATGCTTCTGCTTAATATTTTTATTTCTTTGTTATGTTATTTTCATGATCTTACATGATCTTGAACTTGTAACATGACTTTAGCTACATAGACATTGAAAAGAATTGAAGTTTATCGACATGGCTCCATATTTGTAGGAGTTAGTGATTTAGAATTAAGTGGAAATTATGGTTTTACATTAATATGATTTTCAAAGCTAATATTCACCATAAAATTGAATAAAAAACATGTCATGTGCAAATAAGGCGGGTGGTATATGGATGGCTAAACTCCTCTATAATTAGATCAGATGTAGCAGCCACTTGTGTTAGTTAGATTTTATTCTCATGACTGCAAAGAGAGGGTTACAAGAAATGGTAGTGGCTAAAAATACAAGAATGGCTCCTGCCCATCATTCAATCCCTCTATAGTCCATAAAATACCCCTGAAAAAGTCTCCTTTCTCATGTATTTCATGTATTTTCATGGATAAATATATCATAAAAGAATGACTGTAGACATATAATAATAGATTTTAATAGCTCTGTTAGAGATCTAACTTACTCATTTAGTAACTGCAAACATTATATTAACTTTTCTCCAAGTGCAAATTGTTAAATATTAATAGAATAAGCTTTGAAAAAATGGTAAACTGCCATCCTCCTTTTCACTGAAACCCCATATTGAAACTACAAATAGGGATTTAATCAAGCCTGGAAAAATTGCTCGTAAGAAAGAGGGATTTCCTATCTATCTTGCTCTATCTATCTATCTATCTATCTATCTATCTATCTATCTATCTATCTATCATTTATCCATCTCTTTATATCTTCTGAATTTTGGAGGTAGGTGCTGGTGGGGAGAGAAGGATAAAATCTTTCCAAATAACCTTTGGAAAATGGAGAAGGGAATATCTTAGGACCTGCTATAGAATTTAAAATAATCTTGTGGTAAGAATTGGTATCAGTGGCAGTAATGAAGAGAGAATAACAGTTTAAATAAATAATTAGACTTGACAGTAGATGTGTCAACAGGTACCCACTTAATGAGTATAATCATTGTTTTTCTCTGCTCTTAACGTTGATCCACTGACTGTGGTGTGTTCCCTGTCCCATTTCCAAACCAAGACTATTTAAAGCTGCACTTTATGGAATCTGAAACTGTATACCCTGTTTACTATTTTGAGCTGATACCCAATGTTCTTTAATAGGCAAGATCTGTACTTGAACGAGAACCGGCTTCTGGCCTCCTGAACACCGTTGATTATTCCTGTTTTCCACAGTCTGATTTATTAGCAAGGATGAATAATACCCAATTAATTTTCATGGACTTGTTTATATTGCTAAAGTGACTTGTTTATTACAATTTGATGGAACAGCCCTAGTCTGCCTTAAATCAAATTCATCAGTTATTGTTTTCTGAGGTGGGTATAGAGGCAGTAGTTTTAAATTAAATTATCTTTTGTAGTTATCTGGATAGGATAGCATTGTTTTGGGGAGTGAAGCAGTATGTTTTATGTTATGGTATGTGAACCAGAAGTCATGAGAATCAAATTCTAATCCCAGTTCAGATCATGTCCTTTAGCCAAGTCACTTTTTCTCTCCAGGGCCCACTTCAACATCTCACAACAGATGGAGTAGGACCAGTTGATAAAGGCATTGCTTCTAGTTAAATGTCTTATTATCTGTGATGTTACTTCCGACCTAGCCCCTTCTTTCTCCCTTCTGCTGCTACTTTCCAAAGTCATAGGAAAATTCTATGACTCTACGAGAGACCCTGTGTGAAAGTAGTTATTTTTCTATTTAGCTTTTGAATCTTTTACATACTAAAGGAGCTTGTAATTATACATTTGAATTGATTGGGCATTTATGTGTTGGTCATCCACTACCTCCAGTAACATCAAGTTTCTGGTTAGAAAAATAAAAATAAGTCATCTTTTCCCATGTTTCTCTTCTCCATAACCTGATCTCTTTCCTCCACCCGTTTTCTGATCCAATGAATGATAGGAAGCTGAGGATGAGCTCTTAGCTGTTTGCTGTGCATAGTTGGGAACATCAATAAAGGGAAGACAGATGAAGGAATAATAATCAAGAGAACAGGAGAATAATAGCCAACAGAGAGAAATATAGCTCAAGGCCTGCAATTCCCAGTTGCCGTGCTACACAAGATTAATAACAGCGTCTCTCACTTTCAGGCTTTCTCTCTGCCTTACTCTTGTGGGACTAGGCTGGGACTGAGAAGCAGCTGGAATGAACTTTGCCAAAACCAAACTCATGTTTTCATGACATTTCTAGGTCCAGAGAAGAGAATAGTAATTATTTATTAATTAGAAGATAATGTAGAAGCCTCTGGATATAAACACTACTCATGGTCCTCCTAATACTGAGATACAGACTGTGGAAATCATTTCATTGAGTGTGAGGTTCAAATTCTGTATATAATTTATTGGATATGACTTTGGTGAAGGGATGATCTTCCTTTGAACCTTACTTTCTCCATGAATGGGATGGGAGAAGGAGGAGGGTAGAACAGCTGAGAACAAAGTTTCCCCCAGCCCTGGTTTTCATGAATCTCTGTTTTGCCCTCAGTCCCATAGCAAGTTTGCCCCCAAGTCTGGTCTTGAATTCAGCTCCCCTCTCTCTGAATTGGAAGTCATTATTTCTTGCTCAGTTGACAGTTTACCCTTTCTGTAAAGGTATTTGGCTAATACCGTTGTTTTTTATGTGTGTGTGTGTGTGTGTGTGTGTGTGTGTGTGTGTGTCTGTGGGAATGCACAAGCATATATGTATGTGTGAGTGTGTGTGTGTTTGGGAGTAGGGGAGAGGGATATGGAATATTTGGGAGCTCATATATGAATCTATAAAAAGGTTAGAAAATGTTGTCTATACTTTCAATTTTGTAGACCTTTTGAAGGCCATACTTAGGTTCTAGGTTAAGCAAAAGATAATTTTAGAGTGGGAAGTCAGAGGTGACATTTGAGTAACATACGCTTCCTGTTGTTGTGGGATTTTTTCCCATAATTCACATATTTTTCTACTCGAAGTCTCAGCCTTATTTATGAGCATGACTCTGGCCTTTTACTTGTGTCAAACTAATGAGTGATGTTTTACTATTGAAAATCCTATCCTGCTTGCTTCATTCATTCATTCACTCGTTTTGTGCTGTTCAATACTCAGCACAATTAGTTATATCATACAATATCCTAAATGTCAGCCATTTTAATATATTATTTCATTTAATCTCATAACATAGAAATTATTTTTCCCATTTTTCATATGCAGCAACTAAGATCAGAGAGGTTGAATAATTTGCCCAAAGTCATACAGCTAATAAATAGCACAGTCGGGATTTAAATCTAGATTTGCTCCCAAATAATGTATCTGCAGAGATAATACTGAATACAAATAGGAACAGTGAAGCAATACTATAACCCTTAGAAATCAATTATATGACAGGTAATTAATTAAATGCTTATCTGGTACCTTAATGTAGAATCAGAAATGTTGGATAGTTGTATAAACTGTGTTATAAATAACTCATATTTTTCCTTTTTAAAAAACTCCTCTCAGTTTAGTGGTTTCACTTCCTCCATTTTTGTAAGTGAGAGATGGAGGTGACAAAGAGTGATAAGGGTCAAATTACCCTGATCGTATAGTGAGTTATCAGCTGAATTGGAATTTTAATTCCTTGGGGAATCCATTTGTTGTTTTCTCTCTGTTATATTGAGTGTGGGATTTTAACAGAGATAGACTTCTGACCATGCATAAATCAGCACAAATGCAGATGTGAGCAGCTAGAAATTGGATCGTGCCAAGATGTAATGACTGCCACATGTGTGAAGTTAATGCTCAGTGCTTAACGACCCACTGTGAGTATATGTGGGAGACATGGGAGCCAAGTTGGTGTCAGAGAGGGAAGAGGACTCAGGGATGGTTAGGGCAACACCTTCATCTTGCAGATGGGGACACGGAGGCAGAACAAGAACCAGACTTCATTCCAGCACTCTACTATGATATCTACTGTTTTGATTTTCTATCTTTCTCGACTTATACTCACACAGACAGGCACATATACCTGAATTGGGAAAACAGCATATGAAGCTGCATGACCTTGCATGCATTACTTGGTTTCTTTGGATCTCAGTTTTATTGTCTGTAAAATGGAAATCATACTTGACTGACAGGACTGTTGTTATGATAAGTGAAATACTTTTGTGCTGTTCAATACTCAGAAGCACTGTTGGCAATATAATTAATGATCCTCATCATAGTGAGACAGGCACTGCTGTGCTGTTTTTATAGATGCCATTTCCTATCTTTATCTTGATACTTTTTAGATCTTTGCTTCTCAACATTTGGTTTGAAGACCAGGAATATCCACCTCACTGGGAGCTTGTTAGAAATGCAGATCTTAGGCCACACTCCCAACCTCCTGAATCTCAATCTGCATTTTGACAAGATCCCCAGGTAGTTCATATGCTCATTAGAATATGAAAAGGAATGTTGCAGGCCCCAGATCAATTTCAAGGCTATTGGCCATGGCCTGCTGACAACGATGGGCATGCTGCCAGCATTCTGGGCATGCCTTACCCATGCTTTGCAATAGTGGGAAGAAATCCTGTGAAGTTGCTCCCTGGGAATACTTGAAGGCTGGTTGAAGGCATGCAGCGGGCTTTATCTTTTCAACGCCCTATGTTTCCTCAGAAGTCCTATTCACCAGGGGTCAAACTGGGATTGGATCCCAAGTCTTTCTGTTCCGAATCCATGTTCTTTTCATTAAACTGTGATGTCTCAGTCGAGAGGAATGCTGGGCTGTGTGTGTATGATAACTCTTCATTCTCTGTAGTGTGAATATTTCCACACTGGCTGTTTTACTCTATTACTCAATTCCTAGAGGGGGAGAATTTTTTTTTAAAAAAAATATATAAAAGCTTGAGTTGAAAGCCAGGATCCTGCAGCTTAATCAGTTATTTTCGTTTTTTAATGAGGGTGACTATTGTGAAATAAGTAATTATTAATTACTGAAAACTAATGAAATGTTTTAGTTTCCTTGCTAAAAAAGCATATGGAAGCTAACAGAAAGCATATGGGTGTTTTTTTGGGAAGCATATTGGTGAATGGACAAATTACAGTGGTGCCAATATGCCTTTGCTGTCTGGCTGGGGCCATTGCTGCATGTGCTGGCATCTGAGTTCTCATGGGTTAAAAGTTTGTTTTTGTTTTTTAATTCCCATATGATATGTGCTTTGGATTGCCTCTGGAATTACACAGGTCTGCCTCCTAAATCTTTCTGACTGCTTTCACTCCAACATTACTGGCTGAGTGTCCTTCAGTATAAAATCTTTGCTATAGATCAGTGATGGCGAACCTATGACACGCATGTCAGAGGTGACACGTGAACTCATTTTTTTGGGTTGATTTTTCTTTGTTAAATGGCATTTAAATATATAAAATAAATATCAAAAATATAAGTCTTTGTTTTACTATGGTTGCAAATATCAAAAAATTTCTATATGTAACACGGCACCAGAGTTAAGTTAGGGTTTTTAAAAATGCTGACACGCTGAGCTCAAAAGGTTTGCCATCACTGCTATAGATGGCTGTTTTTATGCTCTTCCTTTGCAGATGTATTTCACCCTCTGCTGTAGACTGGATGGGCCTGCCCAGCTGATGGTTAAGTGTTGAGACTTCCATCTGCCAGTTTACTGCAAGGGGGAAAATCAGTGCCTTTTTAAATGCAGAACTGAACCTCCTTGTCCCACTGGGGCTCTGTAGTCGACCCTGGGCCAGCCATTGACTCTCTGCACTGGACATTTCTTTCTTATAAAACTGGAATGATAATACGAGTACTCCTGTTACTCTATTTGTAGCACATGCCCTTTGCTTCTAGTCTCCTTTCCTTTACGTCTCTTCTTTCTTGCTACACGTTTTGTCAGTCTGATAAATAGCTTGATGGATTTGGAGGTAGTTGAAACTATTTTGGCTGCTCTGGGGATTGCACACACTTTGGCTTGTGATGATCGGAGGTGGCCGAGTGTCAGAAAACTTAGATACTTGGCTGAGTGTCAGAAAACTAAGGTTCCAGAACAACCTGACTTAATAAAGCATTTGCTTAGCACCTACCAAGCAAGGTGGCTTCCTAAGAAATTGAAGGAGGGAGCTGGCAGGTGTGAGAGGTTAATTTGATTCAGGCCAGCCAATACTCAGTGTGATATGTGAGCTCAGTAATTATACTATGTGAATGAGAGAATTTGGGGGACTCCTTATACTTAGGGCTATATTACAAAGCAGAGACTGGAGTTGGCTTTGAGAAATGATTACATGGACTTTGATGTCATATTACAGGGACTTGAGTGGAAATTTCTGGCAGGTAAGGATCAGCTTGAGGTGAGACCCAGAAGCAGGCGAGTACCAGCTTTATCCAGAGAACTGGGCATAGATGACAGAAATGTGTATTTGAGAGAAATCACTTATATTCTGGTGATCCTTGGTCTCTTTATCTGCAAAACATGAGCTTTAGCAATTTGGTTCTCAAGGAGCCTCAAGAGCTCCAACTGGAATTCTACAAGCTCTCTTATTCCACAGCCAGTGAGCCATTTGGCTGAACCCTGGCAGCTGATGGTGTCAATGGCACGGGGCCCAGAACCCAATGTCCTGTTCCCTATCCCAGTGCTCTCCCTACTGCCCCACATAGCATTATGATGATGGGTGGCTGGGGTGACCGTTATTACTGTAATGGTCATTATTATTAGCCTTTAATGTATGAAACATAATTCTAAAATGATCTAAGACATAAAACAAATAAGACATTTAATCATCTTAGTTACTGATGATCTTCCACTGGAGAGGACTGGCTCTGATGAAATGCCACCTTGCTTCATTTCTGCCTGTGTGGGCCTTGCCTTTCTGCCTGGAGGACTAGTGCATGTGCTTCCTCCCAGCAAAGTCTTCTCTCTCTACCCCTGGGCTCTGAAGTATAATCTTAGCATTAGCATGGGACGTTGTTTTATAATTAAACTCTATTTTATATTGCCATTTTTCCATGTTTGCTCTCCTCCTCTCTCCCCTTGTCTCCTGCATACACATATTAGGTTTCTGAATCT
The DNA here is from genome assembly GCF_000327345.1 of Myotis davidii. Taxonomy (NCBI): domain Eukaryota; kingdom Metazoa; phylum Chordata; class Mammalia; order Chiroptera; family Vespertilionidae; genus Myotis; species Myotis davidii. The sequence continues at coordinate 1,312,910 of NW_006292344.1, forward strand.
TAGGACTACTCTCTGCTTCTCTGAATTTTCTTTAGCTCCTGGCATAGTGCCCTGGACATTATGCTCAATAAAGAAGCACATAATTGTGTTCTTCGGTGTTCCCCCCCACCCCTTGCTTGTTGCTTGTTTTTAAGATGCATATGAGACTTACAAGCTTATAGACTTTCAGAGCTAGAAAGGAACATGAAAATCATCTGTTTAGTTGAGACCCCCTCCAAGGAAAAAAATGACTTACCCTACTTTTCTTGCCCAGATAGCAGCAGGTCTGAGACTGGTGCCCCTATCTGACCAATTAGTAAAGGGATGGTTGGGGCCCGAGCTCCTGCTCCCCACTTAGCAGGCCTTGTCTGGGTTGCTCCTTTCTATGAAGACCATTGAGGATGAGGGTGGTACACATGGCTCTACTGCTGTATGAAACAGATGGAAAGCAGCAGACGATTATTGGGTATCTACTATGTGACGGGTGCTTTTACATTGATTAGCTTGATCAGTTGTTCTAGGTAGAATTCCCATTCCTACATGAGGGAAGCCAGGTTGTACGCAGGACATTTAGCACAAGCCCTTCCCTATACGCTCTGAAGAGCACACAGTAGTGGATATGCGCTTACCTCCTAAAATGTGGGCATAGGGCTTTGCAGAGCAGTCCATGTGATGACTCTAAGACTGTGAAGGCCAGGGAAAGCAAGCAGAGGCTGTGATCAAAACTGAGGTGGTGGCAGGGCATGTATTGACCCAAGTACAAGAGAGGACTCGGGTCTCCCACACTCTCTCTACATATCCAGCACTGAGTCTTTGGAGAGCTGGGACTTGAGGACCTCACACTTGAGTGTTTGTAGTATTGGCTTGTTCTCACCTTTATTACATATTACACCCTCCTCCTCTGAGCCTCCAACACCACTGAGTATGTTTTTCTTCCTTCTATTCATCTTTCTTCTTCCCTTCCCTCCTTCTTCTGAGTTAACCCTGGGTGGCCTTCGGTCCTGAAGGCTCTCTGATGGCAGAGTCCTCTGTCCCAGACTGTGAAAATGCTGGCAGGGAAGGCGACATACAAATCTGTTAAATACACAGTAAAAATAGCTTATGATCTATGGGACTCAGTATTAAGCAAGATGATATTAACGAGGTTTGAGTGCTGTTCTGAAATGTGGCAGCTGCACACGCAGATTGGCTGCGTTTCCTCCCTACCTCTGGCAGCTTGCGAGCAGTGTTGCCATGACACTCCTTGGGCTCTGTTTAGATCAGCTATTTTCTGAAGGAGTCCCTGACCTTCCCCACAATAGAAACCATTGATGTGGTCATGTCAGTGCCTCTGTGGGAGCTGTGTGACTGGCGAGCCCTCAGTTGTCACTTGGAGACTGTTGGAAGCTGTAGGTGAGGGCACCGGCATTGAATGTTTAGGACCAAGAAGGGCTTTAAATATCCTCTGCTCTCGTTTCATGGGTGAAGCTGCTGAAGTTCATTGAGTGGGAGTGACTTGCTCAAGGTCACAGAGTGAAGTGGGGGCAAGGCTGGGGCAGGATAGCAGGTCTCCTGATTCCCAGCCCTCAAATGTTAAGACTTTGTCACACTTATTCCTTCCCAAGGGCCCTTTTCAGCCTGGAAGGCTGTGTGGATGGAGGTGAACCAGGCCTGGGCACATTGCTGTCGCTAGGAATGGGCAGAGGAGGAAATGATCTGGGTAGTGTGGGGGCGATTGATGTCCAGGGTAAATGCCCGGGGTGCCACTCAGCAGTGCCCATCTGCAGAGAGTCTTTTCTGTCAGATTCCAGATTGGTCACTGAGAAGTAGATGCTCAGAGGAGCAGGGGAAAACAAAATCATGTTTATTGCTCCCTTTTGATCTTAAGTAAGACTGGGCATTAAACTACCATAAGAGCCACTGTCAGCACCACTTTTTGGTTATTATTTATTTATTTATTTATTTATTTATTTATTTATTTATTTTACTTTACAGTATTACGTATTCTTCAGGTAGTTCATATATGAAATGCTTTCTCATCCACAAGATTATGGGGTCCTGGGGCAGAAATTGTGACCATATTCCATTCCTTTCTTGCTCCCTCCTTCACTTCCCCTTATACACCCTCTCCCATCTTTCAATCATGGGACCTGGCATAGTCTTAATTCACATATGATGAACATTGAGTAAATTTTTATTGAGCTGAACTGAGTTGAATTCAGGTGATCTCTTAAAATTTTTTATTAATTGACAGTAAAAATGGGCAAATTTTGATTTTGGGGAACAGCGTTCTCACCAATTTGGATTCCGTCAGATTTCTTGTAGAATCGTAATTTTTATAAAACTCAGTATGCTGTCTAGTATTATCTTCACTTTACAATGAAGAAATTAAAGTCATGTAAGCTGCCCAAATTCACTTCAAGTAATAGATGGTGGAGATTTATTTGCATCTGGGTCTTCTGTCTTCAAATGTTATGATGTTACTTCTGCTCCTTCCCAGAACTTAAGGAAGGGTGGTTCCATAACAGTGGCTCAGCTTCTATTGAGGAGTCTCCAATCTTTTAAGGTTATAACCTACCCCTTCAGAATTTAGAAAATTAATTATAAGGACTCAGTTTCCCACAATGACTTATTGTAATGTTTTGAACAATGCTGTGCTGATCCCCCCCGCCCCCCGCCCCCCGTAAGTCAGGAGGAAAACTGCTGTATGCTTTAATTTGCTTATTTGCTATATTATTTAGTTTGAAATGGACTTCAAAATAGTGTATAAGACTCTTTCAACTTTGAATAAATCTGGATACATTCAGCATATCGGGAGCAAAGCCTTCTACCCTAAATGAATTGACTCATCTAGCTAAGAAAAAAAAATGAGAGCACTTTTTTTTAATTACAAAGAAGGATGCAATATTTTTTTTAGTGCTGTAGCTAAAGTCTAGATTTTGGTTGATATTGATGTTTTGTAGGTTTTCCTCAAGATTTGTCATATTCATTAAATAATATCTATTACACTTTTCTAACTTTTATGTGATTTGGACGAGTTTGATTGATAGCATTTCTGCATCCTTTCTAGAAAACCACAAATGTGGAGCAGTCTTTTTTTTTTCCTTTTAAATTATATTCTGAGGAAGAACATCAGTACCTAATTTAAATTTTAGTACAGAAGCAAAGCTTATTTGTAGCGAATACAATATCTTGATTATATATATGTCTTTGTTTCTTTCAGTATCTAACTTTTTTCAAGGTGTTTAAAGAAAATGAGTTGAATAATAATGACATAATTCCCAGAGAGAAAACACATAAGATAGATATGCTTGTAAATCTATTTTTTGTGTTGTGTGTGTGTGTGTGTGTGTGTTTATAAAGTTGTCTGGACTTTGAAAGTACATAATTTTAGAATTACCTAAAAAAAATTGAAATAGAAACTTGGATATTCAGGAGGATGGACAGTTTATATTTTGTTTTACAGCTATAGGTGAAGTGAAAAGTTGTAAAATTGTATTGTTTGGTATTAGATGGGGAGCAAACACTATCTTTATATATTCTTTGAGAACAAAGTTTGTCTTGGGGATCTGGGTATTCTTGCAAGCTTTCTAATTTTTTTCATTCCCCTTTGATGCCCACACTTTGTTTAATTCAATTGAATCAGTTTGCTCTGAACAATGATTTAGAAATCATGTTATTCATTATAAGCAATGCCCATACACACTAAAGGAAAGGAAAAAAAGAAAAAGGAAAAATAGCAGCATTTTGTACCCTTGTTGTGTGTTTGAAGCAGTCAGCCTTACTTTAGAATTGTATATGTGTGTCTCTGCTTCTCTGAGTAGACTGGGAGCCCCCTGAAGACACGAGAAATGTTTTACGTATGTTGGTGGCAATGAATTTTGTGAACTCAGGTGCTTTCAATTAAAACAAGTTTTATAACATCTTTCACTTGAGTTGGCAGGCGTAATCCAAATCTTGTTAGAAGTCATTCTATCACTTTTGAGATCCCTCTGCTTCATAGGCTTTCTGTGGAATGAGGAAACATTGTCCATCTGCCTACTTACAAGAGAAATGGGTAGTTTAGGAATGCAATAGCCTGTTTACATATTGACCCAAACTGTCACTGTAAGAAAAAGTTTCCTGTATTCTAAAGTCTTACAGAGCTAGGGAAAATATTCACGTGTAATATATAGAGTGCATATATATGTATATATATGATCTGTTCCTTGTCACAATATTTTACCCAACGTGCTATTTACAGTAATGAATCAAAATGTCAGATTTAAAAATATGAAGTGTCAAAGTATTCCCACGTTGTGGGAAAGTTTGATGTGACAGTTTGTTAATCATATGACTATTATATCTAATGTGCCTCACAATGTTTTTTTGCTCAATGCTCTTTCTTGTAGGCTTCTCACACTTTTTTAGTGAATTTCTACTTCAAGTTACTAACCCAAGAAACACATTTGGGTTACATGTCTCCCACACCTTACATAAATGCTGCTGTGTTTTTCTATACTTAGAATTGAATGGGTTTCACATCGTTTTAGAGTGGTTTGATTTTGTGCCTGACACATTTATGTATTACAACTAAAAACAATTCTCCTATGTAGTTTTGTTATTTTGACTACATAACCATCACTTGAAACTTTTCACATATAGAGTGGATGTTTGTATTTCTCCAAGTGGGGTTTCCCAAGGTATAATTCACGTGGCCTTATTTGCCATTGCCCACTCCTTAACCTTAGATGCATTTAAACATTTTGCTTAGCATATTGGTTCTATCAAATTCTTCATCCTACTAAAACTGCAGGATCATAGAACATAAATGTTGTATATTTTGGAAAAAGCACCATGGTTTCTTACAAGAACCATGTATATGGCTCTGATACTATCTCTGTGTCCATGGACCACTGTTGATCTCTGGCCTTAGTTTCCTCTGAAGAATTGTCAATGTTGCACTTAGATCAGATCAGTGATTTTAAACTTAGGCTTCAAGGATCCCCAAGGTTTTGGGTGGATGTACAGTCTCAGATGATGGGGTGCAAAGCAAACACTGAGAACTCAGGGACCTTCCACCTGAGTAACTCCACTCTTGCATTTCTTTTAATTTAGTTTTATATACTATTTCATTTAAATAAATGATTCCACTGCTTAAACAACCAACTTACCTACCTATTGACAACCACTCTACTGGACGATCTAGAGTCAGCATTCCCTGACTTGATGGCTTATTTCCGCCATGGCAACAGATCTTGGCTAATCCAGCCGCAGGTTCTATCTGTGCTTTTGTGAGGCCTCCATGGAAGTTGTTTTAGTGGCAAAGGATTCTCCAGAATGAGAGCTGAGTGCAGTACCACCAGCTTAGATCACATCTAGGTCTGATTTTAATTTTTGCATCTTTTTAATCTTAATCACCGTTCCAATTTAATAGATTGCAGGTCAGCAAAGACCATTATTTAGAACAAGTAGAGCCTGGCCATTGTGACTCAGGGGTTGAGCATTGACCTGTGAACCAGGAGGTCATGGTTGGATTTCTGGTCAGGGCACATGTCTGGGCAGTGGGCTGAAACCCCAAGTGGGGCATGCAGGAGGCAGCTGATCTTGATTCTCTCTCATCATTGATGTTTCTATCTTTCTCTTTCTTTCCCTTCCTCTCTGAAATCAATTAAAAATATAAAAAAACCCAACAAGTACAGATATAGGGAAGTATAGAAGCTTTGGCAGATATTTCAGCTCTTTTGGTTAAAGATATGAGTGCTATTGCTTAAGCACTGGAGTTTCAGCCAGTTTGGGAAGGAGGGTGGACACCCACCACTTGGAATTTTAGTTATTGCATCCCTCTCTGCTTCGCTCCATCTCAGACACCCACAGCGATTACCACCTTCATTCACCATGCAGGGCACATCTCTGTGTGTATTCCCCAGAATGGTGGGGTAGGAAGATAAACAGGTGAATTATAAATCTAGGTAGAGATTGTATGCATGACAAATGATCCAGAAACATGAAAAGCCTTTAAGTTTGAATACAATAAAATCAAATTAGAGAAAATGTTTCTCATAGCTAAAAAAAAATGTGTCTTAAAGATGGGAGAAAGGATAAATGACTATTTACGTAGATGCAGAAGCATCATTTTCAAAGTTCCCCAGGAATTAAATTATGGAATTAGTTTTATATAACTCTTTTAATAGCTGAGATTATGAAGGGAGAGAATGGTCAACAGTTTTGTGCATGACACTTTCTTGTAGTGAAATGTCCCTCTGGTAATAAATCACATAAAAACATGTTGCAAGTCTAGACGTGGTTGTTGAATGCCAAGACAAAATATTCTTTTATTGAGTCACATGTCAGCCACTGAGGAAGCACCTGGGTTTTGAGGTAGAGGAAGGAGGGCCCAAAATACATGTGCGGGATAATTAGAAAAAATTCAGGAATGCTTTCTGGCTCATTCCCTGGAGAAATTGGTTTTAAACAAATGTTGAACTCTAGAAGTATACCTTTAAGTCAACCAGGAAGCATTCTATGTATAGTTTTGGTCAAAGTAGAATGGGATAATGGATCCTTGGGATGGAGAGGATGACAGGAGGACAAACCAAAACAAACAAACAAACACTTTGTGATCTTGTTTGTTTAGTTATCTTACTTTTGCAAGGACTTCCTCCTGCCTCCGGTTCCTCCTTGCTAGTGTATAAGTTCAGAGCCTTGTCTGTCTTCTTTGTTTCCCAGTTGTCCAGTAATGTTTGTTTCCCAGTTACCTAGAGTCACACCTGGCTGATTTATGAGCTCAAAAATATGTATTGAATAGATGAGTGATATGGAAATGTAACATTCTTGAGGAAAGAAATATGACCTAAATCTGAACATTCTGGCCTGGCCACTTCTAAACTTCCTGGGACTTTTACTTAATGCTTATTGAGTTAGTATTCTGAGCATTTTGCATCATTAACTCACTTAATCCTCACAACCATCTTCTGAGGATGGTACTGTTATTGCAACCATTTCATAGATGAAAAATTGAGAACTAGAGACATTATACAACTTGCTTGAGATTACCTGGTTCATTAAAGGTAAAGCCAGGACTTGGACTCAGGTAATCTGGCTCCAACTTCTCTCTTAACCAGTAAGTGACATTGTATTTGTATAATGAGTATAATTATTCTTGCTTTCTCTACCTCCCAGCATGTTGTGAGGCTGAAACAAGATGATAGGTATGCAAGCATTAGGGGAGAGGGTGAACCAACTGGGGAAGGCAAGACAGCACACAACTAACTATAAAATACGAAGTAGAAACTTTATACTGAGAAAGTTCATAGAAGTAAAAAGAATGATCATTTCAACTAGAATGGAGGGGAGGGGATCAAGGAAAAGGGACATTTGACTTGGCCTTGAATGAGTGGGATTAGGATAAAAGAAGATGTGCAAATGGAATGATGATGGATTAGACTTACTAATATGTAGGGTGCTGAAAAATAAAGTGTTAGTTCATTGAGTGCTGATTAGTTTAGCAAATTCTTTACAAAACAGTGTGTGTTGAGGAGTGGTGAGGAAAAGAGGCTTGTAGAGGAAAGGGAGATAACAGTGAGTAGGGTAGTGAATGGGAAGATGAAAAAGCATACCAAAAATTCTTTATCATCTTTACTATCTTTCTAGGAGTTGATTCTAGGGTAATAGATGGTTACCTATATCATACTTTGACCCTTCATTTTTTTCATGAATACTAATCCAAGGAGATACTGCTCTGAAAAGAGTGATCATATAAGCCTGGAAAGTGCTGCATGTTCTGACACCCTCTGAGGTATTGACAATGTACATTAGCATGCTATGTCTTTTAGGAAGCTTGGTGGGAAAGCCATCAGCTTGCTTTCATTTGACTCTGGGTCTTTGTTTTCCTTTGAACAACCCTAGTTAACATATCTTAGAGGACAAAATTCCTTAGACCTCCAGCAAACCAGCTGGACTGATTTGTGTCCACTTTCCAACAGATCATCTAAGAGTAGAACTGGTTCCATTCTCAGGGCAACCAAAAGCCCTGTTCTGAAAGAAGAAGTTAGAGTACTTATGCCTGTGGAAATTGTTATGTGTCATTTAGAAAGAAAGCTGTGACCAAGATAAACTTGAGAACCTGCAGACCCTCTGAAAAAGTAAGAGTGAGAAGCAGGAAGTGAAGGAGGCTTAGGTCTTGAAATGTAATGCGTCCAAGTGTGAGAGTTATCAACCACAGGAACTCCTTTATCAGGCTGCCCTGTGAACATTTTATGATAAAACACTGTTTAAGTCAGCAGCTTACCAGCTAGTGCCTGAGAGGGCATAATGCCTATTTCCTTCTTTTACCCTGCCTTGGCCTGAATGGAAAAGAAACCCCGTGGATTGTACTGAGTGTCTGACCTCCAGGTTGGATACTGTATTAGGAGGCATCACCAAGTCCCCTTATAAACTGACTAGGTCAGGATTTTTATTTTCTTTCATTTTTAAAATGTGTAATTACATTATATTAAATCATAATCAAATGCTAGCATATTTTGTAAGCTATGTGGGTACTCAGTATGTGTGTGTGTGTTTTTTTTAAATTCTTTATTGTTTAAAGCAGTGGTTCTCAGTCTTCTGGCCCTTTAAATACAGTTCCTCATGTGACCCAACCATACAATTATTTTCGTTGCTACTTCATAACTGTAATGTTTCTACTGTTATGAATCGTAATGCAAATATTTGATATGCAGGATGGTCTTAGGTGACCCCTGTGAAAGGGTCCTTTGACCACCAAAGGGGTCGCGACCCATAGGTTGAGAACCGCTGGTTTAAAGTATTACCATATGTTTCGTTTTCCCCCCATTGACCTCCCCCGGACTACTGCCCTACCCCGCATGCAGCACATGCTCTCACCCCCCTAGTGTCTGTGTCCATTGGTTATGCTTATATACATGCATACAAGTCCTTTGGTTGATTACTTAACCCCCCCTCCCCGCTCCCCGCTGCCTTCCCTCTAAGGTTTGACAGTGTGTTTGATGCTTCTCTGTCTCTGGATCTATTTTTGTTCATCAGTTTATGTTGTTCATTATATTCCACAAATGAGTGAGATCATGTGATATTTATCTTTCTCTAACTGACTTATTTCACTTAGCAAAATGCTCTCCATGTCCATCCATGCTGTTGAGAATGGTAAGAGTTGTTTTTGTTTTTCTTTCAGCAGCATAGTATTTCATTGTGTAGATATACCACAGGTTTTTAATCCACTCATCTGCTGATGGGCACTTAGGCTGTTTAAAAATCTTAGCTATTGTAAATTGTGCTGCTATGAACATAGGGGTGCATATAGCCTTTCTAATTGGTGTATCTAATTTCTTGGGATATAGTCCTAGCAGTGGGATTACTGGGTCAAATGGGAGTTCCATTTTGTAGATGAGGATGCTGACTCCCAGGGTACCTCACTGGTCAGAGTAGATCGTGTTTTACCTCTAGGACCTCTGCCATTTTCCCACCTGTCTGGTGAGCTCATCTTCTTCCAGGTGATAAAAGAGATTCTCCCCTGAATCCCATGGGAGCTCTAATCTGAATTGCATGATGATTGTGTTCTTTATCTCTGTACTAGAGGCCCAGTGCATCAGATTTATGCACTGGGGGGTGGGGTGGGGAGGGGGTTGTCCCTCAGCCCGGCCTGCGCCCTCTCACAGTCCAGGACCCCTCAGGGTATTTCTGACTAATAGTTCCCCAGGGGGAGTGGGCCTAAGCTGGCACTGCTGTGAAGGCTGGAGAGGCTCCCACCACCGCTGCTGCACTCTCCAGCCTCGCGTTGAGCATCTTCCCCCTGGTGGTCAGTGTGCATCATAACGACTGGTCATTCCATCATTTGGTCGATTTGCATATTAACCTTTTATTATATAAATGCTCTCTCTCCTTAATATTCAAAACTTGGGTCTTAGTGACCCTGGAGTCCAAATGTTTATGTTGCACTGCTCTGTCTGCATTCAGCATGCTCTACAGTGTGACTTCCTGGTAACCTTTAGAATTAGACCTTTAACTAACAGGGTACCTCCTCTGTTGCCCATTGTTCTAGACCTTCTTTGCTGACATATTTTGAGTTTCCTGGATTCTGAGCCACTTATTTTTAATGTAATTTCCCACCTCCTGGAATGTACCAGTTACTTTCTTATTTTTTTGCCAGGTCCTCCCTGAACTTACAAACAACACTCTTTAAACTTGCCATGCATTGAAATCATCTGGGGAGCCTTACTCTCAGAAATTATGGTCCACTAGGTCTGAGAACATAGTGTGGGAGAATTTGTACTTCTAACAAACTCTTAGATGATTCTGAAACTGTCAGTTTGTGGTCTCACTTTGATGAGTACAGCTTTAAAGTATAGTTCAGGACCCTTGTTTTTCAGGAAATTTAACTATCTTTTTTCATTTTCTTTCTT
>NW_006292344.1:1323355-1330555 GCF_000327345.1 Myotis davidii
TCCTTCCTTCCTTCCTTCCTGCCTTCCTTCCTTCCTCCCTCCCTTCCTTCCCTCCCTCCCTCCCTCCCTCCCTCTCTCTCTCTCTCTCTTTCTTTCTTTCTTTTTCTCTTTCTTTCTTTCTTTCTTTCTTTCTTTCTTTCTTTCTTTCTTTCTTTATCAGATGTCCTTTCCTTTATGCAGCTCCATTATCTACTTCTTATGCCTGGTTAAACATTTAGATAATGGAGGCAACTTTGTGTAAATGAACATATGGAGAATCCCGAATCCTGAGTATGCATCTTGTCAGAGACCCTTATGAACTGTGTGTCTTGGGGCAAATCACATCTTGTGGAGTTGTTTCCTTATTCCTAAAATAATTATTTTACTTCCTCTTATGGCAGAAGCTAATGGAAGAGCAAATGAGATAGTAGATATATAAAGCACTATAAAAATACAATGATGTTCCTAGTATATTATTTATTTTTTTGTATAGTTGACTCATTCACTTTATCATTAATGATGAGGCATGAAGGAAGTGCTGTTGATTTTTAATGAGATGTGGAGTGAAGGGTGGAGCTGAAGGATGCTGCGATTTCAGGAAAGCTCTTTTAGGTTCCTGGAAATGATTTTCACACCAACAGTCATGAGCCTGTGCTCAGGTCAGAAAAGCAATGTTATATTTATAGTGTACTGTTTTTTCAGGTAGACTATGATAATGATTATAAAAATTGTGCTCATATTCTGAATTTCTGATGTATACTTGAGAAGAGCAATGAAATATTAATAGTGCTTGTCATTAGTAGGTTTTTGCTAGTGGGTAAATTTATAAATCCTTAAAATTCTGTTTCCTATAACAAGAAGACCTACAGAAGGAAGTGTTCTCCTCTAGGTTTTTATAAGATAACATATCCACTCCTTCAGTGCCTACTATGGAAAGCCTAGCTCTAGCACTGAGGAATAAAAATATGGTTAAATGTAATTTCTTCTTTATGGGGCTTATAATTCAATGGGAGACACAAACACTAAATAGCTGTTTTGTACCTCATAGACAGACAACAGTATGGTGATTACCAGAGGGAAAGTGGGGTGAAGGGGAAGTAGAAGAAGGTAAATGGGGATAAATGTTGATGGAGGGTGACTTGACTTTGGGTGTTGAACACACAATCCAATACATAGATGATATCTTATTGAATTGTACCCCTGAAACTTATATAATTTTGTTAATCAATGCGACCCTAATAAATTCAATAAAAAATAACTAGATAAAGGAGAGGTATATACAGCATGCTGTGGGAACTGGAGGAGGGTTTCAGTGTGGGCCAAAATGGGGGAGGGGCTCCCTCAAGTAGGTGGTATTTGAGAATGGACAGTATTTCAGCAAATGAACTTTGGACAGGAACTTGCCGCATGCAGAGACACTATGTTAGTACTCCAGGCATTTCCTATAGTGTTTTCTAGTTGGGGTTATGGAAAAAATATCAATACAAATTATTATGGGAATATCTCCTTTGAAGCTCTCTTACTGATATTCTGGCCCATCTGACTCTGCTTATTTTATTTCCTTTAGTACATTTGTCCCCCCCTTCTTTACAGGGTATTTCTTTTTTCCATGCCCAATTTCAAATTTTCTTTCCTGGTCATTAGCTTTTCTTTTCTGAAAAGCTGGCACACCCTCACTACCATTCTCCTTTAGACCTCCTCTTCCTCTTGACCCCAAATATTTAAAATCCTCCTCCATCCTTTACTCCTTGGCCTTGTTTTGACTTGCAGCATTAACAATAGCTTCTTTTTCACTTCCCTGAATTGATTAGAGCAACATGTTTGCAAAATGAAGATACTGATCTTCTCTTCTCCAGGCTCTAGATGCCAATTTCAGTCCGTATTTACGTGCATATAGTGCCTATTGTGACAGAGGAGATAAGGTCACAGTGAAAGGAAGCAGGTTGTTAAAATCTGCTGGAATGAAACATCAGGTGCCAGGCTTGTCTGAAAATGCAGTGTAGACTTTACATTCTGTGACAAGCATGTGAGAATCTTTTGATGTTCAAAGCCTTACATTTTACACTTAAAAAAATGTAATGTAAGTTTACATCAATGAAATCCAGGCAATTTCACCATCCACTCCATTATTAATTCCAGATGGGAAAATTCATTCAGGCTCAAATTTTGTTTGAGGGCCAACTGTTTCTTAAATTATTATTACAATTATTATCTATTTATTTTTTTTCCACAACTGATGGGAAAGGGAATTTAACAGCTGTGTGATTAGCAGGGCATGAAATTAAATATGTTTTGCACAGACTCAAGAGTTTGTTTACAACAGAATTCCTCAACTGAGAGTTAAATATCATTAAAATTGGCCACAAGATGCCCTCTTTGACCATTTAAGTTTGATTTTTCACATCCATTTCTTTGCTGAAAGGTCTTCAACCTTTTCTGGAAGAAAAATGCTGGCTAAATCATCATGAAGCATTTCTAATGTTAATAGTCAAGGTAACAACCACATTTGTCACTCACAAAATAACAGTGCAACTGGAAGTTCAGCCTCACTGCTCTCAGCAAAGCAAAAGTTCTAAGTTGCAGAAGTCAGGTAAACTAGAAAAGATTACAGCTTTAGTCTTTCCTTTTCAAAGTCTCAGAGTTTCACCTTTCCTTGAATGCAGGTGCAGACCTATAGAATGTGATGTTTGTCTTTACATTTTCCTTAACTTGTATGATGTCATGTCTTGAGTCCTTTCGCAGATACCCTCCTTTGAGTGGGTTCTAGATAGTACCACACCCCTCTTTGTTTTTGCAGGATGTTAGCAGTCTTCGCTAGAAGCAGTAGAGCATGATGGGCAGGCACACTAGCTAGAGTCTTTTGGCTAAATTTTGAAGATAGCTCTTCTATTTGCTTCAGGAAATTACATGAGCTCTCTGCAATTCATTTGTCTCATCCTCTTATCTAATGGATGTAACAACAGTACTACCTCAAAGGTTACTTTGGGTATTTTAAGAGTTAATACCTGGACAATACTGAAGGCTCTGACTGACTCTCAGTTTATGCTCAGTTAATGTTAACTGACACCATTTTTTTTTTTTTTTAAGGCAAGGTATTGTTCTGTGTGTGAAGATCTTGGTTACACTTTCGATATGGAGTTGCTTAATTTCCAGCCTGGACTCCTTAGTCTATTCCTGTCTTCTTGTCTTTAATAGAGTCTCTCCTATATGATAAGTATTTGTATACTTGTCTGAATTCTTTCCTTAGACATCAACCAAACCCAATTGCTGCCCTCAAGGGATTATTTTGGGGGGTGGGAGAGTGGGTTTGGTGAAAGTTAATACTCTAGAGACATCTCCATAAAAGCTAAGCTAATTAGGCAGTATTTCTAAATATTCAGAGGGGTAGTTAAGGGATTTGTGGTCATTAGAGGAGAAAGACATTATTTTTGGTTGGATTAGAAGCAAGTGTGGATAAAATGAAGGAAGTCTTCCTGGAGGAGGAGGGCTTTGATCTGGAACCTGAATGCAGGGTAGAATTTGACTGGTAGAAAGGGGAAGAGGCTTCCCAGGCTAAGTGAAGAGTGTGAGCTGCACGTAATTTTTCCACATTTTCCTCATGCTGCCCTTGGGCTGCCATCCAGGCCCTTTGGAGCACTGTTATTGCAGGTGGGACCTCAGTTGGAAAGCCAGAGAGTGTGTGAGTAAGGCTTTCAGAGTCTTCAGGTCTGTGTATAAAAAAATTGAGAGAAGAGCCAGCCCCCCTGGTGCATGCTAATAAATGTCTTGTAGAGGGGTTTTGTTTTTATATGTGGGTATGAGAGAGGAAGAATAGGAGTGACAAAGGCAGCAACTATTGGATGTTTGTGGAGGGGTTATAAAGAAGGCTACTGAGTGCTCTTTATTTCTACCCTCAGATCACTTTAATGGGTGATATAAGTGCTTTTGCCTTTTAAAAATTATTGTCAAAGTGACGCTTTTCTCTTTGTATCTCTTCTTTTTCTTAGGACCCAGTATTGAAATCACTCTTGTTCTCTGTCCTAAAAAATGAACCTGGGTGGAAGTTAGGCAAGAGGGTGTTTCCTGAAATGCATTGTGTTCTAGTCAATAGATCTGAATGTTTAAACATCTTTATTGTAGGAGAGGGTCATTATAACTCAAGACGCAACCAGCAGCCCTGTGGTGATTTGTCCAGTGTGTTTCAACACTGTGACTGCCCTGCCTCAGCTCCCTGCCATGTCAAGGTGTTTTTAAATATCCTGTCCTTTTAGCAAGTGTCTTGATGAGACACCATCATGTGCAGGTTGCTGGCCACATCTTACATGGCATAGTTGCAAAGTGGAGTCTTAAGCAACACCAGAGTGGAGTCTTAACCAACACCCTGGAACATTAACTTGCAAGTAGTAGAGTTACCCAAGGAGTGCTATTTGTGGGGTGCCATTTGGTATAAGGAACACTGGCTCCTAAGTTGCTGCCTTTGCTTGATATACCCTTGGAATTGCCTTCAGAAATAACAATGAGTAACCCCCGAAAATCATAGAATCATGTGATACGTGGCCATGAAATCCACCTAGCTCATTCTGAATGTGAGAAAAAAGAGGCCCAGGACAAATATTGATGTATACAGACAGCATTCTTTCCCTTGGAATAGGGCAGCATCCATTCTCAATTACCTTGTCAGCTCTCGACCCACTCTCTTTTCATTGTCTCTCTGCCTTAAATATAATTGATTCTGAATTGGAGAAATAAAAAGAGAAGAAAGGATAAAGGGTAAAAAGTTCCCCTTAGCTTTGCCTAATATCACAATGTTTGTAGCAAAAGGACAGGGCAGCCCTCCTGGGGTGAGGCTCCCGTATCATAAGAAAGTCTCAAGAAATAGAATTGCTTTGAGTGTCAAAGTTTTTAGTGGGATATGGTTGTATCTATTATAAAATCTGGTGTAGATAAAAATAGTTAAACATGCAAGTTCCTAAGTGGATAGTAAAACTTAGCTTTCAGGGGCAGGGATGCCGTCATGGATAAAGCTATGTCCTTGTCATAAATTGTTGCCATTTTCATGGCAGCATTTTCTAAAGTAAGCTCCACAGAACACAAGCTTCACAAATGGTCAAGTCAGTTTGGGAATCAATTGCGATTACATCATTTTGAAGATTCTCCATGAATCTTTATCCAGATTAACTCTCAGAAGTCCTATAGGTAAACCAATAACCACAACATTCTTTTCTGTTCTGTTAAATTTGTTTTATAATGGAACCGTTTTATGGATGATTTCCCAGACTGTGTTGTATGAACATTCTTTGGATAGCATGACTTTAAAATTCTTAAGGTTCATATCTATCATCTTATAATAATCTTGTGTGAAATATAAAGCCATTCGGGCTGAACTATAGACCTTCAACTGCCCTCCCTTCTCCATAGGAAAAATTGCAGGTTTATTTCAGGATCAAACACGTTTGAAATGAAATGATGTTGGGAGAAACACACACACACACACACATACACACACACTCAAATTTTAGAGCTTAATAATAATTGCAAAAAGAAGACAGTGTTATACCAGCCAAACCCAATATTCTGAATTAGGGCTTTAACTCAGAGAGCTGTTCCTGAAAATAACTTGTTTTTAAGCAAAACTTTGTTGGCTTTTGGTGGCAGACTTTTTCACCATTGAGGCCATGAATATGGGTGATTTTAAACTGTGACATGGTTCTTGCATTCAAAACCAAGGCTTGTAGAGGAAACAAACACTTACTTTAACTTTTGTGAAATAGTTGGCTTGACCATCATGTCATTTTTTTTCTGTTTATTTAGGATATTTGCTTTTTTTCTTTTAAGCAGGAAGAGTCCATGTCCATCTTGTCAAGCCCATACTGGACAGATGGGAAATAGAGGCGAGGAAATCTTTAGTAACCTTTCCATGTCTCTCTGCTAGTGACAAAACAAGAACTAAAACCAATGTCTCTTATTTACCTGTTCAGTTCTTTCTTTCTTTCTTTTGTTCTT
Source organism: Myotis davidii (assembly GCF_000327345.1). NCBI lineage: Eukaryota > Metazoa > Chordata > Mammalia > Chiroptera > Vespertilionidae > Myotis > Myotis davidii. The sequence goes on from NW_006292344.1 coordinate 1,329,317, forward strand.
TCTTTCTTTTGTTCTTTCCTTCTTTTGTTCTTTCTTTCTTTCTTTCTTTCTTTCTCTCTCTCTCTCTCTCTCTCTCGCTCTCTCTCTCTCTCTCTCTCTCGCTCTCTCTCTCTCTCTCTCTCTCGCTCTCTCTCTCTCTCTCTCTCTCGCTCTCTCTCTCTCTCTCTCTCTCACATGCTGTTAAAAAGAAAGGAGTTGATTGATTCTCTTGATTAGGTCACAGGGAAGATAGCTACATCTATGCATATACTCATATATACATACATACATAGACAATAGGAAAAAAATACATAATTATGAACTCTTTTACCGTCAAGGTAAAGAGACCCTCCTCAGGCCCTCAGCTCTCTCCTTTCCAGAAGGACTTGGCCCACCTCAGGCCAGTCTCTTAATGCTGTTCAATTGAGAAACTTATTCACAGCCCAGCTGGTGTGGGTCAGTGGCTGAGCGCTGATCTATGAACTAGAAGGTCATGGTTTGATTCCAGGCTGAGGCATATGCAGCATATGCTCGGGTTGCTGACTCGATCCCCAGTGTAGGGCATGCAGGAGACTATTTATTGATCAATGATTCTTTCTCATCGTTGATGTCTCTCTCTTTCTCTCTCTCTTTCTCTCTCTCTCTATCCTTCTCCCCCTTCCTCTCTGAAATCTATAAAAATATTTTTTTTTAAAAAAAGGAGAGAAACTTATTCACTTAAAAGATATGTTGGAAAGAGAGGGTTGGTCCCCTTATCACTCTGTCTTATTTCAGGTAGGTTGAGAGGTTCACTACAGCAAGGAGGTGTTAAGTTTTCTATATCAGAGGAACTGGCTTATCACCAGGAGTTTGAGGGATGTGGCTTATTATTTATCATTATGTGGTTATTTTCTCCTCTTTCCTACCGCTTTCTTCCCAGCCTCAGCCTCTCTTTTTTCTCTGTTTTTGTGTGTCTTTAGCAGGGGTGTAATCTCTCCCTAGGGAGGAAAGAAAGTTCAGATCTAAGGAAGAAATTCCTCCTGCCAGGTTTTGTTGTAACAACAGCGAAATAAAATTATTATGCCTCTGAGTTTTTTCCTTTAAGTAGAAGGGTTTGATAGGTTATAGATAATGGGAAATTCCCCATTAAAAGATGCTACACAATAAGGGTTTAATCTCCAACATTTACAGGGAACTCATACAACTTAACAAAAGGAAGATAAACAACCCAATCAAAAAATGGGCAACAGACCTAAATAGATACTTTTCAAAAGAGGACAT
>NW_006292344.1:1330709-1350053 GCF_000327345.1 Myotis davidii
TCATTTGCAACAGCATGGATGGAACTGGAGAGCATTATGCTAAGTGAAATAAGCCAGGCAGAGAAAGATAAATATCACATGATCTCACTCATTTGTGGAATATAATAAACAACATAAACTGATGAACAAAAACAGATCCAGAGATAGAGAAGCATCGATCAGACAGTCAAACCTCAGAGGGGGAAGGTAGGGGAGGTTGGGCGTAAGGAGGAGAGATCAACCAAAGGACTTGTATGCATGCATAGAAGCCTAACCAATGAACACAGACATTAGGGGGATGAGGGCATGAGTGAGGGGTGTGGGGGGCAATGGAGGGATAAGTATACATATGTAATACCTCAATCAATAAAGAAAATAATTAAAAAAGAAATGCTAATGCAAAAATTATAACAGCTTAATATTTATAGGGAGAGAATTATAATGCCAGATTAACATATCCTGGCCATCAAAGGATACATGCTGAAAAAAGAAAAAAAAAGAAAAAGATGCTACAGAATCTGCAGTCTGGTGCTAGCTGTATCTGAGGTGCAGTATCTTGTGAAGGGAAATGCTTTAGACTCAGTGATGGAAACTATAGGTTCTGAGCTGCACTTTTCTGCCCACTAGCTGTGGAATCCTGGGAAAATGAAGGTACCTCACTGAGCCTCATTTGACCCAGTTCCTTCATTGGGCCTTACACAATCATGATCCTGGCGTTGTCATGTGGAATAAATGAGATAGTTGGTATATAAAGGCTTTAGAAACTACAAAATACCCTATAAATATGTGTCAAGGAATTATTATTATCAATAATCATAGCAAACAGATAGACACTGCTGCCTTTGAGCCAGGTACCTTTTTCGGCACAGGACATCCATTAGCTCACGTAATTCTGACAGCAGCTCCATGTGTTAGTGAATAGCCCTGGTCAGCGTGAGTCACCCGGCCTGGCTGTTCTCCTGGGTCAGCTGGTGGTTTACTTTCTGGTCCTGTCCCTTCCCTGGGACTGAGTGGTACCCTTTGTAAAAGAAGCACCAGATTCCAGTTGAATGTAAGGGCCTTCTGTTCTGGCATTTGTGCAGGGCTGTTTTTTGTGTTTTTGTTTTTTTTCCTCTCACAGGTTTAGCCACTGATTACTAATTAGAGCTCACATTTAACTGAGGGCTATCATGATCTTCATTTTACAGATGAGTACACACATATGCACAGAGAGTTCCTATAACTTCCCCAAGGCTGCACAGTGAGAGAGTGGTGGAGGAGCCAGGATTCAAAACCTGCCCTAGTGCCCCACAATTATGTCAGTTAGGTAGATTTGGAGAACTCCTCAGTGATCCCAGGTGTGCCATATTGTCAGACTCCCGATCAAATCAGCATCAATAATTATCATTTAGCTGTTTAGGTTTTAGTGGTCTTGATATTTAACTCCACAGTTAAATTTTCTGTGTTCTTGGTTGCAAATTTTCAGTACTGGAATGTGCATTTCCAGTGTCTTAAGCAGGGCTTGGCACATGGTAGTGTCCTCCTATATGTGCACAGTTTGTTTCCTGCCTAAACTTTAGATTCTTTGATCGCCTCAGGAGGTCTGCTGTTGGCATCTACCAAAACTCTGTTTGGCAAAATGACCTTTTCACATCAAAAACCCCTTCAGGAGGCTGCCATGGTGCAACACTAGACAAGTCTTTGCAGGGGAGACAAGTTTCATGTTGCATCCCTTTTGTTTTCTGCAGGGCATGTTCACTCTGACTTTCTTAGGGCTGCTGAGTTCTAAGAGTCTTTTGGCTGTTTGGGCTCTGTTTTTTTGCTTTTCCATGATTTATTTTTCTAAAGGCCTGGTTTTCTTGGGCTCTGCTTGGATACAACATGGGATTTGTAACCCAGTTGCATCTGGGCAAGAGCCACACCCACTGAAATTGGGTGAAAATTGACTCTTGGAGCCCAAGGAAATTGACATAAATCCAGGGACATCTTTCATCTCTGACTGTCTTCCTTCTTTGTGTGGTGCTGTTCCAAGATCTCTTATTGGGACCAGCTTTCTTGGAGGGTTGCCTTTAAATCCTAATCCACTCAGGGTGCTTCTGTTACCATTAATGCGCCACGAATAGCCTCTCCAATACCCATAATCCATCCACTATTAAGTTCATTTATTCATTTATCTACATATGAATTATTTTATATAACCTATCAGTTGCTGAGCCAGGCACAATAGAAAAACCAAAATGAATTAGACATACTCCCTGCTGTCAAGGACTTAATACTATCAGGCAATTTGGTGAGGGGAATTCAGTAACTGAATCAACAACTATGAGTGCCTGCTCTGGCCAGGTATCGATCCCTTAACCAGAAGTGTGGATACCAGGCAGATACATACCCTCTCATTGTACACAGGGCTTCTGGTCTAGGAGTGACAACCACCACCCATAATTTCACAGATAATTACGTAATTATGGTTGTGAGAGGTGCCACAAAGGAAAAATACAAGGCATTGTGAGAATATTAAACCACTTCTTTTCTTCCTTTTTCTGGCCTAGTTTGTGGGGCAAGGTACATTTTCTGAAAGAAGTGGAGTTAGCAAGGTGACGACAGGTACAGGGGAGTGGGCTTGAACACAGACCCCTCTCATAATAGGTAGAAAATGATCAGTGGCCGAAACCGGTTTGGCTCAGTCGATAGAGCGTCGGCTTGCGGACTGAAAGGTCCCTGGCTCGATTCCGGTCAAGGGCATGTACCTGGTTTGCGGGCACATCCCCAGTAGGAGATGTGCAGGAGGCAGCTGATTGATGTTCCTCTCTCATCGATGTTTCTAACTCTCAATCTCTCTCCCTTCCTCTCTGTAAAAAATCAATAAAATATATTTAAAAAAAAATGATCAGTGCTCAGCACAATTGTGGAAGTTGAGAAAGAAGAACTTTCAAAATGGGCTTGATGATAAAACTCCTTTCAGTATATTTTCTTGCTATCCCCTCTGTAAATGGTGCATTTCATAGTATCATGACCTGTTTTTGTAATTGTAAACTGACTTAAGAAAAAACTTCTGTTTTCCCTTACTACCTAAATGTATTAAAATAATTTCAGTATATTTCATTGTACATCTAAAGTCCTCAGACCTAATTAGTAAGAAAAACATTTTTTTCATGTTGTTGTTATGGAACACACAAAGAAACAACTGGTGAAGAAAAACCCTAATATGAATGCCTTGAGCTTTCTGCTGAAATTGGGGAGTGTCTGGTTGTAAAAAATGGTAGCAGATGTATTCTTTTTGTTCTTTGTGTATTTGTATATTCATGGTTGTGCCTCTCATGGATTATTTTACTGAATTGTCAGAGGTGAGAAGAAGGATGTAGGCAGAGCTGCTACTTACTGCCTCCTCAAGGGTAGGAGGGCAAGAGGGATTAAGTCCTCTCCTCCCTCCACTCACTAAGACAAGACTGGGCAGATTTTTCTACTGTGCACAAAAGAACCAAATGGTTAGAGAGTTCCAGACTTGGAAATGTCTGACACAGGTTTGTTTTTCTCTGAAAGCACTCATACTTTTGTGTGGGAGGGAGACAGAGGAATAACTAAACATAATTATGTTGCCAGCCAGAATGAAATATTAACCAGAGGTACAAATAACATTCGGATGGTGCTCAATTGAAGGATTTTAACTGATAGAGCAGAGGATAAATTTATATAGCCCAGTTGAAGAACTTAGTTGGATGGGTAAGGTTTCTCTTTTTTCCTCCTTTTAAAAAAAAATAATAGCTTTATTGAGATCTAATTCATATATCCTACAATTAACGCTTATAAAGTTTATAATCCTATGGGTTTTAATATATTCACAGTGTTGCACAACTGTCACCAAAATCAGTTTTGGAACATTTTTGTCACCTCATAAAGAAACCCTGTACCACTGGCACTCAGTCCTCTCTTCCCCCTACCTCCCCTCAAGCAGCCACAAATCTACTTTCTGCTCTTTAGAATTGCCTATTTTGGACATCCTATATAAAAAAAAAAGGTCAGCCACCATAAGCATAATGACTGGAATGACCAGAGACCAGAAGCAGCATGGCTCCTTGCCGGGCGGGTCCCACCCCCAAGCAAGCAGTTAGGGGTGATCAGGCAGGTGAGGCGAGTTGTTAGAGGTGATCAGGCAGGCAAGCCAGTGGTTAAGGGTGATCAACTAGGCAGACAGCCCCTCTCAGGGATGGCTCTGCCCCCAGCAAGCAGTTAGGAGTGATCAGGCAGGCAGGCAGAGTGGTTAGGGGTGATCAGGTAGGCAGGTCAGAATTAGGGGCGATCAGGTAGGCAGATGGCCCCTCATAGGGCTGGCCCTGTCATTCCCCCCCTAGCAAAGAAAGAGGGAAGCCCAGAACAGCTAAGCCATCACACCCCATGCATGTCGCCTGCAGGGGGAGGCCACTGATGACAGAGGAGGCGGGCAGCGCTGCACAGAAGGCAAGCAGTGGCAGTGATGGGGGTGGGGCCAACTGCCTGCAGCTGGGAGAAGGAAAACCCTGATAGGCCCTGATCTCAGGCCAGGCCTAGGGACCCTACCCAAGGGGTCCCAGATTGTGGGAGGGTGTAGGCCAGGCTGAGGGAACTCCCCCACCCCCCAAGTGCATGAACTTTTATGCACCGAGTCTCTAGTTTTATATAAATGGAATCATACAATATGTGCTCCTTTGTGACTGGTTACACTCACTTACCATAACATTTTCTAGTTTAATCCATGCTGTGGCATGATCAGTAAGTTTTTGATTGCTGGAGAATGCAAGGAAGTTTATCCGGAAATGATGCGTTAGCGTGAGCTAAGAGAATAACCTTCCTTAGAAAGTATGGGCTGCATTTTTAGGGCTCTTCAGAGTAGGACCTTTGGGGATGTTATGGGAAAAGTAGTTGGAAATATAATTTGGTAACAGATTATGGAATTAGGAATAATTTGAACATTTTTTTAGGATATAGATGTTTTTAAAAGGAAAGTAATATAACTCAATCTGTATAATTTGAAAAAAAAATTGATAATTAAAACTGTAAGGTCACCCAGATCGGTAGTGGAGAGCAGGATGTGAAATTGAGAACACAAAACTTTCAAATACGATTTCCTCATTTTCCACGGCTTCTTCCTTTTTATATTTGTTAGGTGGAGCAAGTAGAAAAAGCACAGGTGATGTTTTTTTATCTCTTACAATTATTTTTAAACTATTAGAAACGTATGAAAAGTAAACTTCTATAGTTTATAGTTAGAAATGCTATTCCTTCAGTACTTAAGATGAGGCAGCCTTTTCATGATAGTGCCCATTATGTATATTTTATTATATCTTGAAGAAATAGGACACTTTGGCCCATTTGGTTTCCTTTGCAGGACCCTCTAATGTGCTGTTTTCCATATAGAGTGTGTATTAGTCAGTTTGGGTTTGCCACAACAAAATACTAATATCGTGTGGCTCGCACAATGGAAATCTATTTTTTTTTTTCATAGTTTTGGAGACTGAAAGTCTGAAATTAGGGTGGCAGTATAGTCAGGTTCTGGTGAGATCTCTCTTCTTGGCTTGTAGAAGGCCACAATCTCACCATGTGCTCATATGGCAAGGGGAGAGAGTCAACTCTCTGGTGCCTTTTCTTTTATGGGCACTAATTTCATCATCAGGGCCCTACCCTCAGAACTCACCAAAACTGCATTATTTCCCAAAGACCCCATCTGTATCTTTACATTGGAGGTTAGGCTTCAATGTATGAATTTTAGGGGGGGGGGCATAATTTAATCCATAGCAGAATCTTAGTTTGTTTAGGTTTCCTTTGAACTCATGGCCTTGAATGTGTTCCTTATATTCATTTGACAGATTCCTGACAATCAAATGGAAGTCATAAATATACCAAGTGTAGTTGACCTATGAAGCCTATACTAATCCCTTATTGCCTGTTTCTGAACTGCTCATGTCACAGGCTTTTGCCAGAAGAAGTATTTTAATGGCCATCTGGTTCAAGGACTATTAAATTAAGGATTACTCGTATGTGAGCTTTCTGAAGTTGTTTGCACAATTTTCTATATTTGTGTGGAAATATATTCCCTCCTCATTACCACATGCATAAAATTCTCAAGTGGTTTATGTTCCTCCAAAGAAGAAGACACAATTATATAATAATGAACTTTTAAAAAATATATCAATCAACCTTTATAACTGATCCTCACAGATTTGGAAGCTCAGTCCTAGGGCAGTTAAGTCATCCTGCCCAACATCACAGAGCTAGTTGGTGACAGAATCTAGATTCACACCCTGCAGCCTGATGCCAGAGCCCATGCTCTTCACAGTTTTGCATTCTTAACTTCGTGACCTTTGCATTATTCTGTTCTACCCTTTCTAGACTCTGGGATTGATTGACCCTCCTATAATAAATATATAGTGGAAGCCCAGAGAATAGTGAAAAGTGCCCAAGATAATACTGATTAAAGACACAGCTGTCAACATGTGACAATAACACACACAAAACCAAAGTCAAATCTTGAGACTTTCACATGTAAAGAGATAAAAATAAACTGAATTAAATGAAAAAAATGCTTTTTTTTGACCATTGGTTCTACCACTGATGCTCCTCTTTCCTCCCTCTTTTCTTGTCTGCTTTTCTTCTTCCCTCTTCCTATTATTTCTTTCCCCCCTTTCCTTTCTTGCTTCAGTAAGTGTTATTGAACACTTACCTCATTTAGAGCTAAGATGTAATTATTAGTAATGGAGTGTTTTAATGTTCCTAAAGTGGTTTTATGGTCAGGTGACCTGGTGAATATTCTATTCCTCTGTGACCAACAACACCTCTTTATCCTAGTAGGTTCTCAGCCTAGCTGTCACATATGAAACAGTGTTGAGGGAAAGCAAAGTACCAGAAAGCCAATGCCATTCCTTGGTACAGAGCATGATCCTAATATTCAATTTGTGGTACCATTCTTTCAAATAGGCAATTGAAGGAAGCTCCACTTTTATGTGTGTGTGTGTATGGAATAAAATGGGAATTATTTTACGTAACTTTTCAGAGTTGAGAATTTTACAAATGAATTCCTGGATGTTCGAGGCTGGATTTTAGAAGAAAGGTCAGGACTAGAGTTGGGAACTATCAAAATATAATGAATAGCAGTAGATGAGATGGCATAAGGAACTTTTGAAGAGAGAGAAAACCTTTATTTTTCCTTTTCTTCTAGAGTGTGTCAGCGCCCTCAAGTTTTATTTAATCCTAACTTAGGCAGCACCCACTAGTCTGAATTATAAATCTCCTTTTGTCATTTAATTATGTGTTCATACAAGTCACATAGATATTTTCTAATGCTGCAAGAGTGGTGGCAAAATATATGGAACTTATATTTATTTATAAATTAGTAGATCTGTTTGAATATGGACTTGGTGATTGGCTATTTGTGTGATTGATTGATTGATTTTCTCTCTACATAAAATTCCAAGCCTGTAAAATGAAGTTAATAATATTGTCTACCTTGACTGTCTCAAAAGTTAGTGTTTACTTTTTGTGTATGATATTGGATGTGAAAGCTTTTTAAAAGGACTCTTTAAAGAAATCCATCTTTTCCCACATTTACATAGAGTAATGGTTGTTTTCACTCTCCGAGTAAACTGGAAGATCCTCTGAATTTATGTACACTTCTTCTGTAGCTTCCTTAATACCTAAAACAATGAATGTTATGCATATTAGATGTTCATACATGTTTTTAATTAGGGTCTTATTTTATCTCTTCCTCTGCCTTGTTTTGGGGAATGGGTTGTTGTTATTAGTTTAGCATTTTTTTTAAGAGTTTTTCTTGGAAGTTAGTGGAATGTTAACTTCTTAAAGAGTTTATTTTTTGCCTTCCCTGGTCCCTTCTGTTGTGTCTTACTCTGCACATGTGCAGTCCTCCCACCATGTAACAGTCTCCTGATACTATTACTATTCCTTGGCAATGATGACATTAGTGTTTTTACTGACACTCAAATTCTATAGGTACATAGGGTTCAACTGCCTTAGAGAACACTAAGGCTCAGAGAGGGTTCATGTATATTTGGTTCAAGTCAGTTTGGATGCTTGTTCATGAAAGATGCCCATATTTCCAATGATGCTTACTGGTATTTAGTGTCTTCTTGCTATTTATTATGATTATTGTTACTAGAGGACTGGTGCAAGAAATTTGTGCACTGTGTGTGTGTGTGTGTGTGTCGGGGGGGGGGGTCCCCTCAGCCCAGCCTGCACCCTCTCCAATCTGGGACCCCTCGGTGGATGTCCAACTGCTGGTTTAGGCACGGCAGTCGTACATCCCTCTCACAATCCAGGACTACTGGCTCCCAACCACTTGCCCGCCTGCCTGTCTAATTGCCCCTAATTGCTTTTGCCTGCCAGCCTGATCACCCCCTAACCACTCCCCTGCCAGCCTCATTGATGCCGAAATGCTCCCCTGCCAGCCCAATTGCCCTCAACTTCCCTTCTCTGCCAACCCAGTCCTCCACAACTGCCCTTTTCTGTAGGCCTGGTCCCCCTCAACTGCCCTCCCCTGTAGGCCTGGTACCCTCTAACTGCCCACCCCAGCTAGTCATCTTGTGGTGGCCATCTTGTGCCCACATGGGGGTGGCCATCTTGTGTGAGGGCATTATGGTCAATTTGCATATTACCTCTATTATATAGGATTGTTATTAGTCTTTAGAATGAAATTACTGACTTTTGATACATTAAAATTTGATGAGGATTCTATTTTTGAATTTAAACCCATTCTCTTCTGGCTCAAATTACACTCTTTTTTTCATCCTGTTGTGGTACACCTATTCCTAGACATAATCAGGAATGATAACAGACATAGAAGATATTTTTCCATGTATAAGTATAAATTTTAGTATGTTTGTTTTATCGTGATGAATTTTGACAGCATGAACACATAGAATCCATTTTAATTAATTTTTTGGGTAAGTATTATTATCAATTTTCTCTATATTAGCTTCACCTCCTTAACAAGGTTTGCTACAAAGAGATACACATTTTATTTAATAATATGTATTTTCTTCAGCAGGCACTGTGTAAGATGCTTTGTCTTAAAATGATGATTAAAGACTAGTTCCCACCCTCAAGGAGCTTTGCATCTGGTAGAGGAGACAGACATCTTCACAGGAAAATTCTAGCCCTAGTTGGGCTAAGACACTGTCAACATTAAAGCTACAAAAGTATATATTAGGAGTTTGTAAGAAGAAAAGATTAAGTTTGAGTAGAGACTCTCAGAAAGTTGCCAGTATATTCATTATTTCGTTGTATTTGTAATGCCCAAATTCCAACTTTCTTGCTAAGGCAATTCTTTTTTGTATAAAAAATTTCTAAATCTATTGGGATGACATTAATTATTATAATTATATAAATTGCAAGTGTACAATGCAACATCTGTATATTGCATTGTGTGCCTACCACCTAGAGTTAAATGTTCTTCCGTCACCATATGTATACACACACTGTCTGTCTTCCCTGTTAACCATTTATTCTTGACTGTCTTTTATTGGGTGATTTCTTTTACCTTGTTCCTTTCTAACCATTACCTCCACTGGGATCTAATTAGAACCCCTCAAAATTCAAAAGCCATTAGAATACATGTAGGCTCCAAATGTTATCTATCTTTAGGCACTATAGAATATCAGGAACTAATTATGGTTATCCATTGTGTATATAGGTATCTAAACACCTCTTCTGCCAAATTTCTTGCCGGGCTTCAATGAGAAAAGTCAAGGAAATAGTTCTCATTAGCTTTGAATTTTGAAGGAGTTTTTCTCCCTAGAATTATAATACTGCAAGTTGAGAATTTGTAGGTTTAAAGTAAATGTGCAGTGCCAAAGTTTTCCTTTATATTAAGTTAATTCTTAGCACTAAATTTGCTTTATGACTTTGTTAGAAAACTACAGGCCTGGTGCATGAAATTCTTGCATGGGTAGCGTTCCTAGGCCTGCCCAGCGATCAGGGCCAGCCTCCCTTCCAGATGCTGGCTGCCAGACGGGGCCTGCCGGGCCTGCCTTCCCTAGCTGCCCGGCTGCTGGCCAGGGCCTTCCTTCTCTTTGCACTGTCCCCTGATGGTCAGCGCACATCACAAAACACCCTGGTCTTACTCCGGAGTGGACAATTTGCATATATTTATGGTTTTATGACTTTATGAGAAGTTTAGTTCCAGCACATCAAAGCATTTCATAGGATTTTTAAAGCCATGGCTCCCTTAGGGCAGTAATTGAACATTGTTATTTTCATGTACTTATTTATAATATATAAAAATATTACAATGATCCCAGAGTCTGTTAGCCCTGAGAAAAATGACAATACAGAATGTCTTGTAGGAAAGAATACTGCCTCTCAAATCTAGAGACTCAGGTTCTAGTCCCAGTGCTGCCCAAGACTCAATATATAGGCCTTTGAAAAATCAATTCATGTGCCTGAACCTCATTTTCTCCCCATTTAACAGCAAAAGAATTGCAAATTATAGGTCTGCAAGGCACCTAAAAATTGGTCTCTGCTTTAAAAAAATGTATAAATAATGTTGCAGCATTGTGTTAAGCTCCTTTAGTAGAAAAAATGTCACCAATAATTCTACCTCCTCGATACAGGGGCAAGCTATCATTTTTTGTGTAGTATTCTGTTCCAAACTTTAGCTATTAGCATAAGTTACCATGGTGCTATGTATTACTTGGCATCATACATTAAACATTTTCTATATTGCTGCATATTCTTCAATGATTACAATTCAAATATCTGTAAAATTTCATATATTATATCATATCTTACTTATTTCATTATTTTTATACATTGCTATTATAATTAATGTTGTATGTATAGATGCAACTTAATCCATTAAAAATCTTGAACATGATGTTGGTGGGTTGAAATATCAGGGTCAGAGGTTAACATTTTGTGGTTATCCAAACCTGCTGATGACTTGTGTTCTAAAAGAGATATTTCTTTTGTTCTGCAGCAAGAATGTATGAGTCATTATCTCCCAATTGTGCCAGCATTAGATACATTTTTAGGGGGGGGGTTGGTATTAGCATCTCTTTGGTTATTGTGAAGATAAACATGTCTCTTAATGTCTCATTTCTAATTATATTTTATATATGGCCTTGGAAAATGAATATTTTGCAATCATTAGGAAGTTATTCACAGCAAAACAAAGAATTAATCTTTTAATGAGAATTGTATATGGCTTGTATAAAGAGGTTCTAGAACTTTTTGAGTCATATGAAGCATCCCTTGAATAAACTGGAAGACACATCTTCTTCCTAAATGAAAATATAAAGGTTGTTAAGTAGTTATTTTTTCCTACATTTTATGTAATATCAAGACAATTATTCTTGAATATTAACAGCAAAAAAATCCAAAATTGTTTGGGTAAAAAACAGGCAAAATAGCTAAGAGAAATTTGAAAAACAAGAGTAATGAGGAGCAGGGACCAGCTGCCCAGATGCTCAAGCACATTATAAAGCAGTACTCATTGAAATGGTGAAGTGTTGTTGATGGACTAAATGGAGACCAGTGCAGTAACACAACCTACCCAAAAACAGAGCAACTGGGTGCAGAATTGAATATGCAGAAAAGGGACCAAAGGGAAACATTCTGAAAGGGAGCACTATTCCAATGGCTGTGGGATAACTGGTAGGCACTAATGAAAAAGTTATGTCATGAATATGTATCAAAATAGAAGCTGATAGGAATGAAAGGTCCTATTATAAAAAATAACAATCTAGCAAAGGGCATAAGAAAAAAGAACAGATTGATTATATCTGTAGCAATGGGAAGTAATAACATTTTTTATATATATATTAGAATTGGAGGGTGCAGACTTTTCAGTAAAAGAACAGGTAGTGAATATTTTAGGCTTTGAAGGCCAGGTGGTCTCTGTCACAACCACTCAACTCTGTTACTTTGCACAAACTAGCAATAGACAAGTCATATGTCTAATAAATAAATGGAGAGCACGTCTGTTTATGAAGGAAAAACACTATTGTGAGTGTCAGGTTCCCTGAACATCCAACCCAAAAGTGAGTTTGATGAATCTTTTAGCATTTTGCCAATCTGTGTGACAAGTTGTATTTCACTGCTGTTTTAATCAGCATTTCACTGACTGCTATTGCAGTTGTTCATGTGTGTTTTGTTTTTATTTATTTTTTTGTTATCTTTGTTTGCCACTGAGTTCTTCTCTTCAGTGAATTACAGGTAGGGTTGATTTATCTAGTTTATTTCCTTCCTTCGTTACCTAATATCTCAAGGCCCTAGAGACCTCTGTGGTAACTCCCACCCAGTGCAGACCAAGAGGGTTCTATTTTGCTTCCTGACTTGTAACCCTTCCTGGGACTTTGTGCCCAGGGGCCTGGGACTGGATTTTTCAGCTTCCATCTTACCTGCTTCCTAGCTTGGATGCTTGCCAGTAGACTGAGGGTGCTTCAGTGTTAAGTGGTTTTGGCTGCGATGACCTACTGCTTAGGTTGCCTCCACCTCTGTTAGAGTTAGTTGTCGCCTGACTACCACCTGAGTCTGTCTATACCCTTTGGGTCATACAATCCAGATCTGAGCATGATCCCCCTTTATATTTATATTTTTTGAAATATATTTGTATTGATTTCAGAGAGGAAGGGAGAGGGAGAGAGAAACAGAAACATCAATGATGAAGGAGAATCATTGATTGGCTGCTTCCTGCATGCCCCACACTGGGGATCAAGTTCACAATCCTGGCATATGTCCGGACCAGGAATCGAACTGTAACCTCCTGGCTCATAGGTCGACACTTAACCACTGAGCCACGCCAGCTGGAAATGCCTTTGTATTTTTGTTCATTCAGGTGAGCAAATCTAGAGCTGGCTTTCGTACCCTCCAAGTGCATTACTTCAAAGAACTATCGGTAATGTTTCACTTCTGAGTTATGGTAGTTATTTCTGTTTTCCAAGAGATATTACTGAGAAAGTGGTGAAATCACACAACCATTCTTAGAGAACACATGCTATGGGATGATTATAATTACTGAGGTGGAAATGTCCTCTTTTTGGTCCAGCTTCCCCAGGTCCCTGGTGTTCCATAGTCACCAAGGCTGCTCTAGCCCCGCCCTGCAGTCTTTCCATTGTTGTGTAGGCTACAGGAACTGAGATGGTTATGACAGAGCCAGGCTGGTTTCTCTTCTCTTTTGGACATCATTGTTTGTTACAATTCTGATCACAATTTCTTCCCCCAGATTATGAAATTGTAAAATCACTGCTATATTTATATTTCCTTTCGCTGCTGGGCTATGAGAAGTACCCTTCATAGCTTTCCTTTGAAATTCCTTTATTAATAATCTTCCTTTTCTTCATATATACATATATATTTATTTATTTAGTCTAGATCTAGATCATCTGCTATTTATAGAAGGCTCTTGTGTCTGGTATTTCACTAGATCCTCATAAGCACCTATGAGGTAAACAAAGCAGATATTGTCTCCGTTTTAAGAATGAGGAAATTAAGGCCCAGTTGAGGTCTGAAAGGCCTTGGTCTAAGAACTTTTAGAGAAGACAGTACATGTAACTATTCCCATTATCATCAGATAGTGAGGCAGACATTTTCAAAGACAGAGATCCTGGAGAAACTGTGTTTGTTCTCTGGTGTTCGTGATGACTGCTGGATTTTGGATTTCCCTCCAAAATCCAGCTCTAGTCTGCCACAATGCATAACATTTGGGGGTCACTAATTCCTGTTCCTATTTTAAACTATATGAGGTTTGTGTATTTTGTGACCTTTGGGTTCTGACCTTCTTATTTAGGGAACTGCAACTTTAAGAAGTTTTGTTAGGACTTGAATCCAAGTAAATTCCCTCCTGAGTACAAATACTCATAGTGTTGTGGAATGTTAGAGCTTGATGGGACTTTTATCCATCTAGCCTTCTTTTTTTAAAAAAAAATATTTTTATTGATTTCATAGAGGAAGGGATAGGGAGAGATAGACACATCGATGATTAGAGAGAATCATTCTATTGAGGCAGAGAGAGAGAAACATTGATGTGAGAGAGACATATTGACTGGATGCCCCCTGCATGTGCCCAACCAGGGCCAGGGATTGAGCCTGCAATTGAGGTACATTCCTTTGATTGGAATTGAATACTGGACCCTTCAGTCTGAGGGCCAACATTCTGTCCACTAAGCTAAACCAGCTAAGCACAGCAGTTCTCAACCTGTGGGGGTCGAACGACCCTTTCACAGGGGTCGCCTAAATACATCCTGCGTATCAGATATTTACATTACGGTTCATAACAGTAGCAAAATTACAGTTATGAAGTAGCAACGAAAATAATTTTATGGTTGGGGGTCACCACAACATGAGCAACTGTATTAAAGGGTCGTGGCATTAGGAAGGTTGAGAACCACTGAAGGGCTATCTAGCTTTCTTGATAAGAAAATGTGGCCAGTTAGTGATAAAGCTGAGGCTAGAATGTTGAGATCAGATGATGAGGCTTCTTCCTGGCCTGCTCCCTCACATTTAGTACTTCCCTGTCATAGCCTGCCTCTTCCCACCAGACTTGGGGCTCTGAGAAGGTGGCCCTGCATTGTCTCTGTGCATGGCTCAGAACCCTAATGATGATCAGATGCATAGGCACTTAGGGTTTACTTGCACAAGGAATTATTTGAACCTGTATCTTGTTGATAACATGGCAAAATATATTTTAAGGATGTTGACATAGTTTTGCTATGAGAAACAAACCACTTTAGTTTTGGCAGAAAGGATTTAATACTAAATATTAGGTAATTTAAAAAAAAATGGAAGGAGTGTATAGAGCAAGTTTAAGGCTGAGATTTCAGTAATGAATCTCAGAATCACACAGAGTTAACATCTTTTCCCCCCAATCAGCACAGCAGGAAATCATGAGGCTAAGACACAGGTGAATACAGCACTGTACTTGTGAACCAGAGATAAAGAAGCCATAATTGGGAAAGTAGTAACTAGACCATGAGACATGAATCTAGCTACTCCCTCTACCGTAGCTACTTCTTGACAACCAAAAGGCTGAATACTGAATGTGGGAATGTGGATACAGAACAATCCCCGTTCTCCATGGCCATTCTTCCAGCAGAAAACAACCCAAGTAGTGGGAACAAGGCTTCCATCTTACTTTTGTCTCCCAAATCTCAAGTCAGCACATTTATTTTGGCAGAATCTCTTCTGGAATCAAACGCTACCAGCAAGGTAGCTTCTGCAATATGGCAGTTTGAGTGCTGATCCACCATATCCAACCCAGTAAGGGTATGGTTTTCATATTTTGGACATGTCTTGCAAAAAGGCTCTCTGTGTAGTAGATACTAAATTGAGGGTGGATTTACAATTCTGTTCTATTAGATCTCTATTTGTCAGTGCAATTAATTACATAATAGAAGGGAATGCAATGGCTTTACTTTAGGGAATCCCTAAGGGGAATTTCTATTTATCAGTAAAAATGCCATAAGGAGGGAAGATCCTGAGCTGGGAGAATATTCTAAACTGTTTTGGTTTCAAACATCTTGGAAAGTACTAGAAGGAGACATGCAATATTATAATATGAGTGCTGTTGAGAGTTCCATCTTTGGCAAGAGCTGTCAACTTTCCATCTTGTGTGCCCTCCTCCCACCCCCACCCAGCCACTGTGGGATAAATATTTAGAATTTGCAGTAGAAATAAATATAAAATAGTTTATTTAAAATAAGTTAAATAGACATATAGCCTGTGGGCCTGTATTGAGTTATTTTTACTTCATCTCCCTTAACTCTTTGGTGACACTTATTTGGAAATGAAAATCAATTATAAGTAAGTCCTCTCCACCTTTACTCTGGTACCATAATGAAAAAAGCTGGACACATTTTATTTCTGTTTCTTGTTCGCTCTCTTATTTTTCTGTTCCAAATGAAGAATCAGACAAAACCTGTTATCCTTCTACTTGGAACCAAGTAGACATGACACAATCACTGGTGATACTGATGGAGGTAGGAGACAGGAGTGGATAGGTGGCAAAGACATACTTGAAGTAAACAATCTTATTTTCTTAGAAAAGTCAATATTCTCTGCTTCAGCAGAAAGAGACTGAGTATATAGAGTAGTTGCTACTAGCTTCTGCTCAATTTCTTTTGTGTCTTGCATCCTTCTTCTCCTGTGGAATCATTCATCCCTGCTCCATGGGCAGCATATGCTTCTGGAGCAGGGACTCCTCCAAAGCCTCTACTTCCCACTGCACAGTGCACTGCCCTCTAAGCAACTGAAGTAGCATTTATTGTTTTGTTTGTTTGTTTTTGTTTTTTAATATATCTTGATTGATTTCAGAGAAGGAAGGAGATAGAGAAACATCAATGATGAGAGAGAATCATTGATTGGCTGCCTCCTGCACATCTCCTACTGGAGATCAAGCTCACAACTCAGGTATGTACCCTTGACTAGAATAGAAACTGGGACCCTTCAGTCTGCAGGCTGATGCTCTATCCACTGAGCTAAACTAGCTAGGGAATGCAGTATCAAATCAATGTGCCGGAGATCTTTGGCCACACGGAGGCTTTGGGAGAGGACCTGGACATAGCAAAGATTCTCTTGGATTCAGTGACCAAAACCTCATTATCACAGTGTTATAAGTAAAGTGACTATATACATTATAATCTAAACTGGGACACTTCTGAGAGTGAGAAGAGGCACTGTTAATAATCATACCGAAACAGCAGGCATAAATTGGATGTGTGGTCACCTTAATTATAAGGAACTGTAGCGAACACATTTGAAATGGGAACGAAAATGATTCAGAAGCAGAGTCTACCTTTTTGTATTCCAAATCCTTGAGTTTACCTTCTCTTTTATCTAATAATCACTTGCTAGGCATTTACGATAAGATAGACTATGCTTTAGGTAGGCACTAAGAAATTAAAAAAGACACCATCTTTGTTCTTTATTTACTTAAAATCACTTCTGTGACATTTTAGAGGAGCTGATGTTCAACCTGGCTTATAGCATAGACAGCATAGGAAGACAAGGGGAGTACAATCCGCCTTTTCAAACAATGGCAGATGGAAGATATTTTAAAAAAGGTAGTGCTGTTGCTGATGTGTACCTTTGTAGGTAGGTCGACAAAGGTTGTGCCTGTACTGAGCAATGTACAGACTATTTTGGTCATGATTTCCTAAACAATACATATACGAAAAACTTACATGTTATTTACATTATGTAAGGTATTATAAGTAATCCAGAGAATATTTAAAGTATACAGGAGGATGCTCATAGGTTATATGCAAATACTATCCCTTTTTATATAAGGGACTTGAGCATCTGTGGATTTTGGTATCTGAGGGACGTCCTGGAATCAATCCCCTTAGGATGACGGTAATGCATTTTGTACATCCCCTACAAGTGAAAAGTAGTCTGCCAATGTATGAAAATTTAAATAAAGTCTGAGGAACTGTTTTATCAATTCATCTATTTTATTCTTGGGATTTTGGGGAAGAGTTGGCATGAAGAAACAGTTTTGTACTAAAGCAATATTTGAAAACGATTGGTTTGAGATTTTAAATTTTATGTTATTGTCTTAAAGCTCTAAGACTAGTTAAAGAGAAGGAAAAATTGGATTTTTTAAAACTTAGAACACAGGAAAATAAACTGAATAGGAAACTAAAAATCATTTTAAATACCTGGAGAGCAGCTCTACATGAGGGATTATGTTTACAGAAGCTGATTCTCATGGGAATACAGGTTTCAGCTACACATAACTTTCTAGCAGCTACAAATTTTCTGCCATGGATGGGCCTGTCTTATGAAGTTATGAGCTCCTGGTCATTGGATATGTACAAGCAAACTTATAGATGGCGGTTAAATGTCAACTTAGGCTCCACATTAGAAGAAAAACCTTCATTAACAATTTGGATATTAAATGTCTACAGTAAGTGTATGTTTTGTTTCCCAAGAATATTAGCCAATTCAGTACATTCTTCACATATTGTGTTGGGTTTTTTTTTTTTTTTTGCATGGTGGTCAATAATTGATAAAAATGCAGAAGATACAACACCCAAACTCTCATCGAGATAAATTTAAAAGGGAATAATATTCACTGATGTCATTCTGAAACTCATGTGAAACTGCCTGGCTTGCTTTCACGCAACTGCCATTGGTCATTGCATATAGTTTTTGTCTCTCTTTCAAAATCTTGAAATAAAAGGGAACAACTTCCAATATGACTTAAGAAAAGGGTTACCCATTAAAAATGGTTTCAATTGTTTTGCTATTAAATGTGAAATTGCAAAACTAGCTTCTCTTACATAATTTGAATTTATAACACATTCTTATGAGAAGCTTGTCTGTTTTTTAATACCATTTCAGATACTGAGAAATTTCTCAGGCTCTTGGATTGGTGTTAAAACAATTTTTTTTAATTTTTTTTTATTTTAGAACATAAAATGCATGAAGTGGAATCTCTTTGTTTTCTAAACCGGTATTCTCATGGTCATAAAGGTTGAAAATTTGTCTCTCTTCTCTCTTTTTATTTTTCTAATATTTGGGCATTTTTATTTAACAATGTCATTATACTTTAACCTTAGGATGAAGAAAATTTTGGGTTTAACAAAAATTTAATGTGACAATTAAGTATCAGAAAAACAAAGATTAAATTGGAAACTTTATAATGATATCATTACATAAATTCAATAACATTAATTCAAATTACAGTGTCCAAACTCTTATGCAAAGGCTGTAAGCTAGTTTATGACCAGTTGTTGTGACAATAGAGTACAAACAGCACAGTTGACAGGTGACAGTCTTATGCACAATATGATGTTCAGAAGGCTGAAGTATAATAGCTCTATGTATTGTTGTTATGATTGCTCTTAGCAATTTATGTTACCTGAATAAACATTGCTTCTCAGAGTCTCATGTAATATTGTCAGATATAAATATGGCCTGAGATTTGTCAAAAGTGGACTCATTTGCTCTAGCCAGTTTGACTCAGTGGGTGGAGCATCAGCCCATGGACTGAAGGGTCCTGGGTTTGATTATGGGCAAGGGCTCATATCTCCATCACAGGCTCCTTCTCCACCCAGGTACAGGAGCATATGTGAGGCAACCAATAGATGTGTCTCTCTCACATTGATGATTTTCTCTCACTCTCCCTCTCTCTCCCTTCCAGTCTTTCTAAGAGTTAATGGAAGCTCTTTATCTGACCCTCAATTCTAAATTAGAGCTTTGCTAGGTAGAGTAATCTTGGTTATAGGTTCTTGCTATTCACCACTTTGAATATTTCTTGCCACTCCCTTCTGGCCTGCAAAATTTCTGTTGAGAAATCAGCTGACAGTCCTATGGGCACTCCCTTGTATATAACTAACTACTTTTCTCTTGATGCCTTAAAGATTCTCTTTGTCTTTAACTATCACTACCAAATTAGTATTA
>NW_006292344.1:1350110-1358556 GCF_000327345.1 Myotis davidii
TTGGCCCCTGGTACTCTGAGACCCATCCCCTCCTGGCTCCTTTGATGAGGCCTTGTTAAGAAGAAGAAAAAAAAATAAAAATTATGAATGATAAAATGGCAATAAATTCATATCTATCAACAATTGAATCTAAAAATCAAAATAAACAAACAAGAAATCTAATGGACAAAATAAACTGATAAATAAAATAGAATCAGAGGCATGGACACATGGAACAGACTGGCGAATCTCAGAGGGAAGGGGGTTGGGAAGTAGAAAGAGATTAACCAAAGGTCTTACCTATGGGCACAGACAGTATAGTGGTGGAAGCCTGGCGTGGGGTAGAAACTGGGTGGAGGGGAGCAATGGGGAGAATAAGGAGGGCATCTGTAATACTCTCAAAAATAAAGATTTAAAAAAATAAAGGAAAAATAAATCAAAAAGAGAATCAATGGAAAAATATTCTCATGTGAGGATAAAAAAGAAAAAAGTGGACTTATTAATTGAAGACAAAATTAAATATTTCTACTTTTTCAACTTATATCTAAAATAGAATTATTTTTTTTCTATTTTGTTTACTTTTACTGGGCTACCAACATGAATTTACAATAAAGGAAAATATAAACAAAATTATTAAAAATTAAAATCTATTAAAACATCCCTCATGTGCTAATGAAATGTCATGGCCCTAATGGGCACAACAGATTTGCAAACAGATAACTAAAATTCAGTGTTTGTGTGTTTTAAATCAAGTTTGAACAAGCTGTCAGGGGAATGCAGACAAGCAAGCAGAAATTACCTTGTGGACTTACCCTCTTTGCAGTGGGTTTGGAATGAGAAAATTCTAGATATTACCAAAGAGATTACCAGGCCTCATCAGAGATTACATGGGTGACTTTCCCCACTGTCACATTTTCATCCTAGTGGATGGGTAATATATAAACCAGGAGTTTAAAACCCTTATGAATAGGAACCTCGACTTTATAAATCCAGACTTCCACTTTGAGAAGTAGTTGTGCTGAGCTCAAAGGGCTCGAGGTATTGTTTGCCCCTTTCTCTCAGCTTCCTACAGAAAAATTATCTGTTGTTAGAATCAGAGACAAAGAAGAAGCCTTCTTCAGGATACGTTTTTTGAAAGCATAGCACATCCTACAGACTAGCCATACCACTGTGGAGCATAAATGTTGTTGCAAGAAGGATGTTAGAGATCATCCTCTTAATGCATATTATTTTAGAGCTGGAGAAACTGAGGTCTAGAGAGAGTAAACATTTTCTTGGTCACTCAGCCAAGTAGAACCATTGTTGTTACATGTGAACCAGAGTGCAAGGTTGAGGGTCACATGGTTTCTGTGCTTATTTTTAATGACATGGGTGCTGACTCTTTTGGGAGGGAAACTTTTACTCCTTGTTCATTTCAGTGACGTTTACCCACTCTTTTTAGTTGTCATCCAGCAATCAAAACAACTACTAGCTTTTTTAGTGAAACTTTTTCTAATGCTAACACTTTTTGGAAGAACAACTGTGTTCGAATCGTGCCTCTGATATGTACTAGCTGCCATGATAACTTTGATAAGCCACTTTAGCTTCTCTAAATCTTGATTTTTGAATATTCAAATTAGAAGGAAGAAATTACTTCCTAAGATTTCTCCCCGCTGGGACTCTATGACCTCCTGGCATTGAATATCCTGCCCTGGCTGTTGGCATCATGTCTTTTTTCTTCCGTGTCTGATGGGAGCTGTGGCCACACAGACCAATTGGTTAGTCGTTGGTTTAGTTTCATTCTCTCCTTTACCTTCTCCTGAGAGTCCTGGTCTTTTTGGTATTGTTTCCCTGTCAGAGCTGATTGTTCCCTTTTCATGTGACATTCTGAATCTGAGGTGAAAGTGCAGTGTGGAGCTATGGCTATAATTTTGCCTCTCTTCTTTATCAGAGACAATAGTTTAGTTGTCTTGACTGATGCTTCTCTCCCTTGATGCTTCTTAGTTTACCTGGGATTTTCAAATGCAGTTGGCAACCAACAGTGTTGCCACTATTGAGGATTGTGCCTTTAGCTTTAACTTGCATTCATATTTACTTTGTGCAAGGCAGATTCTTATCCTACACTCTACACTGTACATTCTACACTCCATGGTCAGTGGGACTCCTAGGAGGTAAGGTATTTTTGTAAGAAACCTCAGCTCACTCAACTTGCAAAGTTGTAGGAGGAATCGTGGAGCATGGGAGTTGGAAGGAATGGTAGCAGGCATCTAATGTTTAGTTTACAGATAGGAAGAGATACTGAGGTTTAAGGAAGTCTAGGGGATAAAATCATAGAGCCAACTAGTGACTGAGCTAGAAATTGCACCGAAGTTTATTGCATCTAAGTCCAGGGCTTTTTCCAGTATTTCCAAATGTCTCTCAGATAGTCTATATAAAGGGTTGGCATTTCTGTAGAGTTGTTCTCTAGTCACCCCTTCTGAGTAATGCCAGCTGTCCATGCAGAGAGTGGGGCACTTAGCCAGTGCTGGGCCAAAGCTGCCTGGAAAGAGAAATTGAGTGAATACATTGACATTTTCAGCCCATGGCAGGTTCTGGTGTGCCCTTCTGGCTCTCTCATCTGACCTGGTGCATCAGTGCAGGAGTGATTACATTTGCTATTCAAATAACAATTGTGTGTAATTTTCAGCCTGCCTTATTCTTTAACGTTATCTTCCCACGCTTCCATCACATGCCAGGGCATATTTGCTTTGTAATTACACTGGTAGGGACTTACCTACATCCTTTGGAAAAGATTTGCCTAAAGTACTTATTTACTAGTGCATAATAAATCTTGAGTGATACCTTGGTAATCTCTCTGAGATCAATCTTAAACTCCCTCCCACAATGGGGCAGATTGAAAAGTCAGGGAAACTGGTGACAAAAAATAAAGAAAAAGAAAAAACAAAAGACCGTGCTTCCTCACTGATGAGGTAAGAAAAGTAGAGAGGACTTGAAACCTCCATGGATGTCTTTTGTTTTTATTGGGCGGGGGGCGGGAGGGGCTTGTTTTATAGTCAGGATCTTTCATGGAATCATAAGAGTGTGTGAGTAGAGATGACATCGTACTCATCTAAACCCACCACTTCATTTTCAGTGTTGTGTTCTTTTCAGAGGAGGAAACTACGACCATAGAGAACAAAGGTTGAACTCTGACCTCATGCCATATCTAAGACTATAAGCTGAGTCTGAATTCGGAAGATCCGGCATCCTTTAGCTGAATACCAAGATGTAGCAAAGGATGGATTGCTGTAGCCTACATAGGGAAACACATTGTATCATATTAATAGATTGTTAAGAAGACAGTTTTGGAATTCTAGGAAGGTAATAGTTTGCTATAATATGGAAAGATAGTGAAAAAAATCAAAGTTATAGGAAAGTGCTATTTAAATCTTAATTGCTTATTTAAATGAAATTGTTGCTAAGGGAAATGAATCCTAAACTTCAGTCTGCTATCAACCAGCTCTGATGTTTAAGTCATATAATACCTCAGCCCCTCATTTCTTTTATCACTAAGAGTGATATTAATACCTTCAGTATCTTCAGTCTTTCTTCAGTATCATTCACTTATTCAGCAAACACTGACCAAGAGTCAGGTCTTGGTTTAACTGCCAATGGAAATTTAGGGGATAACACAACATGATTTAAATATTATTATACATGCTCAAATTCAGTTATTCTCAGCCCTTGAAAATATATACATAAAGATCCCCAGGTGAGACTAGTATACAGACAGTTTTGAAAACCACTATTTTAAACTTATAGCACTTGTTGTTTGATGATACCACGTAATGGTTGGTTGTTTTTAAACTTTGAAGAACTAAGTAAATGTTTAAAGAAGAGTACAATATTGATTTTAGGAAAGAAGGAAAACTTGAGCCAATACTAATTAGTTCTATTTATGTGACTAACAATGAGGACAGTTACTTGGTATCTCTAGAGAGTTTTAGTAGCTTGTTAATATTTAATGTCACTTTACCTGTGGCCGGGCATTTTCCCACCTGTAGAGGAAGAGTCTTGTTTACCATGTGGCCTTTTGTAGTTTTTTGTGTTCTGTTGTGCCTTGATTTTTTATGGTTAAATTATTGTCTTCATCAGTTTGTGATCCTGTGGCTCATGGTGTTGTAAGTTTGATGGACTAGAATAGAGAAGACATTATGGCAGTAAGATTCAGGAGGTAGTAATAGAGATAACAACAAAGTCTGTTTCTAATGCCTTCCTTTGGATTGTGGTGTTTTTCAAATAGAAGAGTGGGACCATGGTAAAAGACCATGGACTTGTGGTTGAAGACCTATGCCCAAGCTTTAGTTTTGATATTTGAGCACATTAATTCTTAAAGCCTTAGTTTCCAGATCTGATAAATGTGGATAATGATATAATATAATGGCTATGAAGATTATGTGGCCATTGGAAAATTGCTAAGCCTATAGTAAGTGCTTAGTAAACACTTGCTATTTATTGTCAGTCTGTGGTGTTCTTGTACCCGCTGAACAACTAGGAAGAGACAGACAAGCAATAGAGAGGGTAATAATGGAAACTTCTTCAGTTCTTCTTAATGTATTTGCATTTGACTACAGTTCCTAAAAGACCAGTGGTTGAGTGCCCCAGCTCCTTGACTCCCTTAAGTAGCAGGCATTTTGCTGAGCGAACTGCTATCTCTCTTGTTCTCTTCTCATGTTTGTGTATTTTCAGAGCTTCTGTGGAGATCTTCCCTTTCACTTCTTGCTTTCATGATGATTACAAACTTAGAGTGAAACTGATCTAGAACCAGAGGAAGTAAGAGCAGGGTAAGTTTTGGTCCAGCAAAACTAGCTCTCACCACAGCTTCTTTGTATTTACATTGGGTGTCTCTTTGAGAAGCTAAGAAACCCCAACTGACATGTTCTAGTTTATTCCTTCACCAAACTTGTGAGGCTCCCTCAAACCCATTTGTCAAAATGAAGGGCTGTAATGAAGATTTCAGAGAAGGAAAACAGTATAGAATATTAGAGCTGATTGGGACTTTACTGACATTCATTTTGCAAATGAGTATCGTTTCTTACTGAGGGTTATACTGGCAGAGCTGAGACTGGAACTGGGGCCATAAAGACTCTATTCTATTTGTTGCCTTCCTTGGATCCATCCTGCATGGATTAACTTTCCTTACCTTCAATTTTCACTCTTATTACATTCCTGTTCAAAGGTAAAAGTTCTAGCTTCTTATTTCTCTTTATAAGACCTTTCATGCACAAGCTTATTTTATCTTCCAAACCTTTTCCTTAAGTATTCTCCATGAGCCCCTCATTTTAGTACAAGTGGGCTGGTCCTTGCCTCACAGAAATGCCTTGTTTCTTCCTTGAGTTCACTGTATTTCCAAGCGTTATCCTTGTTGCTCCATTTACCTTTTAGAACCATCTAGCTTTCAAATACCCTGATTTTTTTGTATGCTTTGTGGTTTTTTTTTGTCTTTCTCTTGTCATATATATATATAAATATATCTACCTCAGGTAGGCTTTAAGCTTCTTGAGAACAGGATGGAATTTGATTCACCTGAATATAGGATGAAAATCTGATTTATCTCAAGCTCCAGTGCCAGACACATAAATGTATTCATTTATTAAATTAACAGATATTTGTTTTTGAGTACCTATCATGTATTAGGCCCTGGAATTGGAGAATGATAATTACTTCTCCTCTCAAGGATTCAATAGTTTAGTTTGAGATACAAAGGAACAGAGAGGCAGAGGTGTGATGAGTATGGGGACAGTGTGGTATTCCAGGTGCCATGGGAGTGGAGTAAGAGGGTGTGTAACTTGAACAGGGATTATGTCTTTAAGGACTAGTAAGAAGTGATGCTCAGGATCTAAATGATGCATCATAGGTAGACATCATTTTTAATAGAGAGTTATCTTGGTTGAAAGGGATTTAGTAGAATTTAGTAGATTTAGTAGAATTTCAAGCAGAATATAAGTGCTGAGAAATGTCCTTAAAAGACGCATAACACCTATACAATTATAGAAGTGATTGGAAATATGACTAAGATCTATTATTTAAGAAATTGTTATATCTAGATGACTTTACAATGAAATCTGATAAGCCTTTAAAGACCACATCATTTCATTCTCATCATTAAACTAATATAAATAGTAGAAAAGGGTGAAGAACCCTCATATCTAAACTTAGTAATGATAAGTAAAGCAAGTAGAGAAAGCACTACGGAACAATCTTATGATTATATGTACAAAAAAATCTGTAAAAGATATCCTTTTAATTCATTGACACATCAAAACACTACAGCTGAGATTGGATAGGACTTTTTTCTAGGAGTGCAAAGCTGGTTCAATTTCTGGAAATCTAGCAACATGATTCATTATATTGCTAAATTAAGGGAGGAAAAAAGAGATAATATATTAGTGGATGTTAAGAAAGGGATGAGTAACCAAGGATATAAGCATTCATTCACTTAGCCATTCATGCATAGCATATTTTTATAAGAACTTCCTAACCAGGCAGCCCTGGTATAGTGAGACCACTAAGTAGCTTCCAGCTTATTAAAGCAGATCAGCAGGTGAAAAAATAGCGTCTGTGTGTACTGTTATAAGTATGAAACAAATTCTAGAAGACCCTAGAATTAAGCTACTCATTTTGGGGATAAATTTTTATAGCATCAGAGATGTTTGAGCTGGATCAAGATTTTTTTTAAAAAAAGGCTCAGTAGAAAGTAAAGGCTGTGAAATGACATTGTAGCAGTGAGCACAGCATGAGCAAAGTTCAGGGTCATGAACATTCATTATAAATCCTGGGAATGATGTCACTGGGCCACTATTGACATTCTGAAGAATGATAGTAGAAGATGCTGCGAAGATCATCTGCAACAGAGACTTGGCCAGACCCTGGCATTCAGAAGAGGTGGAGCCTCCATGGGGAAGGCAGTGTGGGGGTAATAGATGGTGCTGTGGAAGGCAGAAAAGATGGTGGAGTCGGTGGTTTCCATACAGATGCTTAAGTTTACATTGTTCACACTCTCCCAGAAGGATTCCAGTCGGCTGGCAATGTGGGATTGCTCTGGAAATGTGCTTCTTTGCTTTCAAAATCATTGCATCCTATATTAACCCATTTTTTAAAAGTTTCCATTTTGAAATAACTTTAGAGTTACAGAGAAGTGTCAAGGATAATATTAACCCATTAAAAAATGTAAAAATAAAATTTATACTACAAAAGTGCACTGTGCATTAAAATTTCCAAGCCTTTATTTTACTCTACTTATTCCCCACTTATACTCACTTGAGTCATGTTGAAAGCAGAACAGACTCTTTGATCCCTTTTTAGTAGAAGACCGAGAATCAATTTAAAAATTAAAATAAGTAAAAACCAAAATTAGTGTTCCTCAACCCTGAGTGATGGGTGTGGTTTTGGTTCCTTTCCTTTCCTTTCCTTTCCTTTCCTTTCCTCTCCTCTCCTCTCCTCTCCTCTCCTCTCCTCTCCTCTCCTCTCCTCTCCTCTCCTCTCCTCTCCTCTCCTCTCCTCTCCTCTCCTCTCCTCTCCTCTCCTCTCCTCTCCTCTCCTCTCCTCTCCTCTCCTCTCCTCTCCTCTCCTCTCCTCTCCTCTCCTCTCCTCTCCTCTCCTCTCCTCTCCTCTCCTCTCCTCTCCTCTCCTCTCCTCTCCTTTCCTTCTCTTCTCTTCTCTTCTCTTCTCTTCTCTTCTCTTCTCTTTTCTTTTCTTTTCATCTCAAATGATTCTAAATATGCATCTAAGATTTAACAACCATGAGTAAGCCAGCTGTTCAAGGATGTTTTTCTACATTGGTTTTGTGCTAGGCCTTACAATGATGATTTACGAATTTGTAAAATATGCTCCCTGCCCTTTTCAGGGACTCACCATTTAGTAAATGTATATATGCACAGCGTGTGCACAGGATACAAGGTGGGGAGAGGGGGTAGAGGGAGGGAAGAAAGGCCCTGTAACCAAACTGAAAAGCTAGTGTCTGGATTCAGTAACAAAACGCTCTTGATTGTCAATTTAAAGTCCTTTTCATTGATATTATGTTATTTTCTTTTTTTAAAATCCTCACCTGAGGATATGTTTTTTATTGATTTTAGAGAGAGGAAGAGAGAGAGAGAAATATTGATGCATGTGAGAAACATCGATCAGTTGCCTCTTGTATGTGACCCTACCAGGAATCAAACCCTCAACCTAGCTAGGTGCCCTGACCTGGAATTGAACCAACAACTTTTTTGGTGTATGGGTCGATGGATGTTCCAACCAACTGAGCCACCCAGCCAGGTCAATGTTATATTGCTTTTTATTGAGAAAACTATACCTCCAACACTTTGCTCTTTTTCTTCTGAATAGCACTTTACAATATATAAAGCACTTTAATATTGTTATCTTTTTTTATTGCCATAAAAACTTGGAGGAGGAGCTGAGGAGGACAGAGTTTTTATCTTAATTTTGAGGGAGAGGAAGTACCTCA
>NW_006292344.1:1359681-1366013 GCF_000327345.1 Myotis davidii
AACACTGAAAAGCAAGATTGCCTCATTCACATGCTTGCATCCAAACAATTGCATTTTTTTTTTTTTTTAATTTCAGGTTCCAACAATGTCTCACCCATCTTGGCTGCCACCCAAAAGTACTGGTGAGCCCCTAGGCCATGTGTCTGCACGGATGGAGACCACACATTCCTTTGGGACCCCCAGCATTTCAGTGTCTACACAACAACCACCCAAAAAGTTTGCACCAGTAGTTGCTCCAAAGCCCAAGTACAACCCATACAAGCAACCTGGAGGTGAAGGTAAGTGTAGGTCTTTCAGAGTTGGGCAGCCAAAGTGGGAGGGAGAGCTCAATATAATAAAAGTGATTGACAGCACAATGAGTCGGATAAAGGTAGCTCAAAAATTTGTAATGTTTCTTATAGTTGGTTGACAGCTAAGAACACCTAGGAACCATCTAAGCCAACTCTTCTTTTAGGGTAAAGAGAGTGAGACCTCTTATATGGCTATGGTTACACAATGAGTAAAGGCTAGAGCCAAAACTAGGACCCTGCTTTCTTCATTTGTAACTCACTGTCCTGTTGCATTATTCTCTACTTCCTCCCATTGTCCTGCAGAAATGTGTCTACTACCCAGTGGACTCTCCCCCTTGCCATTGGACAAGTGTCTCAAACTGCTGCCATGTACTCGAAAGAGAAACCCACATGAAGTGAACCTAATAAGACACCTAAAATTGGTTTGACTTCTCTGGCTATTTTTTTCCTCCTCTAGGTTGCTGTAGGATAAAGTTATCTGGAGAACTCTGTGAGATCTGTATTTGTAGAAACACACTGAGTAATATGAGTGAAGTCTTGTGTTAGGGGTTTTAATAGCAGTACATTCAGTTAACATCTAGTGGAGTTTGGAGATCTGCATGAGCTTAGCATCCTAGGCATATATGTATGTGCACATTCAACCTGCTAAACCCCATAGGAAGCACAAAGAAAGCCATATTGTTTGGATGAAGTGATGCCACATTTAGCTAATTAATCTCAGCAGTTCATCCAAACTCATGAAAGAATGTGTTATAACTAACAAACAGAAGAACATTAGACTTCTGGTTGCTGAGACAGAAGCGGCAGTGAAAGAAGATTCAACCCCCCTTTCTCTATTTTTTCCTCCCTCCCCTCAATCCTGCTTTTTCAAAAAAAAAAATATGGTATTCTCTCCAGGATGTTTTTACTTCCTTCTTGGATGATATTAGTGTTTTTGTTACAGCAATTTTGCGTGAAATCTTTTCTCACTCCGTGATAGAGTTCAGCCTCTCTTTTCTCATTCTAGTCCACTCCCTGCTCCCAGTCAACACTTTACTAGTCTATTAGTATTTTAGGACTGAAATCAGAAGCCTGGCCCAGATGACTAGCTGTATAAGGGGGGCTGGGTGTTTAGGCAGATGGTGGGGAGGCCAGTCACCCGCATGTACATGTGAGCTGTGGCTATGGGTCTTTTTCGGCATCTTTTCTCCAGAAAGTACAATGTCCAGACCATCAGAGAGCTTCTGTGGAAAAACAATAAACAATGCCCTTGGCTCTCTGCTATTCCCCACCAAAGTGCCTGAAGTAACATTGACCTTGCAGGAGGTTGCAGCTTTGCAGTTAATCAGGACTCCCTGGAACTAGTTTTCTTTGCCTCATTGTTCTTCAGTGATTGCAGAACTCAGGAATGGGATCTGGAAGAGAATCCCTCCTCCCAGAAGAGCCATATGTTGGCTTTCTTCTTATTATTATTATTTTTCTCAATGTTTCCCCTGTTCTGCTTACCAGGGGGATTGCTATTTTGTCTCCTAACTTTTGGGGAGAACTAAAATGGACCTCCCTCTAACATGAAAGGAATGAAGACAGGGTCCATTATCGAGTAGAAGACAAATGTGTGAGGAAGTCTTATTGGGTATGGGTATGACATTTGATGCACAACCAATATAGGGGGCAGGTCCTATATTAAGTGTCAGCTAATAAATGCCATGCAGGAGAGGGAGGAGAGCTGCATATAATGGTCTCCCTTAGCCTTCTTCACTCTGAATGTTATGAATTGCGGTGAGCTAGCTCTTGGGTGACTCTCCCTGCCTTGAGCTGCTCCACCTTCTTTACTGCACTGTGTGAGGTTCATGTACTGTCTCTCTTGTTCTCTAGGGACACTGGTGCATTCTCTGATACTCTGCCTCTCTTAGCTCAGCTCTTTGCTTTTTCGTAACATGCCATTCCACACCTTTTATCACCTATCAAAATCTTACTTGAACCACCTTCTCCAAAGTGTCTAGGTCTGGCCTAGATCAGAAGTAATCATCACTTCCTTCCCTGGGTTCCCACATACGTCTTACTCTGACTATCAAATTTCTACTTTGGTTATTTCTCCTGCTTTTACTCTGTCAGACATTGAAAATGTAGTCTGTAATGCACTGTGCTTTTTCATTATCATCCCATTGCCTTCTTTTTAACCCTATGTAGTAAGTGTCTTTTTGCATAAATGTAAGCTTAGAGAGGAGAGACGTCATTCTGTATGGTTTCATGGCTACTAAGTTTTTGAAAGGAGGGCATTGTCCTTACCCAGCGTGCTACACTGCTTATCCTATTCATGGCAAATGTGGCACTGGGGCCCCATATGACAGAGATTCTTTCCTGTTTCCTTGTGAGAATGCAAGCTTTGTTTCCCCATTTAAGCACAAGACTTGGTTTCTCACTCGTCCTTATGTTCCTCTTGGCTCTTATTATGCTACTGTGTTTTTAGTAGGAATGATTGTGTATGGTCAAATGTATGTCTGTATGTTCTTATGTATGTATATATTTGGATGGGTGGCGGATGGCGGATGGCTGGATGGATGGAGACAGCACTCAGTGATTGTTTTCCTACAATAAACAGTTTGGAATATGGGATCCTCATGCGAAGCAGCTCAGTCTCATTTAATTTCTGAAGGTTTGATTCTTTCTTGCAGTTCTGCCAATCTCTCTCTTTTTAATATAACCTTTTTTGAATACGTGACGGAAAAAAAACATTTCCCTTGCATACATACATTTTAAAGACAAATATGGGGAAAGGTTTATGGATATTCAGACTTTTTAAAATGCAGCTACATCTCTTCATCTGCTGTATATTATGACATAATATTTGTTAGAAGTACAAGATTTGCTTTACTTTATATTTAATTTAG
Source organism: Myotis davidii (assembly GCF_000327345.1). Lineage (NCBI taxonomy): Eukaryota > Metazoa > Chordata > Mammalia > Chiroptera > Vespertilionidae > Myotis > Myotis davidii. The sequence continues at coordinate 1,362,842 of NW_006292344.1, forward strand.
ATGTTAGTGCATTCTTTGTTACTCAAAACATTTTTATAATTCATGTTATTTTTGCTTAAATTTTTATACGTTTGAAAGTTTATATCCATTTTCTTTTTCATTTCTGTCCATTTAGAATGTTCTGTGCCATTAGTGAAATCCCCAGAGAGTAGGTAACAGTTTTTTTTTTACAGGGTGGATGGTTTGTGCCATGATCTTGTGCCTCAGCTCTCACCATCTTTTGCTGTTAATTTATATTCTCCTGAATTTCTGTCTCATAAAGTCTTTTTATTTATAGCTAAATACAGAGATTGACCTCCAAGAATGCAATAGAAAATATAAAAGGATAGGACTAATAGAAGTCACATGGTCCACCTTTTCCTGGTATAAATGTGAGAGCGGTAGTGCAGAGTATATATGATTTGCTCTGAGATGCACAGCCTGCTCAGGGCTGAGTTGGCACTAGACCTCAGGTACTCTCTGAGCCCAGCATTGCCCAGGACCTTGTATTATATTCTAGTGAGGTCTCTTTTTCACCATGCCACAACCTTTTTATGCATCTCCTGCCATTCTTTTCATGTGTCTTCTAATTGAATGACTTGGGTATGAACCTATCTGCTTTAGCAGACTCAGGGCTTACTCCCAAAAGCACCAAGCAATGTGCCTGACACATATTAGGTACTCAATTATGTTTGAGATGATAGTTAAGCCACAGAACATAAAGCTGCTTATCCAGGCACAGGTTCTAACTTCTCAAATACTTACTAAGCTTTATGGTTCTGCAGCTCAACCTAAGTGTTAGAGTTACTTTTAGCCGCCTTTACTCATTCCTGGAGCTTTTTAGCCCAGGAGTTGCTTCACTGCTACCTTGAAGTTACCAATTACATTTCTCACCTTGGTTATTAGATCTGTCATTTCTGGAGTTTGCTTTCTCATTTTTTAATTCTGACTGTGAAAGTGGAAAAGTACCCACATTTTTCCACATCAACTTATATTTATATACCATATGTTATAATTTTCTTTTATAAAGTATTCTGCGTATAATCTTTCTCTAAAGGGCTTTGGCACACTTAAGAGTGGGGTGTGATTTTTCTCCCCAGTTAGTAGCTTTTTAGACCTTAGGGTTCTTTTATTTTATGCATACTTTTCATTGATTTTTTTTTTTTTTAACAATTTGTGTCTCCTTCCCTGTTTGGAATGCCCCTGCATTTCCAAATGCCTTTTTGTGTCCTCTACTATGTGCTTATGAATATATATCTAAAGTTTTTTCTTCATACAGATTTTTTCATGTTAAGTGTCCTTGTCATTTTTATGGGATGGTTTGGGTATGTATGTATGGTTTTGTTTCATCACCTTCTATTGTGGACTAATGAGGGCAACAGGATGATGTGATTTTTCTTTTGGTCTTTAAGGTACTAGTCAGTAGTGTTCTTTATTATATAATCTGAATCTCTGCCATCTCTACCTCAAATTTGCAAACAAACAAAAAAACATCCCCAAAACAAAGCCTTTGATGGCAAAACAGGTCCTAGATCTTTCTTACCAAACAAAGTGAGATTTCCTACTTTACTTATACATTATTTTCTTGAGGATTTTGAAATTTACCTGTCATTTTTTATCCTTTATTACAATAGATTACCATATAGAAGGATTTGTAAAGTTTGCATGTTTTTAAAGTTGGAGTTGTCTTGTGGCCTGGAGTTGACTTTTTCCAATCTCTAAATTTTTAAAAACATTTTAAATCTAAGATTCTTGAAAAAGTAAATCTTCAGGGTACAGACTCAATTTGACCTTTTCAGCATAATACTTTTGTATTTGTACAATTCTTTATAATTCATACCGTGCTTACATAGTGATATCGTTCAATTCTCAAAAGAAAATTCTTACTTACTTAAGTTCTCTGAATTAGGTGGAATAGATGTTACTGCCATATTACTGAGTGGTAACCTACCAGAAGTGAAATAACTTATTTAGTAATCACATAGCTGGTAAAATAGTAGAGCTAAGCTCTGCTCTTCATATCTAGGACTTTTGATGATTTTAAAGGGTTCCATTTATTGGCGATTGGGCTAGATTGCTTTGTTCATTTTCATTCCATTATGTTATGATTCCAAGATCCTTTTTTTGAAATTAATTTCAAAATGGTTGCTCTTTCCACATGCTATTCCTACATATATTAACTTCTACATAACTATATAATATAAATAAGGCACCCGTTTTCAATTTCTGCCCACATTGCTTCATCTAGATCTGTAAAGTCAGATGAGAATGGAGAAATGACTTTTATTAAATGAAGGAGATATTACTTTATTATCATTATTTTTTGTTGTTAATCCTTATCTGAGGATATGTTTTCCATTGATTTTTTTAAAAGAGAGTGGAAGAGAGGGGGAGAGACACAGAGAGAGAAACATCTATGTGAGAGAGACACATCAGTTGGTTGCCTCCCACATGCGCACTGACCCCAGGGGCCGGGGATTAAGCCTGCAATCAAGATACATGTCCTTGCCCAGAATGGAACCCTTTCCTTCAGTCCTTGGCTTGATGCTCTAACCACTGAAAAACTGGCTCGGGCAATGAAGGGGATTTTTACTAGATCTCAATGAGCATTTTTGCTACCCTAATGTTATTAACCCATTAATAATGGAATGGAAGATGCTAGTCATTGCTGATTTGGAGTAGGAATAGTAACTAGAACAAAATACCAGTATAAACAACTGAGTCTCCTATGATGGAGGTGGCAGCCAAGCTTATTTCCTTTCTGCATTCATGCCAAGGCCATTTTCCATGTCTTCAGAACAAAAACTTTGAGCAGAAGAACTAGGAAACAGTGTGAAGGCTATCTAGTCCACTTCTTTCACTTGCTTGACATGGAAACTCAGTAGGGAAGGGAAGAGAATGGCTTCCCAAAGTTACCCAAAAGCTTGGGACTGAACTGGGTCTAGACCCCAGCTTTCCTAAATATGTTCATTCCACTGTATCTCTTCTCTCTTACATGGATGAGGCAGATTGAAGCTTGGTTCCTAGGGATTAATGAATCCTGGATCATTGATACTAGTGGGAAATTAGCCATTAGTGATGTGTAGTAATGTAATCTGGTTAGACAGGGCATGTTTTTTCTCAACAGATAGCTAAAACATGAGGGAAATGGATGACCACCTCTGGCAATGTAATTAACGACATTATTTGGAAT
>NW_006292344.1:1366057-1370741 GCF_000327345.1 Myotis davidii
CTGTTGAGCACAGGCCAATTTGGTGCTGCTTCTCTACTTATAGTTAGTAAAGCTTTTTTTGTTTTGGTTTGTTTTGTTTTTTTTAAACTGGAGTAATTGGTGGTTGAAAATGTATGAGAACTGTGAATTCTGAACAGTGATACCTAAACATTTAGACCTGCTGTGTGCTCTCTACTGTTTGGAGTCCCAGCCTCTGTTCCTTGCCATGAAAGGGAATCTGGACTGTGACTTTGGAGGAACAAATGGGAAATGTCTTCTTTATGTGTCCTGACAGTTCTGTTACATTGGCAGCAATCACAGAAGAACAATTGAAGTTTCTCAGATGTTTGTTTTAATTATGCATGGACTGTCATGAGGACAGTCACATAGTCATTGAAACATCAGGAACTCTAATGGGACTTGAACTTGAGTGGCTGCCCCTTTTTTGTTCAGGGTAAGCATCGTGAGCCTCATCTATTGCTGTGGTGTGCAGCACATGAGTTTTAACTTGTAGAGCCTCAAGAGGGCAAAAGGACTAGCTGTTGATTCATTAAAGGGTCAGGTATTAATTGTATGAATTAATATTGCATATTCCTGAAGAGAAAAGAACTTGTGTTTCTTTGGGTGAAATCAGAGATTACGAAATATTCATAGGCCTTATTAGTACTCAAAAGGGCCAAGTTTCAGCACTGACTTAATAGGGCATTTACATTCAAGCCTCAGTTTCAACCATTTAACTTTGGGCATGACACTTTACAATTCCACAAAACCTTCATTTATAAAATTAGTTAGTAGTATTAATTATATTTATTTTAGTTTTTTTTTAATTTCAAGAAAAATGATTTAAAATATAATGTTACATGCAATAAACCTTAATATTTCAAGAAAAACGATCGTAAATATAATAATGTTACATGAAATAAATAATAATATCTCAAGAAAACGATTTTAAATATTATAATATTTCATGCCATAAACACCAATTATTCAAGAAAAATGATCTTATGTACAATATTACATACCATAAACATTAATATTTCAAGAATAAGAGGATTTTAAGTATAATAATATTACCAAAACTGTGCTAACATATTAAAAATCTGCAAATAATAAGATTACTTGTATTATATTCTAGTATATTTTCCCCCCTCTGGCTCTATTTTTGTTCATCAGTTTATGTTCATTATATTCCACAAATAAGTGAGATCAGATGATATTTATCTTTCTCCAACTGGATCATTTCGCTTAGCATGATGATTTTAAAGTCTATTTTGTCGGATGTGAGTATTGCTACTACAGCTTTTTTTTTTCTTTTTCATTTGCATGAAAATTTTTTTTTTTCCATTCCTTCACTTTCATCCTGTGTGTGTCTTTTGTTTTGAGATGGGATTTTTATAGACAGCACATAGTTGGGTCATATTTTTGTATCCATTCCACTAACCTACACCTTTTAATTGGAGCATTTAATCTATTTACATTTAGGGTTATCGAGAGGTGTTTATTTATTTATAGCTATTTTACACACAGAGCAGGGCCGATCAGGGGGTTGGGGAGCTCCCCGCTGTCATGCACAGAGTAGGGCCGATCAGGGGGTTGGGGAGCTCCCCCCTGTCATGCACAGAGCAGGGCCGATCAGGGTGTTGGGGAGCTCCCTCCCCCCGTCATGCACAGAGCCGGCCGATCAGGGGGTTGGGGCACCTTCCCCTGTCACACACAGAGCCGCAGGGCAGCCAGGAGGCCTCACTGCTCCGCTGATCCCAGTGCTAGCAGGCCTCAGAGCTCCACTTGACACAGGGGCAGTGAGGCCTCGCTGCTCAGCTGATCCCAGTGCAGTGAGGCCTCGCTGCTCCACTGCTCCCCCTGCTGGGAGTCATATATCCTATATTACCCTTTTACTATATAGGATAGAGGCCTGGTGCACGGGTGGGGGCCGGCTGGGTTGCCCTGAAGGGTGTCCTGGATCAGGGTGGGGGTCCCCACTGGGAGCTCAGAGCCCAGCAGCGGTAGGCGGGGAACGTTGGCTTCCTCCATCACTGGAGCAAGCAAGCCTCCTGTTTGCGTCAGTAGCCTGGCTGCTGGCCGCCATCTTGATTGGCAGTTAATTTGCATATCGCCCTGATTAGCCAATGGGAAGGGTAGTGAAGTTATGGCCAATTACTATGTTTCTCTTTTATTATATAGGATAATGTGCAATACTGTTGTTGCCTAATATTTTAAATCTGATCAAGTTTAATTTTTTGAGAATAAAAATAAATATAGAACTACAATAAGGTATTTCCACACACCTATTAGAACAGGAAAAAAAATCATAAAACACGCTTTGAGAGGATATGGATAAACTGGATCACTCATACATTGCGGCAGGAATGTGTAAAATGAGATAACCATTCTGAAAAACTCTTTGGTAGTTTTTTTTTTACCAAAATAAACATGTACTAAGCATATGATTCAGCAGTTATACTTCTGGACCTTTAATCCAGAGATATGAAAGGTTATGTTCACACATGAACCTGTACGTGAATGTTCATACCAACTTTTTTATAATGACAAAATATTAGAAAAAAAAAATTCAAATGACCTCCAATAGGTAAATGTTTAAACAAATTCTGGTACATCCATATAATGGAATATTACTATTCATCAATAAAAATGAATGAATTATTAATGCATGCAACAGCCTGGCTTGACTTTATGGGCTTATGCTTAATAAAAAAAAAATAAGTCAATCTAAAGTTTACATATACTGTATGATTCCATTTATAAGACATTCTTGAAATGACAAAACTCTAGAGAGGGAGAACAGATTAGTGGTTGCTAGGGGACAGGAATGGGGAATGGAGAGGGATAGGGAGTGGGTGTTCAAACCAAGAAAAAGCCACAGGGAGCCTTTTTGTGGTGGTGGAATAGTTCTCTATCTTGGTTGTAGTGGTAGCTACATGAATCTATACATGAAATAAAATTGCAAAGAATTATAAACACCCTCAAATGAATTCAGGTTAAAAATGGAAACCAAACAAGGGCTAGTTATCAGTAATATAGCAATGTCAGTTTTCTGGCTTTGATATTGTGTTATATCTCTATCAGATGTTGCTATTGGGAGAAGCTGAGTGAGCAGCACATGGGGGTCTTTGTACTATTTTTACAATTTCCGTTTAGTTTGTATTTTAAAATAAAAAGTTGAATAATAATAAGATTAATACATCATATAAATTTCCTAATGATTTTGTCTCCGTCCCAACATGCCATCTTGCATGCACACCAAATTTCCTACACTATACTTTGAAGATCACTATTTTTAAAAAAAAATATTTTATTGTTTAAAGTATTACAAATAATAGTACATATGTCTCCTTTTTTTCCCCATTGACCTTCCTCTGGCCTCCTCTACCCCTGGCACATGGCACATGCCCTCACCCCCACCCCCACCCCTGCCAACCCTCCCCAGCCTTCCTGCTGTAGTTGGACAGTCTGTTCTGTTTGATGCTTCTTTGCCTCTGTGTCTATTTTTGTTCATCACTTTATAATGTTCTGAAGATCACTATTAATGTATGGTTTATACCAGCAGTTTTCAAAGCTGGCCACTCATCAGGAAAATTAGGGGGATATTCATTTAACAAAGAAAAAAAACAACAACAATTTCTAGGGTCCCTCTTTGTTGTACAGAATCAGAATCAGGACATAGCCCTAGGAACCTGCACTAAAATAAAAGTCCCATATCATTCTGATTGATGATTAACAAAGGCTCAGGAACCATTTGTTTATTTCAATAACTCCAGCATCCAGTGTTTTAATGCCCTAGAACCTTCTTCTCCAAGTCCTATGGGTACACACTCTCTGCCTAGTTATTAACTATGCTTTGAAAGTCTTATACATCTTTTATCCTATAAACAATGTAGAGATTCAGGGACTGAAACCATCCTTCACTTTGCTATGCTTTTCCTCTGTGCTTTCATCATAAACACCAGTTTTCTGTGCATGTTGTCCCAAGGAATTTTAATTAGCATCCAAAAGCAAAAGTAGGTGTGTGTGCTTTTTAAAGATTATTCTAGAATGCCTCTGCATTTTAGAGCACTTGCTATTGTGTAACTTCAGTTAGCGATGCCTGAAATCTCAGCTGGTTTTGGGTCATGGCAGGCCTATGTAAATCATCTATAAATGGATTCATTATGGATATTATAAAAATAAATCTGACACCTGAGCCTTTGGGCAAATATACCATATAAAGAAATCATACCCTGGAACAATGGTTGACCTTAGGAGCTGCAAAAGAAAAAAAAATCATGGTATTATATTTTTATCATCCTTCCTTAAATTTTCTGTAGTCAGAAACTGGACAGCTGAGCACAGCACCTGGCACAGGTCCCTGAGACGTGACACCTCCAGCCTTCTAGCACTTTGACATTCCAGCATTCTCTCTTATTATCCATTCTTTACATTGTTCTTTATGTTGCTGTTTCCAAACAGAAATGACAGCTTGCTAGTCAAGTTAGAAATATAATAGCCACCATACCTTATAAAGTCCCATTCTGTAAATTAGGTGCCATAAAAGAAAATGAAGTGATGTGGGAGGAATTGGGAAAAGCTGCACAGAGGAGGAGACATCTGAGCTGAGTTGGAGAATGAATTAGTGTTAGCCAGGCAGGAAAGGGCGGTGGACACCACGACATACCAAGCAAAGGAAACAGCATGTGCAAAAGTAGGGAAA
>NW_006292344.1:1370804-1387543 GCF_000327345.1 Myotis davidii
TTTGTTGATGTCCTTAGGCAACTGGACTCCTGGGAGTAGCTCTGCAATATGAGCTGAGTAACTTCACGTGAGTGGACTCAAACATCCAGTGTACTCTGAAAGATAGCTCTAGAATAGCTCCGGAAAGTTGAGTAGCTACAGGGAGGAAGCACCAAAAAAGCAAGCACATACCAATCTTATCCCACCAATGGCAAGCAGCACCTGCCGGGTGGTGGTCCTGGACAGAAGGAGCATGCGTTTTCCCCTCAAGCATCTATCATGCTTGAAATGAAATGTTTCTGTATATGCAGATGCTAAGACAAAAACAGAAGCTCAAAAAAGCAATTCTCCCAAAACTAGGTCAAAGTAGCCTTCTTACCTAATCAAACACACCCCCTTAAGAATGTGAGATGTGAGCCAACTGGAAATTTTTGTTTGTTGGTTCTGTTTTGCTTTCTTAACTTCTCTCCAGTTTGGGGTGATCCTGAGAAACAGGAAGCAATGAAAGAAGGACTTTATTATGAAACAAAGATGTGTGTGTTTGTGTGAGAATAGATTTCAAAGCACTTTCCCACATAATATCTAATTTAATCGCCACAATATCCTGTAACATTACAGTTCCTACATTATTGTAGTTCCTAGAGACAAATAAAAAATATGACATTTAGGTGACCTGAGGTGAGGCTCATAAATATAGAAGTCACATTTGAACAAATTTTAATGTTTTTCCTTAAGTGAATATAGAATATAGAATAATTCCTGAATATTATTGACATTATTATTAAAACAGTTTTTCTGGCAGAACATTGTTGTAAGGTTATGATTAACTTTTTAATGAATTTATTCATTTATTTCATCTGAAGTCCTCTGCTTTACTGTTAACTTAAATTTTCAGCAACGCTATAAAAGACCCATGTCCTCACCCTAAGTCTGCAGAGAATATAATCCAGAGTGAAACAACCAGAACAGGGCAAAGCTGGGATTTGCACTTTGGCCTCCTAAATCCATATCTGGAGCTTTTCCTCAGTACTACACTGCATGTCATGTTAATGCTATTATGATTTTTCTTTTTATTAAAAGAAGACATAATTCTCACTACTATTTTCCCCAGTCATTACCATTCAGAAGTATTTAAAAACTGACTTTCTCCAAGTGACATGTGAAAATTACTTAGAATAATCTATATATGATGTGTATGGGATGGTGGCCAAACATATAAGATAGCCAAAGTAACCTCTAGAAGTCATTACCAAGAAGACATTGTTTCAGAAAACTTTGGAATAGCCATGTGAAGTAGCCATTAATTCAGGTGAATTATGCCATCTTCCTTAAACTTGATTTATTGACATTAAGATGAAATTATAAAAATATTTATATTGATTTCATAGAGGAAGGGAGAGGGAGAGATAGAAACATCAATGACGAGAGATAATCATTTATCAGCTGCTGCCTGCACACCCCACACTGGGTATCGAGCCCAAAACCCAGGCATGTGCCCTCACCAGGAATCGAACTGTGACCTCCTGGTTCATAGGTTGACGCTCAGCCACTGAACCATGCTGGCTGGGCAAAATGACATTTAATTTGCCAGTGATTTTGTTATTGAACTGTTCATTTTTGTAATAATAACTTAGTTTTATTAAGTGTTTCTTTCATAAAAATTATGTACTGGGAAAGAAATCACTGAGTTATATAAAGTCTATCTAGAAATATCATTTGAGGTGACCTTGAAATGTCATATGTGCCCACTCATTGTAGCCCCTGGTAGATGGATTTTACTTTTCCATATCTCACCCTCTGCCTTTACTTCCTCTACTAGGACCAATTCACATACATGCAAATGCCCTTTTTATTGAACAGGGCTCTATAATAAATAGGACAAGAGTAAAAATACATGCTAGCCTTAATAGTTTATATTTCATTTAGAAAGGTGACCTGTGAAAATGACCAGTTAACTAACAATATAAAGCTACAAATTGTTTGTGAAGCGACTCTATTTTTAACTCATCAGAGGATTCAGAACAGAGTTTATATGGGGCCAGGACAAGGTTGATAGGATAAAAGAGAGAAGATTCCAGGGACTCGGTGGTTAAGCATGAAGACTCTATCTAGCAATGAGATAGATCGGGGTTCAAGTTTGGATTTTACCTCTTATTCTCTAGGAACTTGGACTAACTTGGTTAAGAAGCTACTTTAGCTCTCTCAACTTGTTCTTATGCTAAAATAGAGATACATGTACCTCACAGGTGTTTTTAAAGTTGAGTGGATAAATTGGCACAGTATCTGGCACAAAATAATGTCTAACCATTGGAAGCTGCCATTATTCTGTTGCTATTATTAACACTAAAGACCATAGCCCAGGGAATCAAAATCCATAGCTTTTTCATCCATAAGTTTTAAATCAAAATTGTTCAAATATAACTCATGCTGGCCATTTTTGAAAACAACCTTAGTTTTATCCTTTTTTGTTTTATGGTAGCATTTTACTAATTGACACTTTAGGATTGAGTTGTCTTACATTTGTCCCTGCTAGAATTATGATGTGTTGGTATATCCTTTTTTGAGTTTGCATAACAATGCCTTTCTCACAAGGACACTTTCACATAAACTATATCAATGAGGAAAAAATAAAACATTCACGTTTATAGTTTCTCTATAAGAAGGAGCATTTTTATTAATTATTACAGATGTTAATGAACATTATGTAGAGCAAACTGTATAGAGGAAACTAGTGATTTTTATTAATTTAAAAATATTTTATTTTCCAAAGTATCAAATATGGCAGAGGAATTTTAGAGATGTTATTAATTATGCCTTCGCAGGAAAATAATTAAATTAGGAATTTCATCTGGGGTCCCATTCATCTCCGGGCTTCATACTTGGGATTTAGCCAATTTCCTGAAATTGTCTTTAAACTTGGCCCATGTGTATGTCTTTTAGAGGGAAAGGGCCTATATGTCATCAAACCCTCAAATAGATGCTTAATTCACTCATTAAGAAAGATAGCATCCCCTGCATAAGAGGTCACCAATCTCCCAAGACAGTTATATTAATGCTGCTTAAATAAAGCCAGTTTTCTATTTTCTTGTCACCAAATTTAAGAGGCAATGTCTGAATAGATAACTGGGTATTTAGTAGTGATGGTAGTTGGGGTTCTAATAATTATATAAGAAAATATAATGCATATACAATGTATATTGCGTATAGTCTATTGTATAATTATATGCGATTTTGATACACCTTCATATATATTTGAGCATCTTCTCTGGAGAAGAGTGAAAACATACTATCAACCCACGCCAGTGCATATGCAAGGTGAGATGGATACAGTGTAGATTCTTTCCTATAAGGGTGAGGAGCTGTGCCGGATCTCACCCCATTTGATAGTTGAGCAGATGGAGTCTTGGTGATGAGATGGCTTGGAGGGATCTACAGGGAGAAAGTACTTAAGAGGAGATTCTCGAGTTCTTTATACTGCACCATGCTTTCTGTTGCTTAGCATATAACAATCCCTCATATATTTTTTACTTATTTATATGTGAATTTAAAATGTCATATTTGTTCTGCTTCCATTATTGCAGTTTTGAATGATGATTCATCAGTGCAGTGGCCTATTTTAGTGGACCACAATAGCTTGGATAGAAAGGAAAAAAAAAAAGTCAACATACTCAGGAATGGAAAGCAGCCATCTTTTTATAGCTAAAATTGCAAACATCTGGCAATTACTCTATTCTACCTCCCTTCAAAAAAGAAGAATCATCTCTTCAACTGGAGCCTGCTGCTGTGTTTAATAAGGCAAGCCTCAGGAGCAATAGGTTTTGATTCAAGGAGGCCATTGCCTAACCCAGTTGGCCAGAGTCTCTTTGGAAAGTACACCATTTAATGCTCCCCATATGCTACTGTGTTATATAATGGTAATAATACTAATATGGCAGTTAATGGCTGTAGAAAAATTCCCTTTAGTTTTTCTGTCCAGCCTTATTGGAGGTTTTAATATTGTGAAAATTAACTCTTCATATGATGCTTGCCTCTCTCCATCCTCTGAAGCTTTTGGTACTCCTGGACAAAAGGTTCAATGACATCAATACCATTAATTATTACCTATTTGATTTTATTGGAAACTAATCTGTTAACATGTTGAAGGAACACATCAATTTCTTTTTAAAGCCTGGTCATGGTTTTGTAATCAACAAGCAGTCCACCCTGGTTATGATCCCTTAGTACTCCACCCTTGTTTTTTTTTTATTGTGTTAATTGTTTGTGAAACTATTTCTTCCTTCACTGGCAAAAGTCAACTCTGCTGGTAGGGGAAGTGAGAATGGCTGGTGGTTTGCAATAAGGGCTGAGAGACAGAACTTCTGCATTTTTCTCTTGGGGCCAATGCCAGCTTTCACTCTGGCCTTGACCAATGCATTTACCTTTCTATTCCCCATTTACCTTTCTCTTCCTCTAGGCCACTGATGGGTACACGTGGACCTTTGTTTTCCCAGGTTCTGCCAACCTGTAACCACTGTCACCATTGGTTGTAAGGTCTTGGTCAATAATCATCAGTAATTGGGAAGGAATGTAAAAGATGTAGTAGAAAGGGAAAAAAACAGCAACAACAAAAAAACCCCAAGATTCATTGGCATGGTGATTTTAAAAAACAACCTGATGTACTAAATATAGGCTATTTTCTAGTGTTAGCATGTTATGGTACTTGGAAATTATAGACATTCTATGAACTTATTTCACAGGCCCCCACCCCCCTTTTATTTTTGGTAGAAGTGTGTTCAGTACCAAAGTCATAGCTTTTGTCTCAATGTAATATTTCACTAAGTAGTCTCTCTTGTCAGTCTTTCCCAAGTCCCAGTGAATTTTGCAAACATCTCATAACCTCAATGCAGTTTTGGAAGAGGTGAGATTATGACTAGTTTTCTGGTTAAAAAGAATAAGAGTATCTAAAACCTAAAATGCATATCTTATTCAATAGAGCAGAGCCAGGTAGAATCATAGTTTTTAGTGATTTCAAAATGTGTTCTCCACCTTTTTCTCTGTCTGCATCCAGGGCATTATTGATAATCCTGGCCTTTCTTCCTCATGAGCATACCTTAGAACTTGGGCTCATTTAGTAGAACCAGTGTTCTATTCTATTTGCTTATTTCTTTGATGACCTGCTTAAGTGGAAACAATTATGCCAATGTCTCTTATCACATTTTCCTTTTACTTTAGGTCAGTGATGGCGAACCTATGACACGCGTGTCAGAGGTGACATGTGAACTCATTTTTTTGGTTGATTTTTCTTTGTTAAATGGCATTTAAATATATAAAGTAAATATCAAAAATATAAGTCTTTGTCTCACTGTGGTTGCAAATATCAAAAAATTTCTATATGTGACATGGCACCAGAGTTAAGTTAGGGTTTTTCAAAATGCTGACACGCTGAGCTCAAATGGTTCCCCATCACTGCTTTAGGACTTAGAATCTACCAACTTTCTAGAATTTAACCATAATTCCCAGGGAGCTTAAAATAAAACCCCAAGATTTGGGCCTCACCCTCAGATTATATATATATACACCAATGCACTCCTCCCGCTGCCTCCCTATCTCAGCCCAGCCCAATGGGCCCCCATAAGGGTGTGCCAACTGCACCCCACCCATGCATGAATTCATGCACTGGGCCTCTAGTTCTAATATAATTGTTCTGAGATGGGCACCATTGTTTTTTAAACACTTACCAAGTTTTGTAACTACTGAGGTAGGCCAATCTCTCACCTGATACCTGAGTTCATACCATCTCTCACAAGGTTGTGTCAAGCTTTTCTTTACTATTTCTAGTGCAGGAAATTGAAACTGCCCTTTCTATCTTTGGATAACTTTGATTTTTTGGGGGGGAAAGTTTGTCTTTATTGTGATTTGACATCTTCTTAAAATATGGGCATGTCTCTTAGTCTTATAAATTTATAATCTCTAGCCTTAAAGTTTAATTGTAAGCATCTGCCCTCCAAAAAGGGAAAAGAAGAAACAGAACACAACACAAATACTGTAATTATGTGATCATATTTCCATACTTGGGACCCAGTCCTCATTGAATGGGATCGCTGCCTTCACCACTTTTGAGTTATAAACTCTGGGAAAGGAGTGGTAGAGAGCAAGCAGACAGATAAAACAGGTATTTACTCTAGTGAGGCATCATCAGAGTTACCTTGTCAACTACATAATTTGGCCTTAAAAACAGCAACCTTGTGCTGGTCACCATTCATTCACATTGCCTAATATGATTGAAGCACGGAGGAAGCATTCAATAAATATTTATTGAAAAAATAGTAATTATGAAGCCTATTAAAGTGGCTCAGTTTAAATTTAATAGTAAAAAACTAATAGTTTTACATGTAACAATACTTAGCAAAACCTATTGGGAAAAGGTCCCCTTGGCTCAAGGAGTCAAGCTTAAAATATGTAGGCACAATTTAATAAAAGGTATGAGGCTTCTCTATCTATACAACACCAACAAAACCAAAGTAACAACCCTCAAGTTTGCTGGTGGGACATAGGATGTAGTAACCATCCCCTTGGTTCAGGTATGTACTTGTAGACAATCTTAAGTGTGCTTTCACTTGAATATATGGTTGAGATGGGGGTATGTTTTATTTGTAGGGTTACTCATTGCCCTTTTGGATTAAAAGGTAATTTCCCCATACTTAGGCAACATCTGCTGCTCCCCAACTCTACCTTTGGTCCTGGTTTTGCCCTTACAGATTGCAGAGAACAAGTCCTCTCCCTGCGTGAGGCCTTTTTGCCTCACAAGAAGCTCCTCACCCGGATCACCTTCTCTCCTTCAATCTGAACTGTTCCATTGCAGGGTTCTTAAGACTTTTAATTATTTTATTCAGTCTGTCCTGGAAAGCCTCATTTTTAAGGCCTAGAGCTGAACATAAGGCCATTACGGAGTGCACATAAAGAATGGCACACTTCTCTAAGAGAATTTCTTTTCCTGAACAAAGGTGTAAGTACCAAGAACTGCCTTTCCAATGTCAGAACAGATTATCACATTCACTTATAGGACTTTGTAGATAGTATTATAATGGCTGACTTCAAAAAAATAATGTATGTCATTTTGAAAATACCTTTTTCCCTTCACTATAAGTGGAAAAGAATACAGTCTTGAGGGTTGTAAGATCAACAAATGAATTTTAGAGCTTTTCTGTGATTAGATTAAGTAGCTAAACCAAATTTATAGTTGCATAACTAAATTGGAGTTCTTGGAACCCAAGTAAGTCTAAATTTTGAAAAAACAAATGAGAAACACTAGAGTTCAGAATGAGTAATTGTGAAGTCAAACCTTACATTATTAAAAAATCAGAATCACTTATGTGTTTTTTTTTTTTTTGCAATAGCTTTTCCTGGCTTATCTTGTTCATAAGTCTAAATTGTTTTATAGCTATTTAATTTTAACTTAATTTAATTTAATTCTAAGTAAGGATAATGTGCTACTTTCCCTATGACTATACTGGTGATTTGTAATTTAGATGTTGCACTTACCTGCCACCACTACCTGGTTGTAGATTGCTTAGAGCAGTGGTTCTCAAGCTTGGCTGAACATTAGAATCACCTGGGAATCTTTTTAAACATCCTGATTTCTGGGCCTCATCCTCTGGAATTTCTGTTTCTTTGTTACTAATGTTGTGGCCCCACCCCATAACAAATAAACAGAATTTCTGGAGGATGAGGCCTAGAAATCAGGATTTTAAAAAGATTCCCAGGTGATTCTAATGTGCAGCCAAGCTTGAGAACCACTGGCTTAGAGCATGGGTTAACTGGAAAATTGAACACAACTCTTAAAGTGCAATATATATATATATTAAAGTGATGAAGTGGCAACCGTCATTCCACAATTATATTTACCTTTGTGAGTTATTATTCCTTGAGTTTATTTAAAATGTAAAGAATACATAGAGTAATAAAGGTAGATTATTTGACACCCATAGACATCTGGAGAGGATGCAATAAGAAAAGACTTTGGCACAATTCATAGCCCAGTAGATAAGGTCAATAAAATTAAAAAGACTTATTTTATACTATCACTGATAATTTTGAGCCCTCTGACTCCACCCCTTTCCCTATTTTTTGTTTTTGTTATATAAATGTTATTTGTTTTTCTTTTTTCCTTTTAGTTTTCTTGGATTTTAAATAGTTTTCTTGTTTCAAAAAACTATAGCCATAGTTCCCTTGAGGCATCATATTTTGCTAGTGGTGAATTGGTGGCATTCCTAAGCAGTCTATCTCATGCCGTTTCCTTTATATTTGATAATAGTCCAGATAAAAGTCAACCTGTATGAAAATATTGTCAATTCTAAACGGAATTTGTCATTGGGAACATTGCTTCTTATCCTAGAGAAGAGTGTTAGTACAAGGTTGAGGAAGGAGGCATCTTAGGACTTGTGCCGTTTTGGAGACTACCAAGGAATTTTCCTTCTCTGGGACAGCTGCCAGGACACTTGCTGGTAGTAGACAAATGCATTCCTGGAAGAAGAGGAAGGAAAAAGCTAGAGTCACAGAGACTCTGGGCGAAAGGCTTGTAGTTAGAATCTGAGCATCATGCTTGAGGTGCTCCTCAAACATCCTGTTTTCAGAAATAAACCCAACCCCACTAGCACCTGTTATTTCTTCCCCGACACAATATAAAGATATAATTCCTAGTTAATAGCTAGGATCTATCACAAAGTTTGACTTTTTGTTCTGAATACAGTTTCAGAAGTGTGCATGGGTATTTAACTGAAAGGGGAGAACAAAAGGACATTTCTACCTTAGCTTCACTGAAAAAGAGGTGACAACCAATCAAAAAGGCAATGCCTGTATCTGGCATGAGCTAAATGAGGGATGTGGTCCAGCAGAATGGACTCTTCTCTCCTGCACACTCATGGTTCATATACATCACCCAACAACCCTGGGTTAGTTTCCCCAATTGTAAAACAATGTGATTGAACAATATTATCTCTTCACTTCCTTCTTACTCTAAAATTGTAGGAAAGTGTGATTCAGCCACAGGAATTGCATAAAATTGGTTACTCCTGAAAGGCATGGAGTAACATTGTCCCCATAGAATATCATGGATTTAGTTAGATTGTGAAATGGGCCAGAGACTTTCCATTCTATATGCCTTTAGTGCATTTTCTGCCACCTCTATGTCCTCTCACCTCTTCCATTCTAGGCTATTATGCTCCCTACACCAGAACAAAATGTAAGTTCATGTTCTTCACTATATATAGTTCATGGGGAACCTAACATTTTATATGTTTCTACTATGTGCCAGGTATGTCTTCTTTATTTGAAATTTGGCATTAATATTTTCAGTATTCAAATAATGAAATTGAGGGTCAGAAAGATAATAGATAAGTTGTGTGATATTTCATGGTTAATAAATAATGAATGTTTGATTTGAATCCAGCTGTCACTTAATCCAAATTTCATGATATTTATATGCTAATGTATATGCTATCTAACCATCTATCTAAGGTAGAGGTCTACATCTTTGAGAGTATGACAAAGTGGAACCTTGCCAGAAGGACTTCTATTTTTAATAGAAACCAGAGTCTTAAGCTGAAAGCATGACATTCTAATGATAAACATTTAGATATCAATTAGGGGAAGTATCTGGGGTCATGGTGTCTTGGTTGCTTGCAGTAGATTATGTATGTACATGGCCTTCTGGTAAGAAGAGTGTCACAATGAAAGTTCTTCCAACCTAACTTTGTGTTGAGGAGGAGAGTAAAAGAAATACATGTGTGAATGGCAGGCTAACTATTTGAATCTTCCAGGTAGTATAAGGGATGACATAGTGGCTTGAGATCCAAAATTTTTGTTACTTTCTTCTATTTACTCATCTTTAAATTTATAGTTTGTTTTGAGAGCATCAAACCTTTAAAAAGGAATTTCTACTATATATATTTCCTTTTTCTGAAGTGTGTGTGTGTGTGTGTGTGTGTGTGTGTGTTGGGGTGGGGGGGTTGGAGCCTAAAAGGATGGGAAAAAGAGCTTAATTTGAACTTTCATTTTTATTTATTTATGCAGAAAACATCCATTGAGCATCTAGAGCATTTAGGTGTTCAGCCAAGATCTGTGTAGAATTAGAAATAATCAAGCTGTGAACCTTACTTTTGCTGTGTTCTTCAGAAAAAGGAGGGGAGACTGGAGGACTCTGGCTAATAAGGAGCTACATAAAAGTTTTCTTGTATCCTTGTCCTTATTCAAGCTAGAGATGCACTCAGAACATTTTTTTTTTTTTTTGCTATTTACCTGTGAAATAAAAAAAAATAAACAATATTATAAATACTAGTAAGGAGGTGGCATGGAACCTTGATCTGTATTTTAACATGAATCTTGGCTGCTATAATGATGCTTACAGTTGATCCATCATGACCACCATTAAAAAGAATATGGGAAATACTCAGACCCTTGTAAAAGAAAAAAAATAAATTTGGAAATCTTGGTCTAACGGTTGTGAAAGAGTTAAGAAAGTCCATCGTTTTGTAACGAGGCCCAACGATTTTGTATAAGCCATGTCAGGATGTTGTCTGCACACTGTCCGTCTTTGCTGATCATAGTAATAGGGTCATAAGAGAAAGAGAAGTAATAGACTGTCTCTTAGCAACCAACCCCTGGAGAAAGGGAAAATTACTCCAACCTGGCCATCAAGCCAGGGAAGTAGAAATAAAAAATATTCTGACAGTTGACTGAAAGTGTTCAGGGACATGAGTGTTTTTATTTTCTTTAATTTTTTTATAGCTGCTATAGACTGATTTGTGTTTCGCTTGGGGGCGGGGAGAGAGAGAGAGAGAGAGAGAGAGAGAGAGAGAGAGAGAGAGAGAGAGAGATTATAGCCAGGGGCCAAAGAATCCTTGTTTTCTAAAACAGGGACTTGGTAGTCCAAAGTATAAGAGGATGTGGAGCGGGAGGGAGGTGGTGTCACTTAACTGTGCCCAGTACTTTCAACTGAAGTCCAGATTGCTCTCCCAGGGAACAGGAATGTGAAATCTAGAGCTGGTATTATTAGTACCATAAACTTGCTTTTACCCACTCTGCTTGTTAACTGTTTAGCATTTAGCTATTAATATTCATCACTACAAGGGAATTGAAACAACCATCAAAAACATCCCCCAAAATGAAAGTCCAGGACCAGATGGCATCACTAGTGAATCCTAGCAAACATCCAAAGATTTGGTGCTTAGCCTTTTCGAACTCTTCCAAGCATTAGAAGAATAGATAATACTTACTAACATATTTTATGAGGCCAACATAACCCTGATACAAAAATTTGGCAAGGATAACACTAAAGAAGAAAACTACAGACCGATATCTGTGATGAATTCAGATACAAAAATCCTAAACAAGATACTTAAAAATCAAATACAATAATATACTAGTATTAAAAAATTATATATCACAATCAAATGGGGTTCATTCCAGGGGCACAAGGGTGGTTCAACACACACAACTGATCAATGTAATACAACATATTAACAAAGCAAATGATAAAAATCATGTGATCTTATCAATAGATGCCAAAAAAAGGCATTTGATAAGATACAACATCTGTTTATGATTGAAAAACTCAATAAAATGGGTATAATATTTATCACTACAGACTTTGGTCCCAAGTAGTGGCTTTCAAACTTTTTTGACACACATTTCAGTAAGAAATAAAATTTTAATTGATAAAATTCCATATACACACAGACAGACACATTCTCTCTCTCTCTTTCTCTCTCTCTCTCTTTCTCTCTCTCTCTCTCTCTCTCTCTCTCACACCTGGGGAGACAGGAATAGCCTTGAACTAAGTTGATTCCAGATCTTCAAGGACCTGATTGTGGCCCATAGCTGACCAGTTGCCTTTTACTTAACAGTATATTCTCTTACTTTACATGATGTACAATGATGTTTTTTATTTTATCTCAGTCTTAGTAATTAATTTTGGAGATCCAGTACATTGATTTTATTACCCATTAATGAGTTTCTTTCCATAGTTTGGAAAACACTAGTCTAAGGTCAGCATTTACATTCCACTTTAATTTTATTAAAATGATTCCAAGCGGCAAGATCAGTCATGGTGAAAAGCCCTTGGCCATCATCATGATGTTCAGAATAATGGCTACTTATGTGAAATATTTTCTTGTCATCTATCAAGTAGATAAATTCTAAGATATTGACTTCAAATTTAGGAATAAACCTGAGGCAATTCCTCTTGGCCTGTCAGCAGTTTAAAAAGGTGCCCAAGAATGGCCAAGGAGCACTGGGTTAGACTCAGGAGACTTGCTTCCACCTGGACACATCCTTTTCTCACTTGGAGCCCCTGGTTTAGTAATGGGATTAAATTAGGTAATGTCATAACTTCCTTCTGACTATAATATCTTGACATTTACAGCTGGAAGGGACCCCAGAAATCACCCAGTCTAGTCCCTTTATAAGATTTAGTTCTAGAAAAAGAACTTCCCTATTTCCTTTAAGGCTCTGCATTAGGAAGAACGTTGAGGGAAGAAGACTTGACTGTGTGTGGTGAACACACTATACAATATACAGATAATTGATGTATTATGGAATTGTACACCAGAAACCTATATACTTTTATTAACCAATGTCACCCCAGTAAATTCAATGAAAAATAAAAGTGTACCCCACATATTGAATCCTAGGTCCTCATTTCAGATATCTCACTTTGGTATAGAAGTAAAGACATGTATATCCGAAGTTATTTCAAAATAATATCCAATTTGTTAAACACTACAGTTAGAGCAAAATTAAAACAAAAATGCAGAAGCTGCATTCTCTAATGTGGCTGGGAAGATAAAGGCTGAAGGCTATACTAGCTTAAGAGGAGGAAGCTTTGGGCTGGACTGAGGGAAGCAAGGGGTTCATCCATGGAGAGGTTGATGATGTCTGGACATCCAGGGTAGACTAAACATTCTCAGTAGTGGAAGAATGGAGTCTTAATTGCCTCCTCTGAGTTGGGTTTTCTGATCTCACTGAATTCATATGCTTGACTTTTTTCCTTTCTGAAGTTTTTTTTTAATATTTTATGAGTTTTCTTTTCCTTCCCAACTAACATGACCCCTTAATAATAATCTTTTTCCCACTGCCTAGTGATAAGGTGAAATTTGATGAAATAATACCTGTACAGTACTCCCTGCTGCTAGGAGACACATGCTTATGTAAATACAAGGTATTATTCCAAATCAAAAATAAGTAAATAAGGAAACACAAGTGAATACCTGTGATATTTTCATAACAAAAGTGCTTGGATATTTTTTCCTTTAAGAAGGACTAATTTAGTTTGACCTTTTAGTAGTTTATAAGCCATAGAAATATTTTGAATTATTGGGAATATTGGAAATAATGTTATCAGTGATGTCATTTTTTGAACAAGACTGATGTGGTGATTAAGTCAGTTAAGGAAAATTAATGCAAAAACCAGAGTGATTTTGAGAGGTTTGTGTTTGTAATTTTGCTTCCATTTTGGGCCTTGCCTTGAGTAGACTCCAGGCACTCCCACATTTTCCTCATCCATCCAATTCTCTAAAGCCTTCCTATTGGCATTATGAGACAGAAAGATGTAGTGCTCTCTTCAAGTTCATTTACTGACTTGCTTTCACTCCATAGGCCTCTTCTAGAACAGTGATCCCACAGATTGTACTCCCAGTACTTCCTCTGTCTCAAACCTAATATTAGCAATGATTAAAGTAAATATAATTCCTTAATATTACATGGTATTTTATGTTCATAGTACACATTCACAGTTATTTCATTGGACCCTCAGAACTCTTTTTTGATAGGTAAATGGCAGGGTTACTAGTCCCATTTTTTAAGATGACTAAGCTGAAGTATCTTTAAAGGTGAGTGACACTGATGTCACCTAGTGTTACCTTTAAAGTCTGGCTGCCAAGACCTAAATAATAGGGCTCTTGACCCCTGACCCAAGGGAGATTAGGTGGATCATGGGAGTTCACTGCTCATGTACCATTCAGATGATATGTTTGAATACTTTTCATTTTAGATGAAGAAACTGAGGCTGAAAGGCATGGAGTTACTAGTATTTCAGGGCTTAGTACACAGAAGCAGACCTTTGATTCTCTGTCTCATGTGTTTAACATAGTATCTCACAGATTTAACACTCCCAGATCCCCTGTTCTGACCATAGTATTGTACAGTGCAGGTATTTCATAAATAACTCCTGTGGATTTTTGATATCTTCTATGCATTATTAATGTTCTTTTAAGCACACATTAATCTAGGACCCAATATTTGTCCAGTACTACTAATTGCGTAAGGAAAAACAATAAAAAATAAGATCTGGCTCAAAGTGTTTTTTTTTATGTTAAAAAATAATAAACTAATTACAAAATAATCCAGAGTTTAAGTTCAGTAGGAATTTTGAGAAATATGTTTATTTTTAGGTCTGGATAGTCAAAAATTCCTGGGTTCTGAAGGCTGGATAGGTACAAATTCACTAAGGAGTGAATGATGGGATGGTGGGTGATAAGCAGACAGTGTTGGGGTGGGGTGGTTCCCCAGGAATAGAGCCATGTGACTATGATGGAAGCATGGGATGAGGTTCATAGTCCACAGGTCTCCAAGTATACAAGGAGTGGCCAAAGAAGAAGAAAAGGTAAGGACCCTGCCACCCTTTCAGGAAGCCTGGAGCCCAGATCCATACTGTGAGTTATGGATGTAATCTTGGCATTAGCAACCACATCTCATTCAGCCGTTTATATAGCTGCTCACATGATAATGATTAGAAATTAAGATGATGCTCTGTGATGTGAGCAATCTTCCAAAATAGCACTTGATGCTGCTGATGAAGGAGACCTTGGCATGTTGCTTCTTCTGTAAGCGTTAGGCCTAACTAGGGGCATATGAGAGCTTCTGTCCCAAAGTGTCTGCATTTGAGTGACATGCTAGGTAATGCTTGGCTGTCATCTGGGGAGTGCTTGTGTTTCCTTCAGAAGGAAAGTTCCTGCTCTTAGAAAGATCTGTTACACACTTGAAATTTTCTAATATATTTCAATTATACAGTCCTTAGATATTTGTGTGTGTGTGAACTTAGGTAAATACGAAATTTTCCATACATTTAATATTGTGCACAATCTATTTTATAAGAACAAGAAAACAAATTCATTTAAAAAATATACCCACAATCTTGTCACCGTAACACATCAACCCAATTTTTGTATGTATAATTAGTCTTCAGCAATATGCATCTATAGTTTTGATGTGTAACCTTAATTTTGTGTTTTTAAAATTTATTGTGATAGAATAAGAATTTTCCCATCATATTTAGTATTGGAATTATAGTTCATGGAGTAGATTTCCCAGGATTTATTTAACTATTACCATATTGCTGGTCAGATGGGTAAGTTCCAGTGTGTTTCTAGTAGACAGCATAGTGAAGTTTTTCACGGGAATAGCTTTTTGAGGAGATAGTATGTTGAAGAAATTGGAATGTTTATTACCAGCTTATTACTAGTACTTGCCAAATATCTTTTTAATTAAATTTCAGACTTCACTAATTACAACAGCTGCAGTGAAGTACTTGGAGGTCACACTTCTTGAATTTAAATAGGCAATGGAAGCAAGTCAACTGCAATGAGGGAGAAGTAGTCCAATTAGAATATTAAAATATTCTTTGTGGCTGGATTGTATAGTTTTGTTACAGTCAGGACAGCAGAGCGTGGTGATGGATCATACCTGAGCTAGTCAAAAGAGACCAGTTGGCATACATGATCAGGGTCATGGCTGTGTAAACGAGGGGAGCTGATTCTCTTCCTTTGAAGAGAAATGGAAATCTCTGATCTCAGACTAACTGTGGTGATAATAACAGTGAGAATAACAGTAACAGTTTCCGAGTATTAATTATATCTCAGATACTATTTCAATAATTATATGTATATGTCTCCTAATTAAATTTTCTTGTATACAAGTTTAATTAATTCTCATAATTTGTGAAATAGTGCTATTATTTGTTTCCATTTGATGGATGAGGAAACGGAGGCAGCGAGAAGAAAAATAAGTTGCTCTGAGCCATATAGTTATTAAATAGTATAATTAGGCTTTGAACACAGGCAATCTGGTCCCAGAGCTAGAATATATAGCCACTGCACTATGCTGTCAGGGTGTGAGGTGATGAAGTTATGAAGGCAGATGTGGATTGCTGTTAGAGTAGTATTAAAATTCCTTAGGCTGTTAGTCCTATTTGATTAACTCCAAGGTTCCTGAGAACTTTCTGAAACTACAGAATAGAACTCATCTCTTAGCCCTAATATCAATGTCAGTATAACCTACAAACAATGCAAAGAGATTTAGCCACAAGAGTAGCAGAGGTCAAGCCATTTATTGTAGCTATTGCCTTTTTTATTTAGTTCTTTGATTCTTAGGGAATATGAATCTGGAACATAGTATAGATGCCCAATACATGCCTATTAACTTAAGGTTTGAAGGAAGTAATGAATGGATGAATAAATCACTTAATGCACATGTCTATTTCCTGGAGCTCTAATCTGGACCTCAGAACCTTGGTTCAGCTGTAAATAGCCTTGAATATGTATGGTGGGTTTTTTTTTATTTTTATTTTTTAATTTTTTATTACAAAGAGTATTACATATGTGTCCATTTTTCCCCTTCCCCCTAGACAGTCCCCTAGCCTCCTCTATCCCCCAGTGTCTTATGTCCATTGGTTATGCTTATATGCATGCATACAAGTCCTTTGGTTGATCTCTTACTCCCCTACCTCC
>NW_006292344.1:1388015-1392251 GCF_000327345.1 Myotis davidii
TTCTGAATGTCCTCTTTTGAAAGGTGTCTATTTAGGTCCTTTGCCCATTTTTTTTGATTGGATTGTTTATCTTCCTTTTGTTAAGTTGTGTGAGTTCCCTATAAATTTTGGAGATTAGGCCCTTATCAGATATGACATTGGCAAATATGTTTTCCCACACAGTGGTTTTTCTAGTTGTTTTGTTGATGGTTTCTTTTTGCTAAAACAAAATCTTGTGAAGGATTAAAAGATAACTCTGCAGACTGTGAAAGGATGCTGTTAACTAGTTTCAAAATGCATTAGTTTGATTTATTGTTGTCTTTTTCTGATAAAGAAAGGGAGTAGTCTCCCCTAATGATTAGTGATTAAATCACTGGCTGCCTTTTCTATTTTGGTAGTTGTGGTAATTGATGTTTCCTGGAAATTTTCCCTAGTTCTATTAATACTATCAAAGGGGGTTACAGCAGTGACTCACTCCAGGAAGTCAACCAGCATTTGCTTCCTCAATCTCACCAAACAGTCCCAATGTACAAAATCAACGACTTCTGCAAATGAGTTATTTTATAGCTCTCAAGAAAGTTCTAGATAATACAGCTTTTGTGGTTCTGTCTGTACTTCCTGCCACCATGGTGAATAAAATAAAAGTTCATGTTTTGCTTCTTGATATTCTTGAAATCACTGACCAATTAGGTCACCAGTGTGGGCTCTCTGTTTCAAGAACTCCCACCTGCTGTCTAGCAAAAGGGCACTGGCACACATCTTTGCAGTTTCCCCTGGGGATGGGACTGTAGCAGTCAGGGAACTGGGGTTCATGAACTCCAGTGAGGTCTATACTTCTTAGTAGTGTACACTTGGCTTTCTGTTTCTGTATTCATTCATTTTTTTTACTTTTAACTTACACATTCATTCCTTCAATGCCTAATTCCACATGTCTTGAGCAGCTCCATGTATTAGACTCAATTTTAGGCACTGAAGGTACAGTACAGACAGGGTACTTGCTCTTAGAAAGCTTCCAGTCTATTTACTTTGACTGTATCATTGAATTACCCACCCTGAAGGGAAACAAACACAGAATCCATAGCCCTTTGGCTTTACCTAAGGGAATCAAACCCAACTGACATTTGTAATGTTGTGAAGAATAAAATTATTCATGTTAATTCAGTAATTATTTTTTTGCATGGAATTCATCTCATATGCTCCCTCCCTCTCCCCCACCCACCATGCCCACGTACACATAAATATTGACATAGAACTTAAACGTGCACTTTTTGTGGCACTTAAATTTTTCTATCTTGGATTATAGTAATTCATGTCTATGTCTTCGCTTCTCTGCAAATTCTTTGGGTAGAACCAGTGTATGTCTTATTTCTGGATCAGGGGTGTCTCCCTTTGATGTGCCATTCCCCCACTTCTTCTGGCCTCCTAACACATTGCCAGATAAATAGTAGCTGTTCAGTATGTTCAGTCAATGCTAGCTGTGTAATCTTAGACAATTTAGTAAACTTCTCTGAGACTCAGTGCTCTCTTCTGTAAAAAAGCGGATAACAATTCCTACTTCCTAGATTATTGTGAAGGTTAGGCATTATATTGAAAATTCTTTTAATAGTGTCTGGTACTTAGTAAGCATTTACTGAATGTTATCATTAATAAATGAGTTTACTGATGCTCATGAAGTGGTAGCATTTCCTTCTAGGATTTTCTCAGATTCGTTGTGATTGATAGAGAAGAGACATGCAGTCTAGGATTTCACATCAGCCTTCTTTCTACAGGAAACTAGATGTAAATATGCTGTTTCAGTTGTTTACATGTCATATTCTTGTGTGATTGCTGACTAAACATCAAGTACAGTTATGATGCTACTGTTTCCCGCTCGATGTCAATTCATGGTATTGTTAAGTCTCTGAATTTCCCGTATCCTTATTGCTTACACCAATTTCACCAAAGGTTCTGTTAACCAGTGTCATTATCATCAGGTTCTTGGTCATTTGTTCTTTCTTTATCCTTGATATCCTCTCACCTCCCCATCCCATCTTTTGCTGGCAGAGAAAATGTGCAAAGAAGGGCAATAGAATGACTAAAAATTGCTGTGATGAAAAAATTGTAACATAATGAAAAACACAACTGCATATATACTTCCCTCCATACATACATATATGAATATGTGCACATATGTTTATATATCAGGCTTTTGGTTTGACATATTTTTGTGTACTAACAATATGTACTTTTCAAAATGTGCTCATGCTCCACTATCATTGAATTCTTACACACCAACTTTGTCCAGTTGTTACACCAGAGATTATAGTCTCCATTTTTCTAGAGCAAGGTCTGAATCCCAAGACAGACATGAACTTTCATCATGGTGTATATCAGAATATATCAGAAGATAATTTAGACGCATGCATATAGGTTGAAGTTGAACATTCACTTCTTTTTAATGTTGCTTTTGTTCCTAATAAAACTACAACGAAGCTTCTTTTGTCATTCTTTAGGGACCTTCACATTCTTCTTCATATTTTTATCACAGTTGCTCTGTGTTCTGATAACTGGTCCTTGAAAGGTGCAGTGTGAGAATTGAATGGATGATCTCAGATCTCCTTGGTCCACTGCAATACTATTACAGTTTCTAATTGCATATGAGTGTGTTTATTTGATCACGGTCTTTCTCCCATATTCAACTATTAACTCCAGGGAGCACAATGGTATCTAATGGGTTTATGCACAATATGTGGAAGGCAATTAGTAAATGATTCCTTAATGAATGGATGAATAAATGATTAAGTGAGGTAGATGCAAACATCTAAATCCAGAATGTCAGTGCTAGATGGAGCCTTTTAGTATTTGCATTCCACTTAGTGAAATATTAATAAAAATCTCTATTCCAACCATATGCTTTGGAGTTTCATCAAGAAACAAGACATAACTTCCATAATCAAAACCTAATAATTTAATGGGAGGGCACTTAAAATATGTGAAATGAATTATAACAGATCACTAGGCAAAGCTTTTTGGGAATGGAAAAGAGATAGATACTACTTCTGATCAGAGATATTAGGCAAAGCTTCCTAGAGCTGTATTGCATCTGGATCTTGGAAAGTAGATTTTTTTCTTGAATGGGAATGATGTTAGAAAATAACAGTATATTTAGTGAATGGGTAATGGGCATGAATAACTGGGTCATAATGGAAAAACAGTGGGAGTTGTGAGCACTGATGTCAGAGGTCAGAGTGACTGTGTGAAATTAAATGTGTCTCCTTTCTTCTCCTTTCCCACTAATTATTGTGTTTCTTCCCCCCCCCCGCCCCCGAACTATCCTTGCTGCCACTTTCCCTTACTCTTCTACCTCTCTGTCTTTCTGGCCAGAATCTGATGCTTAGATAGTGAATAGTTTGTTGCAAAGCCTGACATTGTTCATATATTAATGTGATGGATGGGGAGACTTGACAGCACCGTGCTGTCTGTAAGCTGTTGCATGAGGCCAAGGGAGGTGCTTCCTGAAGTAGGTTTCTTTTGCTTTTCTTGTTCAGATTGTTATATGGCCATGACTTCAATTCATGCTTTCATTGTGGGGAATTTTCTAAACTTAAGAATCAAGTTCTGTGTATGCATTTTTATATAACCCCCCTTTTATGGAAACTGTTCTGCCAACCTGCCTCCTCTTTTTTACTGTTTTTTTTTTTCCTGAGAATGTGAATTGGTTTTACAAAGCAGTAGAGCTCCTAGGTAACCCAGAGGAGCTCTGATTGGCTCCCAGGGTGTCCTTGCTCAAGAACATATAGAAAGGGTTTACGTGTCTATTTGTAAGACCATTTTGGAGAACACACAAAGCATTCTAAGAAATTAGAATTTTTTTTTCTGTTTCAAAGGCAGGATAGAGGCAGATGGACAAGGCAATGTGATCTGTCCTCTCCAAACTTGAAGTTGATTTTCATTATGTGTACTTCATTTTCCATACTTTTATGACTGACTCACATACACACAAAGGAACCCATAGTATTTGCTATGAGGAGAAAAGGCAATTTCTATAACTGGGCTCCACTTAATGTTTCATTCATTTGCCAGTATCTCAACAATCTATAATAATAAAAGCGTAATATGCTAATTAAATCGGACATCCTTCCAGACAACCTTCTGGATGAAGCCCGGGCTGTGAGGAAGCCCGGGTCCTGGGTGCTGGATGAAACCTGGTGTTGGCAGTTGGGGGAAGGAAGGTCTGTTTTTGCATGAATTTCGTGTACTGGACCTCTATTTTATATA
>NW_006292344.1:1392380-1406336 GCF_000327345.1 Myotis davidii
TGGGCCTTTAGTAAAGATATAAATCCCTGTTTGTTATTTGCTGGAAGCCAGTCCATTATTGCTGCTTGACACAGTCGCTGCAGGGAGGAGAAATCTGCACAGCTTATGTTTCAAGGGACCTGGTGTATATGGCATATGTTTGCTCCCCCTCTTAGTACTAACTATGTGTTTTAAACAGGACCACATCCCTGAGAAAGGTTGTTTCCCCAGGTTAGGGATTATCAGGACTAAGGAAGAGAATAAATCAGTGAAACCCCCTAGTGTTATAGAAATACCATGTACTACTTATGAAGAACTTGGACTAAGACTGTTGGCAATAAATTTGGAACTTGTCGGGCCCACATCCCTAAGGGCCTGCCCACCAGGGAAAGCACCAAAGCCTATACCCCTGGAGACCCACCAACACAGGGCAGTCCCAGGGAAGGCAAGCAGCAAGGCTGGGAGGACATAACCTTTACTGGGTAGGAAAATCTCCTTTAGTCACTTCCTTGTAGCTTATCAGTAGAGCAGTGACCTTGGAATAGCCCTTATAATGGAACACAGAGATTAACCTAGACAGGATTAAACTCAACAGAACTAGATTAACAAATGCTCTAACCTTTGGAATAGAATTGATAGGATTGAAATCAATTGGTATAAATACAGATGTAACAAGAGAATAAAGACAGAACCTGGCTCGATCAACTGAATGCTGCCTCTGTTTCGTTCCTTCTTCGCCGACTCCATCCACACCTTTGGGAACCCCTGGACCTGCTGGGGTTGGACCCCAACAGTTATTGAAAATTATATAAACAAAGTGAGAGAGCTGAAGACCAGTCCTTGCCTATGCACCTTCAGTTTAGTGCTGTATTGTACACAGAAACAAAACACTGGCCTGGTTTTTTATGCCTGGCTTCATCACTTGCAGAAAGTGACATGGAGAGTTCACTTATCCTATTGGACTAGGTTTCTCCATTTGTCAAATGGGGATAAACAGTATTGGCCAGCACTTCTACTTCAAAGGACATATTGTTTGCAAAAATCAATTGCAAATTGTAATTGCTGAACAGATATGAAGGGCTGTTATTATTTTACCCCTGGCTTAGGAGAAAATGGTAGCATGAGTTTTATGCACCTTTCTCTGCTAAGTTGTCTCCAGGAGCACAGAGAGCTTCAGAACTTCTTTTGCTGACATCCGTAATTGGCAATGCAGAGTCTCAGTCGGTATCAATCCTCCACAGCCCTTAAGATGGAAACACGTGTTCTTGTTATAGCTCTACCATGTGCATGACAGGAAAGAGTCATGTTGCCATCAGAACCTTAATTTATCAATCTTACTGACTTAAATTTTAACTTCGCAAACCTAAGATGATTCATTAACAAAGTATTTTTCAAGCTTTAGCTTTCTCCAGGGAACAAAAGGCTCTGGCCCACACACTAGCACTTCTAATAAGCTCTCATTCAGCAAAGGATGGTTTGCCCTTAATTTTGTCAGTGTGTGTATAAAGAATGCACTTTAGTAGAGATTCGTCACCCTGAAGATACTGTGCATAATTTTAAGATACGCCTTTAAATCTGCCTCAAACCTGTTCAGAATCTGTGTTTTTCCTCCTCTCTTCATTAAAATGTTCCAACCTGGAAATTTCATCTTTGGGAATTGGAACACTTTTCACTTCTTGCGAAGAAACCATTAAACAATTTCAATACTTTGAGCTATAAGCGTGACTTATTTTCGTCCAGAATAGCACTGATATGGTTGAGCTGTATCCTTCTTCTAATACAGTCTTTTCATATCTATTTTTATTTGGATATATCATATATATTTTGAAAATCTAAGAGGTATATGGTAAGTTTTGAGAAATTAGAACACATTTATAAACAAAATAGTTATAGCTTTAGCTATGCATCTAAATCCTGCAGTTGACATTAGTAGGTTGTGTCTGCTTTTTTTATTACATACTAGAGGCCTGGTGCATGAACTTTGTGTGTGTGTGTGTGGGGGGGTCCCTCAGCCCGGCTTGCACCGTCTCTAATCCAGGACCCCTCGGGGGATGTCCAATTGCCAGTTTAGGACAGATCCCAGGGATTGGGCCTAAACCGGCAGTAAGACATCCCTCTAACAATCCAGGACTGATGGCTGCTAACTGCTCACCTGCCTGATTGCCCCCAGCTGCTGCCTCTGCCGACCTGGTCGCCCCCAACTGTTTCCCTATGCTGGCCTGGTCTCCCCTTACTGCCCCCCCACCCCCCTAGCCTGGTCGCCCCACACAGCCTGCTGTTCAGTCATTTGGTTGCCCCTCACTCACCCTCCTGCTGGCCTTATCACCTGATGCAGCCTGCTGTTCGGTTGTCCATCCAGTTGTTTCGGTCGTGACAGCCCCTGGCTTTTTATATATTAAGATTAACCAGGAAATCATGTCTGTTATACCTGAATTAGATTGTTCTCAGGCTTTTATGAAGGAAAATATGCAAACATATATTTATGCTAGAAAAGAAAAAAAGACAGTAGTTTGTTCATTCATTCATGCAATGTTTGAGAACCCATCATGTGCCAGATACTGTTTTAGGACTGGGACTGGGAATTAGCATTGAACAAAGTCCTCATACTTCTGAATTTTATGTATTAAAACAGAGGATAATAGATTATTAAAAACACATATATAATGTCTAAAATAGTACATATACACAGAAGTGCATGTATCAGGGTAAGAGGATAAAGAATTCCTCAGCCATTTATGTTACAGAATAGATTAATAGATGTCAGTTCCATCATCCTTACAGTCTTCTCTTTTTATACTGAATTATTTCATTTGCTTCTTCCATGTCCCATCTGGTGGAAAGTGGGAGTTGTCTGCCACTTTTGCACCTAATGCTTTTATTTTTCAGTAAAAACTACTCTCTCATACTTTGCTTTAAGGCAGTGGCCTTGCACACATGCTTTGTACTTAATAATCTCAGGAAAGTCCTGTCCACAATACTCACTTTAAAAAGGCTTCTGGGGCACCACTGAAATGACTAGGAATAGCTCTCTTTAGTAAGCACAGTGGACTTGTCTCACGATTCGAAGTGAGCTTGCAGGTTTGGCTTCCTTTTGCCACTCAAATCTCACATGGCCTTTATGAACCAGTGAAAGTAGCAGGTGGCGTTTCACTTTTAGTTTTTCTCAAATATGTCTCTTTCTGCTACTCTCTAGGCTTTGTGCCAGTGGGCCGTCAGGGTCAACACCTCATGAAATGGACCATAGATCATTTCAGTTCTTTGTAAAAGATTCTTTGTAACCTGTTGGTTACTATAGATGGCATTTAAATTCTCTGTCTTTAACTCCCGAAGTGACTGCTTTTACAATGCCATCCTAAAACTTATGTGGGTTTTTTGGTTTTCACTTTTTCTGTTTTTATTTGTTATTTTTATTTTTTAAAATAATCTAGACCCACTCTACTTTTCTAACTGCATTTCCCCAAGTTTCCTTAAATTCTCACTGACTGATTAAAATACTATGCTTATTCCAAAATTTGTCAACTTTTCTTTGGTGCATTACATTCTAAGCCTTTTCCACATACAAGCTCACCTTCTACCTTCTTCATAAATCTTTGCCTGCTAAAATGTATGTCTTTTAAAATGACAATGAGGTAGAGTTGTCTAGAGTAGGATAGGAGAGTTTTTATTGCTTTTTTGACTTCATATTTTGTTTATTGTTTTCATCTCTAATTCTAATTTCTAGGCATTCTAGAAATGCTGTGTTGCCGATGGCATGGGTGAAGTGCTATTGCATAGTTGTTTTCTAAACTTCAGATGCTGGTGACCACATGCCAATTAGAAGAGGGCTTTATAAAATTTTCCCATAGCCTTCTGTGAAACCAGCTTTGAGAATCACTGAGTTCATCTCAGCACCTGATTTTGCAGGGAGAAAATAAGATTCAAAGCAAAAGTGGAAACACTGCAGCTTCTACTGCATTTACTACCATTTACTCTCATTTGGTGTATCAAGTTGTCTCGGGTGGTGGGGAGAATTCCTGAGCCTGTACTGCACAGAAGAGTAGATTGGAGATCCTTCAGTGCTCACACTGTTCAATGTTATAGGTAGAAGCCTAAAGCCACTAACATTCTCAGTTAATAATATTTAAGAAATGTGGGCTATGATAATTTTCAGTAACTTTTCTCAATGGAAAACCAACATATCTCTTTGATTTGTGTTTCAAGACTTTAATCTTTTCAAAGATTTCTCAGCTGTGGACATCTGAAATTTATACTTTGAGGTAAATGAATTGCTAACACTTTCTAACCTAGAAATAATTCCCCTATAAAATATTTATTTGTATTATTTGAAAACAATTCAATATTTGTATTTGAATACTTTTAGGTATTGCCCCAAAAGATGAGCTAACTGCGTATCTTATACTCTAGAAGGTTTTCACAATATGTTTTTGGAAAAACAACCCCAAGTCATGAGCATCTGGAGAAGAAGCATCCTTTACAAACTGAGATGACATAAATTATTGGTACCCTGTTTTCCTATTTGTCTTTATAAGACCTGAGCTAGAATAAAATCAGAGTTCCAGGGAATGGAAGACAGTTTAATAGATAGCGTAGGTTAATTCATCAAGTTGGATGGTTTCAGGGCAGTTGATATAGACTAAATTTTACTTGTGAGCCTGATAAAATCTCAAGTGAATGTTAATAATAACATTGGGGATGAGTAAAATGCTACCATGAGAGAAACCGATAAGAAGGGAAAAGAACAGTAATTGACCTGATATTGTTGGATTTCTATTCCTGGAAAGATTCTTAAATGGTTCATGTACAATTGAATCTACACAAACCCAGGAGAATGTGATTTTCCTGAAGCTGAACACTAAGCTTATACATTCCTGATAGTAGGGCTCAATTAATGTTTGAAATAAATAAAACACAGAGGAAGAGTGTTCCAATCCTTGGTTTCCTTTATTGGTGAAATAATTTACATCATGTATGAGATTTAAGCCAGTGGAATTTTATCAACCACCTGCTCTCTGCAAGACATAGCTGTGGCTGTAAACTGTAGATAGGTGAACTTGATTTGAAAATGAGGATTAAAGTGAAATATTTATGATAATATACTGACTGGAGAAGGACAATGTTAATGAATTTTGGGGGACAAAAAATGAATGTGATCCGCTCTGGAGATGGTAAAAACGAGCTCTCTGGGCTTAATCTATAAAGATAATATTAGTTTCGTCCGACATTTTACAGGAAATCTTTGCATTAAGGGAGCAAAGAGAATTGCAGTTGACAAATATTGTTGTGAAAAAGTAAATCTCTTTCTGTAGGCTGGCTCATTTGGCATTTAGTGACACTATGTAAGAAATCCTATACTATGTACTCTGAGAGTGTTGCCACAGTGTGTTACAGAGTAGGTCATAAATCAAATTAATGTGTTGTGATATGACCAGCATTTTACAGAGAGAGCTGGTTTTACCATAAACACTTCATATGTAGTTGGAGTCAGTATTGTTTGGGAAAACATTTGTTTCAGTTATTCATGCACGTGTGTCTGTATATGTTCATGTACTTATGTCCATATTTGATCTCATTTTAAAATGTATTTTTCATTCTGGACCATGGTAAAAAATATCTAAGAAACTGTTGTACGGGACATGTAAAGAAATCATAGTTTTCTTGAGTAGGGAGCTTACAGGTAAGTAGGTTTAGATACAATTATAAGATAGACAGTGGTCACATAATAAGGGAGACACAGGTGTCTACTATGAGAAAGGAATAAAAACATACACTGAATGAAAAAAAATCAGCAAGACTTAATTGTGCTGATTCATAACTTTGGTACTGGACTTGAAAGGTTGGTTAATTCTAAATGGGGTTTTGTATATGGGAGTCAGAATGGAGACTTGTGTGCGTCAATATGCTTATAGGCGTGAAAATATTCCATGATATTCCAAAGATGCAATGTCCTTGGTAGAGTCAACCTTGGCTTCTGAGTTTAACAAGAAATTGAGCAAATAAGTAACCTGAAGAAATGGAGCTGGCACATAGGAAATGCCTGTTGATTTATAAGAAAAAGAGCTAATTTGAAGGAAGAAAAGTGTGTGGAGTGACATGATAATAGTCTATAATTACTTTTAAGATTGCCTGTATGGAAGATGCAGCAGTCAGTTAGCTACTGAATCCTTTGAGGAAAGGTAAAGAGGTAACTAGCCAGAGTTGGAGTTACTCCTTGCAGAAAAGCAGGCAGTTCTTTCATTTGCTTTAACTCTTTAGAAACTCTGGCAGCAGATTTTGGTATCCAAAGCAGACATTTACAGGCAACACAGAATTTTTCATTTGGACGAGACTCATTTGACATCCATTAGAAAGAGGCACTCCGTTTTCTCTGTGATCATTCAGAATGCATGTAGGTGGTAGGTTTGGAGTAATGGAATCTTCCCAGAATTTGATCCTGTTAAACAGTGGAGCAGGGCTCCTCAGGAGATGCTGAAGACTGCACTGAGCCTGGACAACACTGTTCATGGGAGATCTGGGAGAAAAGATATTTCAGTAAGGTCAGAGTTTGGTGACATGGCATTAAGATCTTTTCCTACTCTACCACGTCCCCCCTCTAAACTCACCATCTTGTTCTATAGATTTTCTAGTACACAGGAAACATGTACTAGGATCCTGGGACTTTGGGTGCCAATCTAATTTCAATTACATCTTCTTTTTTAAAGGGAGAAAAATGCATTAAAATTCTAGAATTTCCCTAAGTAGAGTTTTCCACTGAGGGTTTAACCCAGCTCTTCGCTAAGATGAGTCTGAGCATGTGAATTGTTCCCAGGTTTGGAATCACATTGTTTGAGTGCCACTTCTCCCAACACTTGGCACTCCTTGGGGATGATTTGAGAATTAAAATCTAGTAGTATTCCCTTTGTCCTTTAAGGTCACTTGATTGGTGCTATACAATTAATAATGGCATCATTGATGTGTAGCATATCGGTATTCAGCTATGAGCTGATATTCAGAGCAGTAGATATTGTATTTTTAGTTCATTACCTTAGGCAAATGCAAATATTCTACTTGTGCAGTTACCTCAGGCATTCACAAGTTAGATTTCCAGTGTGAACAGTTTCCAATAAACTGAACCAAGTGCTACTATTAGTTTTGCATCCACTAGTCACCTTTTTCAGTTTTTAAAGAGATAATTGAAGAACTTGTATATGGGTTAAATTGTGTATGCGTATAATATATTCACCTGGGATTTAAGGCATGTCCAAGCCACATGAAACATTAAACATACTGGCTGAGGCTAGCTTGAAGAGGGGCTTTATCTTGATTTTGTAGAGTTGTCTACTTTTTTATTTTATAAAACAAAATGAGGGCAGTGCCTCATTTAAGAAATGAAGTGAACATAATCTTTCTTAGCCTTGGAATAGTGAAGGTTGTTATTATTTCTTTAAAAAAATATACTTTTCATTTTAAAATATTTTATTATAGAAGAATTCAAACATATACAGAAGTAACAAGAATTCTATAATGAACCACCATTTATATATTATATAGCTTCAGCAATGATTTGACTTTTTCTTGTTTCATCTTTATATCTGTTCATTTCACTCATCTAAGATTATTTTGAAACTAATCACAGATATCACATCATTTAACTGCTATTATAAATTTTAATCTTAATTGTTGTGTCTAAAAGACTTTTCTCAACCATGAATAACATGCTAGAAGGCTTCTGTTGAAAGATATTGATCCTGTGGTTTTTGCATGATCATGAGAGTGGATACTGTTTTATGGAAGAGGGGATTTAAAAATGCAATCTTTTGTTTTCCCTACTTCTCTAATTTTTAGAGGTAGGCTTAGTTTGGGGGTAAGGATGTAGAAGTGCTATTGTTTCAAGGTTTAAACTCTAAGGAGTATATTTGGTTAGTAGACATCACAGATGAGTCTGAGTTTATCTAAACTATCTTAATATTAGTGATCCTTTTGCACTGAGCCCAAATAACTAACATGCTTTAATTATTTAAGATATCATTTAGTATTTTATTTACAGCAAAGTCGTGCTCTAAATTTTACAAATTACTGTAAGTAAAGGTCTTAAAATCAGCTCAGGTTAAGAGCACACTCTGATACTTTAAAAAACGCCTCCTGCACACCCCCTACTGGGGATATGCCTGCAACCAAGGTACATGCCTTTGACTGGAATCGAACCTGGGACCCTTGAGTCTGCAGGCCAATGCTCTATCCACTGAGCCAAACCGGTTAGGGCTGATACTTTTATTACAGTGATTTGTCCCAACCCCATAAGAAATGTAAGTGCTGTTTTTTTGTTGTTGTTGTTGTTAACCAAGTATGGTATGATGTAAATTGTTAGCTTTAGACTAGATTACTGAGAAAACAGAGCCTGATGCAAAAGCTATGCCCTTGATTGGGAGGTGAAGCAGACCCAGGACACAGGGATGGAGGAAAATAAGGATTGGACACAGGAGAGAGGGCAAATACAATAGAGTCCTTAACCAAACTGGCCACAACTTCCTAACTAGTTCAACTGATTGCTTGGTTTCACAGAATATTCCATCAATAGGAGGAAGGTAGAAAAATGTATGCACTAGTTCCCAATTCCCTTTTTCAATGTCTATGTTTTCTGTTTGTTGTTGACTTTCTTAAAACCTACTTCATAGCTCTATTTTCCAAAAACAGTTCTCCTAAGTATAGTTACTTTTTAAAATAAAAACCCTGGAAAAGGAAATTTTAGGAATCCATTATTATGGGCCATTTTTAGTCTCAAGGGATAGATAGAGTTTAATAATATTTCCCACCATACCTAGTTCTTAACTTTAATAACTGATTATTATCAATAGAGTTAGATTGTGTGCATGCTTATTTTCCTCTTACTAACATATGTTTATTATTCATTTGGGATCCTTCATTTTGATATCAAAAGAATGCCCCAGTTACATGCCCACATTTTGCCTTTGTCAACAGTTTTTACTGTCTTATGTTCATGAAGCTTTTACTTGAAATTGAAATGTCTCCACCAAGGAAAGATGGTTGGAGAGATGGTTGACAATTTCTTAGCAAGAGTTTGATGAAATCACTTCTTCACATTGAATAAATTATTAATTGTGAAAATTTTTAGCTTTAGTTTTATCTGCAGTATGATGAAAATTCTTGGAAAATAAATAATTGCTTCATTCACTTGAAGACATCTTTCTATTGACTAATGCTAACACCAACTTTCTTATATATGTCTGCCTTTCCTATTTTTGCATCTGCATAAAATTCATAACCAAAAGGTATATAGTTCTTAGACTTGGCTGGGGTTGGAATGCAGTTATCATAGCTACTTAACACTCTCCTCACAAGTCATCCATCTGCCCTTGAGAAGGACCTCTCTACGATTGATTCAGTGTTATCCATAGGGACAAGATACCCCTTTAAGTATTTTCTCTGCTTTAGTCTTTGAAGACTTCAAATGATTGATCTCCACATTAAACATTTCCTCCTGGAGAGAGTAGGACTTGAAAACTTGGCTTTGCTCATTGCAGAAAATTTTACTTGTTCCACATCCAGTTATCATTGGAACAACATTCTCCTTAATCCTTTGCCCCCAAATCAGCATTGATTTTATTCCTACTGTGGGGGAATAGACCATTCCAGATTCTTCAATTTATTCTTTATAAACCATGGTAAAATTTCAAGAAACCACATTTTTAGTTTCCAAAACCATAGATGTAAGTTTTATTTCTAAACTTTTATTTTGAAAAGAACATTGGCAATGTGTTGAAAACCCAGAGTATGATTAAGATGATAAAGAGCCACTTGGTGATGCCTGACATGGAGTGTGCCCCTTTGTCAAACTTGATGTGAATTAGCAATACAGAGCAAGGGGTGCCCATTAATGGTATGGAGTTCCCTTTATGTCTAAGTTTACTCTCCTCCAGCCACACTTCAACTGGGAGATGAGGTATTTAATTCTGAGCACTTCACTGTAATATAGTTTTCTCTGTCATCCAGAGAAAACCAGCCAGATTAGGGAGAGAGTATTTGACACCCTATCTTATGAAGAACTGTTGAAAGAAGTCGTTAATGCAGCTTCAAAAGTCAATGGTCAGGGTTTCTAACAGTGTATTCTATCACATGTGTGTCCTTTTTATTGACTTGGTTTTAAAAAGATTCCATGTTGTTGTATTAGTGTATTTAGACAATTTGTGTGAGCTTTCTATATAAGTGAATGTATGTATTACCTTATTGGGTGTTTATTTTCATTTTTGTTCCAATTCTACCTTTATTAATTTTGCTATCTCTTACTATATATTGTGTATGCGTGGATGTTTTGTTCCATTCATTTCTATCTATTCTCATATAAACATAATTCCACTGCTAATTTTATTTTAGTTTTCTTTAACCATCTTTACTATATCTTTAAAAAGAAAAAGGACTCTCAAGAATCCAGCTCTCCTCAACTTAATTTTATTAAATTCCCTCCTCTGTGCCACAGGACATGAGTCGAGTGCTAACTAGTCATAGATAGGATAGGACCTGAGTAGAAACTTTAGCAGCTGTACAACCCACTTGCTCATCTAACCTTATGGTGAGATGGAGAGGAAACTTTATTCAGATTCTGTTTATTACCTGTTCTATACTAGGCTTTCATAAGAAACTTTTACATTCTTTCTGTAACTTGGTCATCTTAACATCCTTATGAAGCATGAGGACTGTCTTGTGGACTGATTTGTCCCAGGTTTGCAGCAAGTCCATTGGCAGAGCCAGCACGCAACTGGGGCTTTTCTCTGTGCTGCCTTTTACTTTACATTATACCAGAACATGCTAAGAAAACTGTTCCCATTCACAATTGCCCATTTGTAAGTGTTTGACACATCCGGTTTGGAGTTTTGAGGGACAGTAAGGCAAAATTCTTCTTCCCAAAGTACTGCTCTATTTATGTAAATGGAAATGCACATGTGTATTCATGTTTTTAGGTCTTACTCTAAAATCTTTGACATGGTCTAAGTTACTTATTGAAATCTTGAATCAGATAGGCAAGTTGGATTTTTTTTTTTAGTAGTTACTTCTTTTAGGGGGGTTGGGAGTGGAACAAACTATTTTAGTTTAATATGTCTAAATCTTCGAGGTCTAATGCAGTAGTCACAAATTTGAATTGGAATCTAAATTAATTAAACTTAAAAAAAACAGGCATTTGATAGCTACACATGCGGATATTGACACAATAGAGAACATTTCCAAAATTGTAGAAAGTTCCATTGTACAACGTTTATCTACTTGATTCTACAAATTAAAGATTTAGGAAAATGGAAAGACAAGTATTGAGGTATCGTTTATTAGTTCCTGTAAGTTTTAATGCAAATAATCTTTAAAAGATAATGATGATTGAGCAAACATTGTGATATCATGATTACAAATGATTTCATTGATAATATTCGAACAGCAAAGTAGACAAATCATTGACTACAAGGATAGATCAATACTTATTATACCTATTTTATAACTGATGGGATAAAGAGGCATGCCACAGCCCAACACCTTAAACATTAGAGAAAAAAGGGTGCAGGTGTTTGAATGAAGTGTTGGAAGTTTTTCTGTTTCTAGGAACATGTGGCCTTCTCATGTTTATACATCTGCTGGTTGGAGATGAATTGCCATTCAGTGTCCCTTAAATGTTAAGAAAGCTTAAAATGAGACTTTGAATTATACACACTGGTTTAATTTCAGATTCAAATCAAGGCTTCAAAAGCCCTTACACTGAAAACAAACAAATGAAAACAAACAAAAACCCAAGTGGATGCTGTGATCTTTTATTCAGTTAGGAAAATATGGAATCAGAATGGAAATTCATTTATTATTTTACAAATGCTCCTGACTGAAATTTAAATAAAAGTAAAGCCAAGATTATATTTCCCCTTCAGTGACATTTGAAATGAGCTGTAGTTAAATTCCATTTCTAGAGTTCTCTGTTCTCATTTCTATCCATCGGCACTCAGGATTTGGTGTTTGCTTTGTGGGTGGGGGTAACATGAGAAATTCCACAAAGAATGAGTTGGAACTACTTGCTGTTATGTCCAAGAAAGCTCACATGTCCTAGTTAAAGCTGTGTGAAGTGAACTGGACCCTCCTAATGTGGTGGCCTCAAAGATTGAGTTTAATCCTCTGGTGTGACAGCTTTTATAAGTCTTTTCAGGAGTCTAAGTACCATAAAATACTCTCTCACAAAAGCCTTCATTCCAAAGAATGTGTGTGTCTGCTCATGTCAAGAGCTCTTAGTAATGAACAATGTGTCTAAAGCCACAATCTAATAAACAAACATAATCTGGTTCAGTTTTGTCTAGGTAATATAATGTCTCTATCAAACTATTTCCTTAACCTTTAGCTCTATTCACAAGGAAAGAGTTCTGCGTGGGAATGTGTGAATATTTTCTCTTAACAGGAGGGCATTTAGCTCTTGTGACTGGATGTCTTGTTTTTCTCTCCTGGGTAGCGCTAGTTGTTTACGGTGGGAATTTTCCGTCTTGGTAATTTGGTATTTTACTTGGTTTTTATTGTAAAGGGTAGAAATGTGTACACCTTAATTTAAGAAATATTGTTGCATCACCTCCATCTCAGTTAACAAGGGCCAGGTTCGGAAGTTCTCACATATTTTGAAACCTTTCTACTAGAACTTTACACCTATTAAGTCAAAGGGAATAGACTATTTCCATTAAGCAAGTTTACAGATATAAGAGAGGGTAGGATTTACAAGAATTGACAGCCTAGTCAGGGGTGGGCAAACTTTTTGACTCAAGGGCCACAATGGTTTCTTAAACTGGACCAGAGGGCCGGACCAAAAGCATGGATGGTGTGTTTGTGTGAACTAATATAAATTCAAAGTAAACATCATTACATAAAAGGGTATGGTCTTTTTTTTCAATAGTTTTATTCATTTCAAATCCGGCCCGCGGGCCGTAGTTTGCCCACGGCTGGAAGTGCTCCCCTTCATACCCCTAGGTGAGCACCCATTTTGTTCTCTGAATAATTATGGCCTGAGAGTGGAAAGAATAGAGCTTTGGGGACATTCTGGATATAAAAAGCTTCATTTTTAATGGGGCAGTGAGACATGAGAGTTTAGGTCAGACAGAGGTATTGTGCACATTGCAAGTTGTTTTTTGCCTGATCTTGCCTAGAGAATATTTTTATATCCTGTCCTTGGGAAGCACCTATTTGCTGTTAGGATAACTGTCCCTCGTGGCATGCGGTGGGGGTTCTGAGTATACCCATTAAAAAGAAACCTGAATCTGTTATTGTCAGTAATTGGCCCTTGTACTTTGAATCATGTAATCATAAACTATCAGTATTGAAAGGGCCCTTACAATCCATTTTCTGTGTTTCTGGAATTAATGAAGCTTATATCTCTGTTATGATATTCACATGAAGTAGTCTCCTTGCCTCTACATGCATAATTCTACTTATTGGGCATGCACACATTCTCAAGCCAGGCAATATACTTTTCACTGTTGTGACTCAGGATTTACAAGTGCAATTGCACTATCTCTCTCTCTATTTATTAATTTTCCTGTGAAGCATTTCATGTTTTTTCCCAAATAAACATATGTTTTCTACATCATAAAAGCTATGAAAGCTCATAGTTTTATGCCATTTAGTCTCAGTTATATTTTTGTCTGAAGAGCTAAATGTACTTGAAATTAAATGTTTTCATCATCTCAGATGTATGCTGTCTAATGCTCCCATTTTTTGATGAACTCATAACATTTATTTTTCTCAAATAGATTTTAATATCCCTTCCCCACTTTTTAATGCATTGGCACGTAGACCATCACAAAAATGCTTCACTAACACATTTCATCCTGTTTATGAACTTAAGAGAGATGAAGGATGCAAAAGGCCTAACTTTCTCTAGGCCTTGGCTGTGTTCTGTGTGGGCAGGTTGCTAGTCTTCCTTTTTATTTAAATTAAAAAAAATATGCTGAAATATGATGGGATTTTTAGAAAATT
>NW_006292344.1:1406825-1407887 GCF_000327345.1 Myotis davidii
GACTGGACCCCCATTTTGAGGGCTTAGAGATTGGGACCCCAGTAAAAAGACTCGGGGACACCATTGTCTCCTCTTTCAGAGGTTAACGGACAAGAAGGAAGGAAAAGGCTGAAGTTGCACATGCCGTTGGCTGTGTTCTGTGTGGGCAGGTTGCTAGTCTTCCTTTTTATTTAAATTAAAAAAATATGCTGAAATATGATGGGATTTTTAGAAAATTATGGGAAACTCCAGAAAACTTGTACTGTAAAAGAGCTCTTGCTCTTGTTTAACCATGCCCCTGTACTGATGAATTGTCCTTTGAGGTTTACAGCAATGTGCACACTTCCCTTCTTTATGGCACCTGTGGTGAGCACAGTAGTCCCTAACGCCTCCCCCACCTCCAAGATGTCCTTGCCTTAGTCTCCAGAACTTGTGAATATGTTGGTTTCACAGCAAAGGGGAATTAGGTTGTAGATGGAATTAAGTTTGCTAAATCAGTTTACGTTAAGATAGGGAAATATCCTGAAGTATCTGTGTGGGCCCAACGTTATCACAAGGGTCCTTGGAAGTGAACAGCGGAGAAAGAAGAAGACTTTGAGGCAATGTGATGTGAAAAGGAACTCAGTAACTTTGATGGCCTTGAAGATGGAACAAAGTGGGCATAAGCCAAGGAGTGATGGCAGTCTTTAGAAATTTATTTTTTTTTTTTTATTTTTTTAAATTAAATCTTTATTGTTCAGATTATTACATTTGTTCCTCTTTTTTCCCCCCATAATTCCCCTCCTCCCAGTTCCCACCCCACCCCTGCCCTCACTCCCCACCCACTGTCCTCATCCATAGGTGCACGATATTTGTCCAGGGAGACAAGTCTATTTAAAGAGAACCGTTAGTATTAGAGAGTAATGGGAGATAAAACAGGAAAGTAAAGGCAGAATGGAATTACAGAGAACTTCGATTTACAAGTTTGCTTAGCTGATTTAACATTCTTTTAAAGAACTAGCTTTATTTATTAGAGGTTTTTTAAAAAATATATTTTATTGATTTTTTACAGAGAGGAAAGGAGAGGGATAGAGAGTTAGAAAC
>NW_006292344.1:1408919-1417587 GCF_000327345.1 Myotis davidii
CAGAATTTGCCTTCAGCACTGCGCCTCCTCTGAGTGTCCGTATGCGTTACTCTTGCCTCCTAGTTGTAGGACTTCCACTCAGCCAGCGTTCCTGTGGGTCTGGGTGATGTCCCTTCCGTCTTTTAGTTTCACTTTTGAAATGGTTGTTCGAGGCGGCAAACTCCGGCGTTAACCTATGCCGCCATCTTGGTTCTCCCCTAGTCTTTAGAAATTTAAAAAGCAAGAAGATGCATTCTCCTTAGCAACTCCTGCAAAGAATGCAACACTGCCTACACCTTGATTTTAGCACATTGATATCCATGAAAGCCTTATTATTTATAGAACTGTAAGATATTAAATTTGTGTTGCTTTAAATAATTACGTATGATAATTTGTTGCAGCAACAATAGAAAACTAATGCACAAAATACTATGTTGAAATTATCTGTTTATATTTCTGTCCTCTAGACAATGGATTTCTCAAGAGCAACAACGTTGTTTTAAAAAAAATAATTTTAGCACTATTCCACTTTGAAGGAACATAAAATTTATTGTAAGACACTGGAGATAACCAGTATTTATTGTGTATATATGTACCATATCCCCAGCACTGCCCTAGTTACTGTGCTTTGAAAATTGTACTTATTCCATAGGAACATTGTTTAATCAGACTAAATCTGAACATTCTTCTACATATAAAATGAATTTATACACTAGATCAGATTTGACAAACTTGTGTAAGTCCCACCAGAAAATATTTTAGGTTTTGCTGGTCAGAAAGTCTCAATTCTGCCAACAGAACACAAAAGCAGCCATGGACTATTATATT
This sequence comes from Myotis davidii, assembly GCF_000327345.1. NCBI lineage: Eukaryota > Metazoa > Chordata > Mammalia > Chiroptera > Vespertilionidae > Myotis > Myotis davidii. Next base: position 1,409,727 of record NW_006292344.1, read on the forward strand.
TTAATGACCGTAGTTGTGTTCCAATAAAACTTTGTTTACAAAAACAGGAAATGAGATGGATTTGACAATTTGGCCATTGTTTGCTGACCTGAAGTCCCGCACAGCTTCTTATTCCATTCTAATTCCCTTCTAATCTGATAATTTTGTGAGTTTACCATTAGTGTCAGTTAAGCCATGACAGTCCCTATAGGACTTGGAGTGGTAACGCAAGTGATGGGATATGTCTGTTTTTAAGAAGAAGCATAATTTTGCAGATTCAAGAGCCAGGAAAGGAACCGCCACCATGTCCTTGGCAAACAGACCTGGGACAAATGCTCTTAAGGATGAGACATGAGATCCTTGGATGCCAAGGCTGAGCTCACTGAACTTGAAATTCAGAGGACTGGAACTACTGTTGGAGAAATAAAAGGGAGCAATAAATCCATTGCCTTGGAATGAAAGACCTTCCCAGGCAGCTTGCCAAATGAAGCAGGGGGAGGGGACGAGTTCCTCACTCAGCTAAATTATGTCTTTGGGCAGCCAGATCAGGTCTGCTAAAATAACAAGGTGCCTGAACTTCTGCCCAGAACATGTCACAAACTTTGCATTTGGGACTGTCTTCAATCACGTGACTTCCTAATCTGAGGGAGTAAAGAAAGCAAAGTGAATGAAATACAAAGAATGAGGTTTTTCTTGGAGTGCTTCCCTAGAGACAGAACTTGATTTTTAAGAGATTACTTGTTGAATTTTCTCTTCTAATTCAGAAAATATCAGTTGATGGAAGATAAGCATCCAATAGTTTTTGGAGGCCTTTTGAAAGTTGCTACTGAGTGGGATTTGCCCATTGTAGATGTGGGGGTGTGGATTTATAGAGTAGCATTGGCAAAGCAAATCCAGAGCTGAGCAAGGGCATTGGGATATTGGGATGTTCTTGTTTGTCTGACTGCCTCGTTGTGGTGGTGGTTGTTTTGACTTGGCAAATTCACTGGATTTTGAGGACAAAACTGTCCTCTTTGATTGATTCATTCACAATAGCTTGTTTATGTCTTACAAAGTGTTCAAGAACAGTTTGTCCATTAAATAAAAAGTGACCCAGTAATACTCCCAAACCCAAGGAAATGTCTGATTAATCAGTTGCAGAAGCACTTGATGTGCCAAGTTAGTGCCACCCCAGGGCTCCTTCTGTGGTTTCTTTCCAAGATTTCTAAACATTCTGGGGAGAGCACAATATTTATTTATTTGGTTAGGACTTCATTTGCTATTGTTTTATTATACTCTTATGTTTTTTGTCTCTCTTTGTCTTTACCCCAACTCTTTGGAACCACTGTATGTGAAGAGCCATATTAAGACTACAGCATATGCTCAGTGAATGATTACATTTTGTATTTGAGTTTTAAAAGTGAAGAAAAGTTTATGGTTAAGTCGCATAGAGAATCATCTCACAATAAAAATACTTTATGTAGGACATTGTGTTTTTAAAAAGTATTCTTAAATTTACCCTGGGCAATATAAAGACAAGTGCTGTTGTTCTCGTTTACAAAGAAAAAAAAATAAGGTTCAGAATTTTCATGATTTTCCCAAGTTCACACAGCTGGTAAATGGTTCAGGTGTGACTGGAAGTGATGTATTTTAATACCTGAGTGCAGTTTCTTTTATACATCTAAGTTACCTAACTGAGTCACTATTCAAGTCAAGAGTGTGTTTTGTTTGTAGATTTTATCTCATGGGGATGTTCATTCAATTCAATTGAGTCTCTTTTTTCAACCTTCCATTTTCTTTCTCTTCCTTCTCTCTCTCTCTCTCTCTCTCTCTCACACACACACACACACACACATACCATATACATACACATAGTTTGAAATTTATATCTACTCCTTTTCTCAGTTTCTTCCTTCAAAGAATCATTTATTGGGCAGGGATTCAACTTTTAGTTGTCAATACTTCATCCATATATCCACTTGGCAAATATTTTCTTAACTCTACTCCTTCTCAGTCCTATGAGGCATTGAAGAGTTGCTGTTGGGCTAGAGTTATGAATCATATATGATATGTGCCCTCCAGGAATACAGGGTACAGTAAGGCAAATGGCTCTTGTATTCTCAACAAGATACACTATGAATGTACTCTAAAAATGCTACAGAGGGTCAGAGGTATGGAAATGCCTTTGTCAAAGGGCAGCCAAGGAACACTGTGTAGAGTTGGCAGGTAACTTGGGCCTCCAAGAATAGCTTGGGTTCCGATATGAAGAAATGAGAGGAAAGTCCTGACAGAGCAAATTCCTAGAGTCAGGGAAGCAAAAGGTCAGGGAGCAAATTCTTGGAGTCAAGGAAGCTAGTCAGGCAGACTACTGGGTAGGTGGCTTAGCAAAAGCAAGTACTCTGAAGTGCAAACCTCCCAGTGTTGCTGTTTGCAGCAGTAATCCCAAAGAATGTAGGCAGCGGAACATTCCAGGAGGGTGAACTGAGCTTGTGGAGTTGTTCTTCACTTCCACATAGGAGACCAATCCTGTTGCAGGATTCTGCCTATGTAGCATGAGGTCCTGGTACATCTTGGGAAGCCTGGAGCAGGGTTTGTTTGTTTTTTTTTAATCAAAGGGCTAGTATTTCCAAACCATCTTTCTCTACGACTCCAGCAGCTTCTGTTGCCATAGAATCAATTGACCATGTGCATGAGGTTTCATTTTTGGGCTCTCTATCCTATTTCGTTTGTCAGTATATCTGTCCTTTTGCCAGTACCACAATGTTTTGATTTGTGGTGAGTTTTGAAATCAGGAAGGGGAGAGTCCTCCAACAAGGCCCTTCTTTTTCAAGATTGTTGTGGCTATTTGGTGGCCAATGGGAGTTTGCAATCTGGCAACAATGTATGAAATTAGTTGGAAAGGGCTAGATTAGTAAGACTGGAAACGTTGTAGGATGTTTCTTAAGTGTAGATAAGAGATATATAGACATTAAGTATTTTGGTGGCAGCAGAGATGGATTGAGGAGCAGTTAATGGATTTGAATAGTTTGGTATAAGTTAACATAGCTTGCTCTACTCTATGTCAATGGGTGGGGCAAAAACAGAGAAAAGGATTTTCTCCCAACCTTTTGTGATTGGGAAACTTATAATGAAATAAACAGAAAAATAGAGGATGCAAGACGAGGTAAGCAGGTCTGTGGGTTAGGGTATCTAAATTCATTTTTGAGCACAAACCCAGATAGAGGCACAGGTGGAGATGCCCCACCATCAATCAGAGATGTAGACATGAAATAAATGAGTACCATAATTATTCTGGATATTAAGTTGCTTATAAATGGTATGTTCATTTAGACTTGCTTCTTTTAATGTGATGCATTTATGGTTACCATGGTGGCAAGAGCCAAATAGAAGGAAGTGATTGGAGACAGTGGCAAAAGATGGAGATCTGATTAAAGGTAATTTCATGAAGCTCCTGTGCCTTGCCATAGCTAAGAGTAAACAGAATGCTCGATGCTGCTGACATGTGTTTTATTTTGAAATTACTGTTATTACTAGGGTCTGAAATCCTTAGCCTTGATCTCTTGGAGCCTAATGTTCCTGTTCTCCAGCTGAGAGAGACTAATTCACCAACTTGTGTTGTAAACACTCACTCATTTTAACTGATTACACCTCCACTGATTCTCAAATCACTAAAATTACTAATTGCTATTCCTTACACATCAAAGAGTGAATCCTGAATAATTAACCCCAAATAAAATTAGATGAATTGGTCCTTTTAATTAGAGTCCCTGCTGCTGTTTGTTCTGAGCTTCCTTTTCTTACTGTTAAGAGACTTTTAGAATGATTAAAACAGTTTAAGACTTAAACAGCCAGTGACCTTTTAATACAATATAAATCCATGAAAGCAATATTTCAGCTAGCAGGTGGTGAAGTAAATTTTTAGAGCAAGTACCTGTCAGCTCCAGTATTCCTTTGAAAAAAAAAAGTACATGCCAAAAAACAACCATCTTGAAAATGAAATGAGTGTCTGATTATTTTTATAACATTTGTGCATTTGCTAAGCCTCAGACTCCATGAAATGGCAAGGTTGAAGGAGAATGAGTAATGGTTGACATCATTTTGTATAAATAGTAACAAGAATTTTGCAGTGATAAGAATTTGAAGGCATTTGTGCCTAAAGGATGAAGACAGGAGAAATCACAGAAGGTCCCTGGTCCCATATAGCCATACTCTTCCTCAAGAGTTTCCTAAGGCAGGGGAGCAGGTTCCAGCAGTGGGGGAAAGGGAAGCTTTTGGGGATTTCACTGCTGCTACTCCTCAGGCTAAGACTACTGGCCAATCCATGATGCATTCGGCCTGGATTTTGTTGAAGATGCACCATGTGCTCCTGATCATCTATTTCAAGTCTTCTACTTAGTAAGAACCTCTTCTCTTCTTCATAGTCTTCTGAAGTTGTAGTGGCAGAACACGTTTCCTCCTCTTTCCCGAGAGATCTCAGTTTATCACACTGAATCTGCCATGGACTATGGTAAATGTGTCCTCAAGTAGAAAATAGGAGACTTGGGATTCTTGGTATGGCTCTATATTCTTTGACTGTTTCACTTTACCATAATGAAAATATCCCCATCTGTAAAATAAAGTTATTGGGCTTGGCCAATGATGTTTTTTCTTAAAATAAAATTTAAAAAATTTGACTATTCATCCTGAAATAATTTAAAACTTTACACAAATGTTGAAAAATTCTTCTCATTTAGTATTTATCTAGTTTACTAAATGTTGATGTCTTACATAATCACAATACAATTACCAAAATCAGGTAATTAATACTGACACAAAACTACTTGCTAATATGTAGATTTCATTCAGATTCTATCAGTTTTCCTACTCATATCCATTTTCTGATCTAGGTTCCTATCCTGAATCACCGGTTGCTTTTAGTTGCTGTGTGTCCTTCTCTTCTTTAATCTAGAATAGTTCCTCAGCCTTAGTTTGTTTGTCATGGAGGTCAGTGATGCTCAACCAGGGCTACTCATCAGCATCACCCAGGAAGCTTCTCAAGATGCTTGAGTCCATGTCTCAATTCCAAATATTCTGATTTAAGAATTGTGCAGTGAGGCTTGATTTTATGTAGTAGTAGAAAGTGCCCCCATGAGATTTGATGCACACCCTCAGTTAAAAATCAGATATGTTTCAGCAATTCAAGGAGTAACATGTTGAGATTTTGTGTATGTGCCATCTCTTCTTCCCCTTTTTCATTTTCTTGTTCCTCCTCCATTCCCATCTCTCCTTAATGGGAGAAGATCGTACTCTCTAAAATTTGTGGAGGATATGAAGGAATTTCTAAGATAACTTGTGGGAAATAAATACTGTTAAGACCTCAGAGGATGATTCACTCTGTCTAGATATAGCAGTGATGAAATAAGTTAAATGAGCTACTTAAAGAACATTTATTGTAAAATCACACCCCCTCAAGCTTAATAGCCACCCCAAGTCCATGCCCATTCTCTAAAATAATGAGTTTTTTTTAAAATTCTTTATTATGTAAAGTATTACATATAGTATTACATATGTCTCCTTTTCCACCCATTGGCCTCTCCCCAGTCATCCTCCCCCCCCCCCCCCCCAATAATGAGGTATTTTTGGAAGTCTCTCAATATATTGATACTTGTTTGCCAGCTTCTTTTTCAATGGTAGATTTAAGATTTTTTGTTATTATGGACTATTGCCTCATTCTCTGTCCATATCATGGATTTTTCTTTTAAACTATTTCATTTTAAACTAAGAGAATTTCACTTTTTGGTATTTGGGCTGAAGATATCTCAGTAGCTGGTAGAAGATTGATGCTTATGCTTAACTCATTGCTTTATTTATTTTGAATGTCCATACTTGGTATTCAATGATGTGGTTTGTTTTTTGGGTAGCAATCACCATGTTTTTGTAAGACAAATGACACTTAGTGGATTCATAAATACTATTTGGTTTTAGTCCATTTGTAGAACCAGACTGTCCTAAATGTATATTATTTGAACATCCTTCAATGTTTTTGACTGAGGAATAGAATTTGTTTTCCAGCAAATGGAAACCACTGTGTGATAAAGAAGTAGAGTATGGTTAGATGTAATGTACTAAGGTGTTTCGCCTTGATACAGACTCATAATTTGTGGTTAAACATGAGGATTGTTGAACTCAATGAAGATCCAAAGTATTCTGCATTAGCTAATGTAGAGTGAAATTGTCCATTTGAAAATCAGGGAGATTTTATCTATTTTAGGATAGTAATTCTTCTTGCTTTTAATTTGAGAATTCCAGAGTATTTTAAGCTATGTTATTTAGAAAGATGTTGAAGACATTACATTTTGGCTTGGGTAAATACAGTGGTGCATTAAAATTAAACACTAGTTTTGGGTAGATTCTATCCTTCATTTCAAAGCATCTTCCTTTTGATTTTTTAATAAATGCATGCCTGTAGTTCACATTTGTTGTATAACAATTAAACCCAAAAGAGAAGGAATAAAAAAAAAAATCAACTCCTCATTGCATAAGCTGTAGACAACCACTCTCAGCATAGAGGTTTATATATTTTTTTTAAAAAAAGAACCATGTTATAAACACCATTCAGTAGCCCACCTTTTTCCTCACATGATAATATATAAGAAAGTTTTTCATGTTCTGCTTTCAGGTACTCTATGACCCATTCCCTCACTAGAGTGAAGTCTTTGTTCAAATACAGTGCCACCCTGGTGAGGCACCTCCCAATCTTTCTCCTTAAAATTGCAGCATCCACTACCACTCTCACAGGCTCTTCCTCCTTGTATTTCTATGTAGTATGTATCACCTATAGTAAATATCTTTAATTTACTTTTAAGTATTCTTCTCATCTTGATAGAGTATAAATTCTAGGAGCACTTTTTGTTTTATTTATTTTATTTAGTTAACTAGTTTGACTTCTCTTTAGTGTTTAGGATAATGCCTGACATGTAGAAAGCACTCAGTCAGTGAAGAAATAGATGTCAGATCTAGATCAATGTCATCATTTTAATGACTGCATGATTTTCTAGTGTTTGACTGACTGCAATTGATTTATAATCAATACTTAATCAATGGAACATTCTGATTATTTTGATTATATTTTATTATGGTAAAGATGCTTTGACATATTTCTCTGTGTACTTTTCAATTACTTCTTTAATAGGATAATTTATTAAAAGTCGTATTGTATAGAAGTGTATACATATTTTTAAGACATTAGATACCTGTTGCCAATTTTCCTTGAGAAAAGTTTTATCTTTAACACTCCTATATTCCGGGTGTCCCAAAAATGTATACACACTTTGAAATTTATTAACTCCAATGGGTTAAATCTAAAAAGAAAGAAACTTCTATTGAGCTATCAGCTGTTAAGTATTTTTATTGATTTCAGGGAGAGAGGGAGAGAGAGAGAGAGAGAGAGACATCAATGATGAGAGAGAATCATTGATCGGCTGCCTGCACGCCCCTACTGGGGATCTTGCCCGCAACCAAGGTACATGCCCTTGACTGAAATTGAACCTGGGATCTTTCGGTCTGCAGGCTGATGCTCTATCCACTGAGCCAAACAGGTTAAGGCATCAATATGGTGTTTTATCACTATTTTAAATCTTAGCCCTTTCATTTAAATGCCATTGCTCAGAAAATTAAGTATTATCAGAATCAATAATTTGTTTTTTTAGCTAAACAGCAAAAAATAAAAATAGAAAGGTTCATTTTCTAATATATAATTATGTGTAATAAAAACCTGAACTCCAAAAATATCTAGTGTGAGAACTAAATAATTCAAGTTCCTTGGTCAGGGTCACATGTCTTCTCATTTACAGATGAAGATGTGCCATTTAAGGGAGAATGCGCTGTTGCTATTTTGATGACAATGAAGACAGGAAACCAGGAA
>NW_006292344.1:1417655-1423497 GCF_000327345.1 Myotis davidii
AGAGAGTTCTCAAAGGGGCTGCACACTCAGGGAACAGGAATAAAATGGGAATCCAGAAGCTGCTATATTAACAGTGTTTAGTCCAGCCGTGGGCAAAGTACGGCCCGCGGGCTGGATCCGGCCCCGTTTAAAAAAATCGAGCAGCTGTAGGCAAACTACAGCCCGTTTGAAATGAATAAAACTAAAAAAAAAAAAAAAAGACTATACCCTTTTATGTAATGATGTTTACTTTGAATTTATATTAGTTCACACAAACACTCCATCCATGCTTTTGTTCCGGCCTTCCGGTCCAGTTTAAGAACCCATTGTGGCCCTCGAGTCAAAAAGTTTGCCCACCCCTGGTTTAGTCCTTCTCTAGGACAGGAGGTCTGTGTTCACACTGAGATGGTGTATAGGTTTTGGCTGTATGAATAAGGAAGCACTTTACCCTATCTCTAATATGAAAAACATGTTGAGTAAGCTAGGGAAATTCTTTTTATATTTTTAGGTATAGCCAATGCTTAATAAATAGGTTGCAAAGACTCAGAGGTCATGCACTAAATGGGACTTATCCTCAGTGGTTTATTGACCTTTGTCATATTCCAGTGTTTCCTGGTGGTTTTGAAAACCTTGTTATATTTAACATTTATAGATGACACATTTCTAGGTATTGAAAATTTCTCTTTTATTCTGTGTGTATGTGTTATTTTAAAATTATAAATATGTAAAATAGCCATAGATTAAAAATTTATCTAAAGAAAAGTAAGTTTCTTTGCTATTTTTGTTTCCCAATTTCACAGTTATACTTTTCTTACAGGCAACTTGCTGTTAATAGTTTATTGGGAATCCATCTAAAAGATACTCGATGATGATACAAAATATATGTATATATGTCTTTGAATGCTTCATTTTAAAATATTTTATTCAATGTACTTTCTGGTGTAGTTTTCTTAGTGATCTTTATGTTTTAATGCAAACTGAAAATAGATTTGAGGGTAAAATCCTATCTGATAAAGAGGAAATATGCTAATTGACCCTCACTCTGTCACAAAAGATGGTGGCACCCTCAGCCAATAAGGAGGGCATATGCTAATTGACTATCCCACCCTCAAAGATGGCAGCATCCACAGTCACAAGATGGCTGTGCCCAGTCCCCTCAGCCCCGCCAGGGTGGCAGGCGCACCTGGGGGTGGGCCTACCCACTCTACGCCTGCCTCCGTAGTCCCCAGTCCCCTCAGCCCCCAGCCACTCAGTGCCAGCCCAAGGTGCAGGCAAACCTCGGATGGCAGCTGCCCAGCCACCCAGGGCTGGCCTGAGGTGCAGGTAACCAGGGCAGGCCAGGGCTTTCACTGCCAGCAGTGGCAGCAGCAGAAGTGTGATGGGGCGTCACCTTACCCTGATCGCTTTGTCGCTTCCCACCCGTAAGGGCTCCTTGACTGTGAGAGGGGGCAGGCCAGGCTGAGGGATGCCCCCTCCAATGCATGAATTTTCATGCACCAGGCCTCTAGTCTATATTACAAAAGGCCTGTGGCCATAGTGCTGTAATGCCATAATGACCAAACCACAAGGCACCCAGAGGTGCATTGATGGGTCTCGTGGCACAGCGGGTCTGTGGTCCTGCAGCGGTGCGGCGGGTCTGGGGTCTTGCTCAATTTTGCACACTGGGCCTCTAGTTGTAAATAAAGTCTTCGATTACTTGATTTTGTAATGAATAGCCTCTAATCTATGAGAAAAATGCTTTAATCATGACATAAACCAATCACCTTAGGGAGATTGTCATGGTTTGGGGGTTAAAAAGGTTCAAAGTCACTGTTTTAACTGCTTTGATCCATAGAGTGACACCCTGAAGTGAACATTGTTATCTTAATTTAATAGGTGAGGAAATTGAACCTGAGATGGTGGCATTGCCTTTTCCTAAGGAAAGAACTGGGATTTTGTATGTTAAATTTTGGGGCTTGAAATTTTGTACTCATTTCTTTTAAACATATTTCCTTTCTCTTTTAGTCACTATTGATCGAAATGAAAAATTAGCCCTAGCCAGCTTAGCTCAGTGGATATAGTGTTAGCCTGAGGACTGAAGGGTCCCAGGTTCGATTCCAGCCAAGGGCACATGCCTGGGTTGCAGGCTCAATCCCCAGTGGGGGTGTGCAGGAGGCAGCCGATCAATGATTCTCTCTCATCATTAGTGTTTCTATCTCCCTCTCCCTTCCTCTCTGAAATCAATAAAGAAATATATTTTTTAAAAATTGGCTTTATTTAAAGTTTACTACTTGCTCACCATAATTTTTTTTTTACTTTTGTATGTGTGTTCCAACCCAATCTCTTGTGCACTCATAATTTAAATTCTTAATTTGAAGAGCCCCTAAGTGATTTCACTTACATTTACCTTAAAGTTTAGATTTTTCTTAAACAGCCAAAAATTCTCCACTTAAGAAAATTAGAGAACCAACCAGGAAAGCCCTAGAGTCTTGCTGCTCCCAGTGAAGTGCATGGATCCATGTCTGCCTCATTGGGAGCATGTTAGAAATGCCTACACTAAGGCCCATTCCAGACCTGCTCAATCAGCGTCTGCAAGTCATACAGATCCCCTTGGTGATTTGAACATTCAGGTCCTACTTGTTAGAAGCTTCAGTTCTAACCAGGAGAGAGTGGTCATAAGCCCATAAATACAGTCAAGTTTTAGAGATGCTATGGGAGAGCTGTATTATGAGGCAGAAAAGGAGCTGCCATCTAAATTCTTGTGTATGTGTATAGGTTTCTGTGGATGTTTGAATGAAGAAGAAAGATAATGATGCTTTTTTCTCTTTTTCTTTTTACCATAGTAAATGCCTCTAGACTTTAGTTGATGATTTGAGCTTAATTGCTCTCTTGCATTTTTCCACTTCAATTACACAGAACCAGTACCCTACCATCTTCTTTGCTGGTAAATTCTTATAATTTCTTTCTTCCTATAATGGGGCTCTTATTCATGAAGGGATAGAAAGCTCTGTACTCATGTGCCCTTCATGTATGCCCAATCCACGTTACTAAGGTTACTGCAGTGGGTGACAACTCAGCACTACCAGCGAGCCACATCTGCTTCTCAGGCTTACTCACATTTTACCTCTGCACCAGAGGGGGTAGCTTGGAAAAATATGTTGGGTTATCAGGACTTTTTCCTAACTCACTTTTCAAGTTAATAGTATGCATAACAGGCTATTTTTGAAGTAAATTGACATAAAGTAGCATTTGGGAATCAGGGATATAATACTTTATTTGCCCAACTCACCTTTTAACTGCCTAGTGGTGCTTCCTCTGGCACCAATGATGATGATGATGATGATGATGATGATGATAATAATAATAATAATAATAATAAATTAAACATAGCTGAATGATATGGGATGATCTGGAGGCAATTAAGCATGATCCTTTCTATCTTTTCACCAAAGCAGAGGAAGGATCCATTTCCAACTCTGTATTTCACTAGCTGTGAACTTTGAGTAAACCATTTAACCTGGTAATTGATGAATAAATGTATTTTGCATGTGGTAGGCTTTTAGTGGTGAGTAAAAGGGTAAAGAGGAAGCCAGGTTTGTAGACATCTGTCTGTGATTACACTACTTCTTCTAAAACCAAATGTTTCTATCTCAGATTTTATGTATCACTGCACTGCTCCAGTTGCCTGATGCTGTGTTCTTTTTGGCTGGCTTGTTTGTTTTTTTTCATGGTCCTGTGATAAGCAGGGTCTGGGAGTTCCATTTTAGTTTAGTGCACTACCCTGAAGATCTATAGCTTAGCATTGTTAGTTGGAAGGTACTGCAGCTGATTCTATTTAGCTCCTTTTTTCTGGGAGAGTTACCACCTAAGCATCTAAGACAGATGCTCTTTGATTGTTTAAAAAATAAACAAACAAAAAACAAACAACAAAAACTTGGAGAATTCAACACTTTGGTCAAAATTTATAACTGAACAAAATAAAGCAGGTTATTAGTATGGAGATATCAGTAGAGCTTTTAAAAATCTGCCAAATTTTTCCTAGAATATATAGTCTAGATTTATGTTGTTTACAAATTACTTATTTAAATATATATATATTCCTTTTTTTTTTCTGTTCCTTTTCACCCTCCCAGGAGAGTCATCCACCTCGCCTCACTGTTTAATTCTATGACAGAATCGTAGGCAAGAAGGATATAATTGGAAGGAACCTTAGAGATAGGCAGTTTGTTGTATGCATAGACTAATTTTCTGTGAAAATTTGGAGTGCTCATGTGGATTTTGTGGGTCTCTGTTTCTACCTTTGTAATATGACCTCCAAGAGTCATTAGGTTCTGGTCCTGTTTAATGCTGACAGTTCTCTGTGACATAATAGGATTTGTTGAAGTTGAAGAAAATGCTCAGAAATGTTTTTTAATGTTGGGAATAAAGGAGACATAGGTCTGGATAGGACATTTGAACCTGAAAATTAGGCTGTGAACTAGAATTTGGTTGTCATGTCTCCATCAGCTTTGATCTCCTTTGCTGATCACTTAAGATCTCATTGTGTGCATTCTTCTCATACATTATTATGACTTTTCAAAGGAGTTGGTGACAATTTTATAGATGTTATAATATTTTTTTAGTGCAGTGTTTGGCCAAATGAAGACGAAGCGAGTTTCTTGGTCCTGGTTGTACACTAGAATCACCTGAGTTTTAAAGGAATACTGGCATCTGACTCTTCTTCCCCACTCTCCTCCCCTCTCCCCAAGATCCTAATTGAATTGGGTGAAATGGAGTTTTGGCTTCAGTGTCTATAGAAAAGCTTTAATGTTAACTCTAGTTTTTAGGCAATGTTTAGAACTACTAGGTGGCATTAAGAAAGGTTTATGAGACTTATAATCCTAATAAGGCTATGAACGAAGTATTTCTTGAAATGAGTACACTCAGCAGGGTAAGAGAAGTAGAAATGTTTCTTTATGACACATATCCTTACTAATCCTATGGGGTTTAAGGTAGAAATAACAATGTGTTACTTTTGCCTAATGCAGTGTTTCTCAAAGTGTGGTCCCATGACCATTAGCATCAACATCACCTGGGAAGTTCTTAGAAATGCAAATTATTGGGTCCTACCCCAGACCTACTGAATTAGAAAGTCTGGGGGTGGGACCCACTAATCTATGTTTGAATAAGAGTTTCCAGAGATCCCAATGAACCCTAAAGTTTGAGGACCATCAGAGAGTTTTGTAGGAGTGAGAGGTAGTGGATGAACATCTTAGCATGTTGTGCATAGCAAGAGATCAAAAAGCAGAGTATTATAAAGATAGTATTTGACTGCTTGGTAGTCTGAATATGGTGGGAAACCAGAGCTCCCTAGACTGTTATTTACAGGGTAAATGGAGCCCACATGAACCATTTGAAAAATGTGTCAGACCAACCAGTACAACTTACCATCCTTCCACTGTTCAATTTTGACTGTCCTTTTTCTAAAGATCTAAGTTGTAATACTTTGGTACTATCCAAAAGCATCCCATTGAGTGATAGCAACTGCTGCCCCACGACTAAGTGTTAAATTGCTAAAATGTAAGGAAAAGCTACTTATCTATAAATAGAGTAAAGAATTTTCACATCACATCTAAATATTGTTATTTATTTATTTATTTATTTATTTATTTATTTATGGCAACAGGTATCCTATCTAATAAAAGACAAAAATGGTAATTGGCGTACGACCAATACCCTTTTCATTGGCTAATCAGGGCTATATGCAAATTAACTGCCAACTAAGATTGGCAGTTAACTGCCAACTAAGATTGGCAGTTAACTGCCAACTAAGATTGACAGTTAACTGCCAACTAAGATTGACAGTTAACTGCCAACAAAATGGCGGTTAATTTGCATATGTAAG
>NW_006292344.1:1423815-1468516 GCF_000327345.1 Myotis davidii
CGGGGCGAGGGGCCGATCAGGTGATCGGGGGGTGATGGGGGTCTACGCCTCTGGCCAAGGCATCAGGCCTGGGCAAGGCGCAGAGCCATCAATCGGACGGGTCTGGGGGCCCCCTGCCCAGGCCTAATGCCTGGGCCAGAGGCATCAGGCCTGGGCTGGGGGCAGGACCAGTGATGGGGGGAAATGAGGGTCCCCTCTGTCAGAGGCGTCAGGCCTGGGCAAGGGGCCGATCCTGCGATTGGAGGGTGATGGGGGTCAACGCCTGAGGGCTCCCAGTATGTGAGAGGGGGCAGGCTGGGCTGAGGGACACTCCTCCCACACACACACCAAGTGCACGAATTTCGTGCACCAGAACCCTAGTTTATTTGAGATATTCAGGAAGCATACTTTAGGCAGAAGCCCAAATAATGTTTCAATTAAGAGACAAAGGCAATGGTATTTATGAGAAAGGGAAGGGAAACAATTACATCAATGGAAGGAATGTGTTTCTACTGATGCAGATAACATAGTGATGCTAATTCTAAACAATTTAAAATTTTCAGTGCCCTACTTATCAGTAGGTGGTCATAATATCTGCTTTCTTGTTATCATTGAAAACAGTTCTTTGGGACACAGCATTGCTTTAGGCACAGTGCAGAGGTTATTTTGCCCTGTTTTAACATTCTGAAAAGTTGTGGCATAGGACCTGCCAGTCAGTTCCTCTTGGATGGCAGCTCTGGTTCCATTTTATTTATTTTTATTTTTTTAATATATTTTATTGATTATTTACAGAGAGGAAGGGAGAGAGAAAGAGAGTCAGAAACATCGATGAGAGAGAAACATCAATCAGCTGCCTCCTGCACATCTCCCACTGGGGATGTGCCCGCAACCCAGGTACATGCCCTTGACCGGAATCGAACCTGGGACCTTTCAGTCTGTAGGCCGACGCTCTATCCACTGAGTCAAACCGGTTTTGGCTCTGGCTCCCTTTTAAAGTGGCTCTGTTGATATGATTTTTTTTACATGAGGTTTAAGTATTTGTAGTCATCTACTTTCTTTAGGCACATATTATTTGTCACCATATGCATGCATTTCTTTTGTAATATTCTAAAGCAATATCCCCTTTTTAAGAGTCTCCTCCCTCCAGAGTACCTAGCTCCCTGCTCAGGTCTGGGTCAATCGCTCCTTATGTCCCCATTCCCCTGGCTGTGGCCTCTTGCCTCCACTGCCCCACTCCCACCTCTTGCTTTCTTTGTCATCACTCTAGGCTTGAGAACCAACAGAGATCTCCCCTCTTCTTCTATACTAGTGCTCCCTCCTCTGAACTTCAAAATTCAGCTCAGACATCTCCTCCCCCAGGAAGCATCTGGACTCCTCCAGGCTGGCTGGGGACCTCTCCTCTGCATCATGATGGCTCCCATATGCCCAGAGCTTCTTGCCTGTTCCCTAATGTGTCTGCTGTCCTCACTGGATGGTACACCCTGAGGGGCCAGGACTTGCACAGTCTGCATGCAGCAGGTGCCTCATAAATGTGTGTAGAATGAACAAATGAATGAATGCACTCAGCCATCCGACCTTCAAACCGTATTCACACATTCGACTCCTTGGACTATGCCTACTGTGCATATCTCTCTACTTCTGTCCACACCTACCGGCACATTAAAATATTATTTTTAAAAGATGGAGCACGGGATAAGGGGAATAAATTTTGATGGAAGGAGACTTGACTTGGGTGAACATACAACAGTATACAGATGATGTGGAGTTGTACACCTGAAATATGTTAACCAATGTCACCCCAATAAATTTAATATAAAGGAAAAGGACAAATAAAATAAAACAATTTTAGTGGGCATTTTCTTTTCCTAATAGAATTTCTTGCAGAGTATTTAAAAAAAATTCTATACCATGAATCCACAGAGTTCTTGGATATATATTGATACCTCAGATCTCAGAGACTAGGCATATTCTTCCAACAACTCTATGTGCTGTGCTTGTTGGTCACAATGTTGGGGTTTCTTAGTGTCCTAAAGCCTCATTACTTCCTACCCGGACTGCATATAGATTTCCAAATCAGTATTTCTTATCCAAAGTTTTTCAGAATCTGCCTTGCATGTACTTTTTAGATTAGTCTTTAGTAAATCATATTGCAACCAAGTGTTTCCTTTCCAGAAATCTTGGATGGATCCTCATTGCATGCATGATAGAATTCAAGTTCTTTGCTGGTTGTACAACACACTTAAAAGCTTATTTTGTCACTGTTCTAATTTTTGTAACATACTAGTTTATTTTACATTTCTCTATGCTGTATTGTTACTTGCTCTTTGTTCTTTAGGCTCTAAATTTGTTTTTTTGTTTTTTAAAAATCCCTATGTCTAATTAATTCTCTCTGTATAGAATGGATTTATTTTCTACATCAAAAGTTTCAGGAACAATTTAAATGCTCGGTAAAAACCTTCATTTTTCCACCTGGACACAAGCTTTCCTTCATCTTAGCTTCCAGGAGAGTTTGTTTGTTCATCTTAATAAATTTCATCTTTTATTATCCTTACTTGAATACTTATTTTTTTTCTCCTTTACTTGAGAGAAAATTTGTTGTGAGTAAAAATCAAGTCTTGTATACTTCAATAATCCACCACCCCAACGACCTTCCTTGTTCTGGTTAAATGTACCTGACCCCTATAGAGTAGCTTTGATATTACTTAGAAGTATCAAATCTGGTCCTCAATCTTCAGAAAGTTAAGGCTACTAATTAAAGTGAGAAGAAGTAGGATAGGGAATAATTGTTATGCAAGGCAAAAGATCATGCCAATTGACATGCCAATTACAAGCAGAAAATGCCAGCTAATGTGTGTTTTGAAGAGTGCTTATAAGATTGCATCTATAGTAACTTTATGTTTGTGTTTTCTTTTTGTAGGTGATTTTCTTCCACCCCCACCTCCACCTCTAGATGATCCTGGTACTCTTCCATCTGTCTCTGGAAACTTCCCTCCTCCACCACCCCTAGATGAAGGTTCTTTCAGGGCACAGGTAAGATCTGTGTTTGAAGTCATGTTTATAAGCCATGCTAGGAAGCTCATGAATTCAGTGATTATTTTTGTGGCAGGTAAACATTTATCCAGAGCGCACAGAGAGCTTTATGACACAATAAGCTAAGGCACCTTAATGCAAAACACCCAACTCAAGCTTCTCAGAGCTTGCACTCCCAAGCCTTAGAAATCCTTTCACCTACTCATTTGTTTCAAAACTGAAAGTCATGTTTTAGGAATGTCATTTGAGCAGTTCACATGTTCTTATATTATCCTGGGGACACACAACCATATATTTTTATTGCCTTTTTTTCTTTATTCACAAACATTGCATTCTACCTGAGTAAGGCTGATATTTTAAGGCTCTAGTTGGTCACTAGGTCCTAATTGGTCAGCAGTATCTTTCTAGCAAAAGCAGCAGCAAATGTCTTTAGGATTTTCTCTTCTGAGTGAGGTTCATGATGCACATTACACAGTGTATTGGTTATATACAACTGTTGTGCTCCAGAGACTGTTGATTACATCTGGCTAGAGTAGGAAGCAATATTAGAAGTAGTTCTCAGCCTGTGATGATATAGGGGCATTGGTGACCACCTGCCACCATTTAGGCAGCCAAGTGCTTTCTATTCATGTCAGGGAGGAAACCTAAATAACAGATCAAATAATTATTGTTAGTTTTTAGGGGTGATGTGGTTACTCCAGACAGGGTGAAGAAAAAAACACAACAGTTCTTAGCTTTTAGGGAAACATTGGAAATATTTGAGGAAAAATGAAATGGTGTTTGATATTTGTTTCAAAATAATAAGAGTAAGGATTTAGTGAGAATATAGGTAAAAATAAGTTTAGTTATAAGTTGATAATTCTTGGGTGCTGGAGGTTTATTCTATTATTTGGTCTATCTTTACATTTTTAAATTTTCTCACAATAACTTTTAAAGAGGAAAAGCATTAGGAAATAACCCTTTAATAGTTTGGTCTGTTATATATCTTTCTTTCTCCTACATTTTGGGTTTGGGGGAGATCGAGGAAGAAATGATGCATTCATTCAATGAATTTTCTGTGCATCTGTGTGAGCACCCTAATACCACTAGGAATTCTACAGCAAAAAAGGTAGGGTTCTGCTTTCATGACACTTTATGTTAGTAAAACTAGGTAAAAGTAAATAAAATATATACAATACAAAGTACATTTGATTCGGATCTATTCTATGGATTGAGGAAAGGATATGGGATACAACCTACCAGGGCGGATATGGTCAAAAAGACCTCACTGGTAAGGTGATGCCTAAAGAAGGACTTAGAGTAGGAGAGGTAAGAAGTAGCCATTGGATTCCTTCCTTCCTTCCTTCCTTCCTTCCTTCCTTCCTTCCTTCCTTCCTTCCTTCCTTCCTTTTTCTTTCTTTCTTCTTTCTTTCTTTCCAAAATAAATTTTTTTAAAAAAATTAACCCCTCTTGGTTTCCTTAAAATTGGTTCAACATAATTCTCTCTCTCTCTCTCTCTCTCTCTCTCTCTCTCTCTCTTTCTTCTTTTCTTTTTTTTTTAGGGTTTATTTTTCATATACTAGATCTTAGGAACTAGAAGTTGCTTTTTTTTTTTTAATTAATCAGTTGAAATTAAGAGTTCCAGTTATAACCAGTAAGCTTCAATTCAGTCTGGAGGCTAGATCTCAAAAGACTCTTAATTTTTTTTTTCCTCTGCCCAGCTGGCATGGCGCAATGGATTGAGCTTCATTCCATGCACCAAGAGGTTGCTGTTTCCATTCTGGATAAGGGCATATGTCTGGGTTGTGAGCTCAATCCCAGTTAGGGGTGTGCAGGAGGCAGCCAATTGATGTTTCTCTGTCATTGATATTTCTATCTTTTCTCCCTCTCCCTTCATCTCTCTCTAAAAAGTCAATAAAACAAATTAAAAAAATTCTCAGATATATATGTTACAAACTCCTATACCTTATTTTATTTTAAGCTGGTAAAAATAAATCATATTCAAGTAATGGACAGGAGTCTGACAAAGTTTATATTTATTTCATGCATCAGAGAGATCCCTTGCAAATAGAAACAAAATGATCAATTTCCCTTTTTCTTTTGTAGTCATTTTTATTAAAATGAAAAAAAAAGCTTTAAAGTTTGTCTTTTTTATATTTTTGCTCTTATTTTGTGGACATTGGTTCTTTGCAAATTAAATTTACTCAATTAAAAGCTTCACTTAGTCAATCTTCTCTGTAAAGTTTGTTTGATTTTGTGACAGAAGACTTGTGTTTGAATAATAGTTGAGCAGCTTATTCCAGTTATGCTATTTTGAGCCAGTCACACTGAGTCCCAATTTCTTCATAATTAAAAATAAGGCAAACCTATCGATATCTAATAATTAAATGAAATACAGATGGATTTGAATTTCTAAACTAGTGGCTTTACAGATACTCTGATGCTATAATTATTACTATATAAAAATAATGACAGCAAGAATAATAGTAACAAGGCCTTGTTAAAGTGCTCCATTATGAAAAATTCAAAAAGTCCTGAAATTATAAAAAGTCTTGTTCTGTAGGGACCTTGTCCTGATAACTGTTCTGAAACCACAACTTTGTTTTGAAAAAGGAAGGAAATAAACAAAAAGCCTGTTGCCATGTTGGCTTATGTTCTCTGCAAAACAGAAGGACGAATGAAAAAAAACAAAATTGAGTTTGCCAATGGAAAAGGACAAATCTGGTAGGGAGAGGCCTGCAAATTCTTGAATATATGAAAGACTGTAGGTACGTTAAAAAGGAAATGGGTGTGCACTTTTCTGTGGTTTATTGACAGGACAGGATAGTGACTTGGCCTCACTCTGGCTCTATCTGTATCCCCCTTTAGATAGGAGCTATGATGTACCCTAAAGTCATATAGCCCCCAGAGACAATTGTATATTTTTTCTCTCATAGTATGGTGAAACCTCCTGTTGCCAAGTCCAAATTTTATAGCTGGTAGATGTGTGTTTTCCTGTAGAAGTCTGTTTATGTTTCCAGCCAAATTTTCAGGTTGGAGACAAACGAACGTCTACTAAGTGTGACGATAAGAATGAAAAGGTTTTCAGAGCTGGAAGGGGCCTAAGAGATAATTTAGTCCATCCCTGCACCAGCCATCTAGCTAAGGCCTTTTGCAGTACTCGTCCTTGCTAACTGACTCCCTCTCTGTACAAATGGAAAAACTGAGACCAAGAAGGTGTAGATCATGTAGTTTCCGACTGAACTCTTAATGAACCTGAGAAATCGTGACTCTTGGATTTGTCCTTCTTCTCACTGGGCGCATGGTTTTGCTTCAGTCCTCTGTCTGGCTTTGAGTTTCAGATGAAGGGGTTTCCTACTGCTGTTTGGAACGACCAGGTGATGATGGAGTTCTGCTTGACTCACTGAATGTCTCATGTTTGCTGTAAACTTTCTTTTTCTTTGAAAAGGGCAAATAAATAGTTAGCATGAAGAATTATTATTGGCCTGACAATTCTCATTTTTATGGAAAAAGATGAGTCTTGGAAAACAAATGAGACATTTTCTGGTTGTTTCTGTCAGGATCAATTTGACCTCTATGCCTGTAAGGTTTGGAGTGTGCATTTAGCAGTCACTTCATTCATTCACTGTTCTTCATTGATTTGCTATAAATTGAATACCTTCTCTAACTCAGAGACATATATTAGAGATCATAATCTTAGAACTTGGCATCATGGATCTAGAGTTTCAATTGTGGGCCTGTTAGCTTTGTTCTGAGCTGATGCCACAGAACAAAGGGGGCTATATGACTTTAGGGTAATTTCTATTTCAGCAACAATTGGCAGGTAATAGCATTGTTTAGGATAGTTTCAAAGGGGGTGGGGGCAATGTGTCAAAAAATTTCAGGTTGCCGAACCGGTTTGGCTCAGTGGATGGAGCATTGGCCTGCGGACTCAAGGGTCCCGGGTTCGATTCCGGTCAAGGGCGTGCGCCTTGATTGCGGGCGCGTCCCCACTGGGGGGCGTGCAGGAGGCAGCTGATCGATCTCTCTCATCAATGTTTCTGACTTTCTATCCCTCTCCCTTCTTCTCTGTAGAAAATCAATAAAATATATTTAAAAAAAAATTTCAGGTTTTCAAGGGAATTAGAGGCCATAACTCAAGTCCCCTTCTGTTGTTAGAATCTCCTATTTTTTTTCTTCAATTTTTTAAAATGCTTATGAGTGACTATTATAGGTAAGGCAATGTTGAAGGATGAAATGGATCAGTTACCACCTCTGAATCAAGTTTGGGGATATATATATATTCTTCTAAATTAAGGTGTTTAATGGTAAATTATGCCTTAGTCATCATGCTTTGATCAAAAGCATAATCTAAGTCTTACGTTGTGGTTGAGGGTCAGGAACCTATATTAACTCTGACTAGAGACATACAGGAAGGAATTTTGGAAATAATTTCAGTTGAACTGAACTTTGATGGCTGGATAGGACCTTAATTTCAGATGGATGATTGGAATGTTCAGTAATGACATATTAAGAGTAACAGTACAAAGGGGGGAAACACAAAGTAAGTGTGATAAGTCTGCATCTGTGGCTGTGGAATTTGTCCTTTATTCTGGAATAATTGACCATTTTTTGAGGTCTTTGTTACTATTTTAAGTATAAGGATGACATCCCCAGGTCTGTGTTGTTTGCCAAGAGGTGCTTTTAACACACCATAAGGCAAAATGTGTTGACTTGTGGGAAACCCCATGCAGACAGCTCTGATTGTCTGGTCCACTTCCTTGAGCTCCTTGGGGACTTATCTGCTGATACCTGATGGCTTTGGGTTCAGGTGCCCTATATTTAACTTCCTCTTTTTATATTTCTACTTCACTATTTTTTCATGACCTCCAATTGACAATGTTTAACTTTGCCTCTCCCATTGTGACTCAGTCCAGTGACTTACTTTTACTTGCTTAGTATCCAGTGGTTCTATACCTTCAGTGTTTATGTCTTCTCTTCTATTCATTCAGGCCGGATGGCCATGTGTGCTACTGTAACTCCAGTCCCTTCACCTGATAAAACAGACTGTTTTGTCCATTCATAACTAGTTACTCCAAATGATAATTCATTTTCTTTTATTGAACATAAATTTATCCCTTCATGATTTCCTCACACAGATTTTCTTCTTAACCTCTTAGGAAAGAATGCACATTTGAATGTACATCCAGCCAGGAGAGTTAGCTGATGTCTGTCCCCAAGCAGTTGATCAATAAAGCTACTGAAATAGGTGACTTTTCTGAGGAGAGAGTGAGAACAGTGTAATGTGAACTGTTGTGAACTGTGTACTGAATTTGGGGAAATGCCCAAAGTTAGTTGAAAGGAGAAGAGAGAAGAGAAAATTCTGAAATCACTTATGGTCTCGCTTAAAGTCAATCTCCAAAAATTTGTAAGCTCACTCATTTCTATTCTTTTTTAAAATTTTTAACTATTGTTTTTATTACCGATACTATTACAGATGTCCCCCATTTTCCCCACTTTTGCCCACCTCCACCCAGGCTCTACGTCCCTTCCCCTCACCTTAACCACTCTGTTTTCTGTGCCCATGGGCTATGCATATATGTTCTTTAGCTACTCTCTTTACTCATTTCTATTCTTGTGAAATAATTTCAAAGCTTATATATGTGTAGGGTGGATGGTGGATGGTCATCATTTATCCTCTTAGCCATTTAATGGTTCATTTGTTAATGATAACTTAAAAATCTATTTAAATTCTAGGAGAACTGGCATTGGAATCTGTACTGTGTGACATATGACCCTTTGTCTAGTATTATTCTGGTCACAGGTATTGAATGATAGAATTTTACTTTTAGGCATAAAGAACTCAAGCTCACAGTCGTGAGGACACAGAAAGAGCCAACAAGACTTGCTTAATGGTATTGACATATCCTATTAAAGAGGTCATCCTTCTGCACCTTGTAGTGGGTGAGGAAGGAGGAGGCTGGGTAAAACAGAAGCATGCCCAGGTTCCAAAGGCTAAGAACAAAGGTAATGTGAAATATTGCCAGAGAAAAACGGAAATGCTCAATGAAAGCTTGACTCCACTCTGAAAGGATTGTCCTTTCTGTGCAGGGAGAATATAAGAATATCTTGGTACATGAAATATATCAAAGGAGATGCTTGTTTCTCCCTGGCCCTTTGCCTTGTTCCTTTGGGCATTGGGTTAGTGAGCCCTAGTTACTTTGTGGGTTTTTTTGTGACCCTGGCAACAGCAGCAGTAACAGCAGCTTCATTTGCCATTATCTCCTCCTTTTATGGTTCACATATGTAGGTCAGAGTATGTTTAACAGGGCTGGTGGGTTCGTAGGCATGTAGCTGGTTCTGGTCAATGTGACTTTCTAGAAGCGAATGTCAAAGTTTTCCTGTTTGTCTTTCACTCTGAATCATCGTCTGATTGGGTATTCAGTGGAGAAGAAAGGGGTATTTTTGGTGTCTAGACATATAAAAACTTCTTTGAAAGTAGCAGGCTTAGAGCTGACAGGGACTATTCCAGTGTTTTATTTAGCAACTGGAACCTTTTTAATGGAACACCAGAGTTTCTCTTCCTTATTTTTTAAACCTTTATTTAAAGAGATAAATCTTTTTTTTGGAGGGGATTGATAGTGAAGTAGCACACATACACACACCCACTCAACCT
This sequence comes from Myotis davidii, assembly GCF_000327345.1. Lineage (NCBI taxonomy): Eukaryota > Metazoa > Chordata > Mammalia > Chiroptera > Vespertilionidae > Myotis > Myotis davidii. Next base: position 1,433,459 of record NW_006292344.1, read on the forward strand.
TATCAACTCAACTACCATTGATGCTGCCACCATGAGATAATCTAGGACGCATGCTCACTGTCTATAGGGGAAAGATTGGTTAATTTCTGGGCAATCAGTCTCATGGGAAAACTGGTTGTGGTCAGTTCTGCTATATGTAGGGAGAACTAAAAAGGTTAGCTTTGCTTTAGCTCTTGAATTACCCCCATTTCTTAATAAGGGTGATTAATAATATTTGTATATTTCAGAAAATTTTCTTTGCCCAAAGTTAAGTGAAACTGCAGTTGAGTCTCCCAAGTCAGTGGAAGGTTTTATCCCATTTTGCCTCTCCCAGCAAGAATCTTAGTGATTTCTTCAAAGCTGACATATATTATTTTCCATGTTTAAAATAATTCATGTTTTTTTTTCTAGTAATGTAAATAAATCAAATAATATAGATTAAATGCTTTGAAACAGGTTTCCTCTATCAAGGAAAAATTGTGATATGAATATATATCCCGTCTCCAATATGTATTCTATATAGAACTTGAACATTCTTCCTCCTGGGCCATCAAAAGTGGTATTTAAAGCAATTTGTTGAGCCTGGCCAGCGTGGCTTAGTGTTTGAGCATTGGCCTACGGGCAAGAGGTCTGTTTCAATTCTGGGTCAGGACATATGCCCAAGCTGTGGGCTCAATCCCCAGTGTAGGGTATGTAGGAGGCAGCAGATCAATGATTCTCTCTCATCATGTTTCTGTTTCTCTCTCTCCTCCCTTCCTCTCTGAAATAAATAAAACATATATTTAAAAAAGTAAAAAATAAAGTAAAACAATTTGGTGAATGTGTTGTAATATTTTAAACATTATGACACTTATTATTAAAGAATAATTCCTCACACTAAATTGTATCATTGCATTATGAATGAACTATAACTTTTACTTGGTCATTGCATTTTCTTGTTTAATATTTCTTTTTCTTAAATGCATCATCATCATTCTTCACTTTGTTTTTTGTTTTCTTCCACAGCCTTTCATCTAGTAATGTTTTTATCATGTGGTGATATATTCCCTGACACCTTGTATATCTTATTTTTGCCTTCATATTTAAGTATAAGTTTGGCTGCAATTAGAATTTTAGGGTCAAAGTTCCTTTGCAATTTACATCAATATTCTACAAAGATGTCTATACGGTTAGTTAGTATTTTAGTTAGTATTTAGTTCCGCATGAGAAATCAGATGACAGTCTGATTTTTTTTTTTTAGGTATACTTCTTAATTTTTATTTTCTTCATTTTATTTTATTTTTCCCCATCACCTTTATCCCCCATACCCTCTTCCACCTCCATTCTCTCCCTCCCCCCAGCAATCACCACACTTTTGTCCATGTTCTTGGAGTTTTTTCTCTCTTTTTTTTCTTTTTTGCTCAATCCCTCCCCAGCCCCACCCACCTCTCCTCACCAGAACTGTTTGCCTGCTCTCTGATTCTATCTCTATTTTGCTTATTAGTTCAGTTTGTTCCTCTAATTTAGTATCTTTTCCTTGTTTGACCTGTAAGTTTTATTTGTGGGATTCAGCAATTTGACTACAATGTAGCTAGATCCAGGTTCCTTTACCTTCAAACCAGTATTTCTACTCAGCATTCCACGAATTTGTTTGAGCTGAGAAGTCAGATTTTTATTTAGCTAAGAAGCATTTTCTTGTGTTATTTGGAAGAAGCAATTTAATCGTCTATTTTCTTTTTTCTTCCTTATGGGACTCCTATTTTGGATTTTTTCTCTTTCATATTGGTATTCTTTTTCAATAGTTCTATCTTATGGAAGAATCCTATTGAATGTTTTCCTTTAGTTTGCATTTTTGTGGCAATGGTCTGCTCTTGACTTATAAATCAATATCCACCTGAGTATTTGGAGAAAATGTGGTTGACAATGGCTCTAGATCTGCTCTTCCCATAGACCTAGTTAGGTTGCACTCCACACTTTATCTTTTATCTGGTTCAAGATGATATAGCTCTTTAAATACAGGGCGGCTTCAAGGTATCTGCATGCAGGCTTCACCCTGTGTGTAATTAGGGGAGTCAGGCCAGTTAAGGGGTTTCTCTTGGATACACATGCCAAGAGCAGACAAGCAAGCTTTACTCCAGCCCTCAAGGCTATTTACTAGTTGTGAGGATCCACAGGCAGGCAGCAAAGCCTGTATTTTTCATGCCATGCACATATGCCAAGTAAGGGCAGCAGCAGGCCGTAGCTAGCCCTCTGTGGGTGAATCTCCTTCACTATTTCCCTATCCCTACCTCTAATGATTCTGTCACCAGGAGTGTCAGGAAATATGGCAAAGTCATTTTTATTAGAAAGGATGAAGTCATTATGTGACTTCACTACTGTTTTGGCTGGCTTTCATGTTATAGCCCACACATCTTTTCCAAAGAGACTTCCTTGCCCCTCGCCCTTTCTGTTGTAGCAGCTTGCAGTCAGCTCAGGTATATCTACCCTTTGCTATTTATCTCAAGCTCATTCTACTACCCTTGAGGGCTCCATCATAGAAAAGTCCTCCATGATTGCATTATGTAAGCCAAGTCAAGCTTCAGGGACAGTTGAATATGATGGCTAACACTATACATACTGGATCTAGACTGCCTGGGTTCATGCCTGGCTCCCCACTCAGTAACTGCAGGATTGTGGCCATCTTATTAAATTTCCCATGCCCCAGTTTGCTTATCTGTAAAATGGGCATAATTGTTGTACCTAGCTCTTTGAGGTTTCAAAGAGATAATGCACATAGAGAACAGTGTGTGTCCCTGACATATTCTAAGGCTTAGTAAATATTTACTACTGATGCCATTGCTGTTGGGCTAGCTGGTCTCTGTGCTGAGCTCTGACACAGTTATTGCAGTCGTTTGGTTTGCACCATGCCTTCCCAAAGCTCAGTAGTCATCCCATTCCTTGCTCATGTGTGCTTGGGGACTTTTAAGTCTTTTTGCTAAAGAAATACTCTCACAATCTCCTGTGCAAAATGAATGATTTAATTAAATCATCTTTTATAGCTCTTATAGCTTTAAAATGCAATGCCATGGCAATAAAATATTACCTCTTTATAATTTTATATTGATTCATAAATTGTAAAATCCTTTTGTATTTTATTTTATCTTCACACATAAGGAAAGCACAAATGTAATTTAACAAATAAAAAAAGTTAAGGCCCAAAGAGTCAAGGCAACTTGTTTAGCTTTCATAACAAATGTGAGGCAAGCAGTGATTTATTTTTAAACGGACCAAAACAAACACAAAATGCATTTTGGGGACTTTTAAGTCTCTTGGCTTAGTATCAATTCCCTTACAAATGAGAAAAGGCAGATGACTTTAAGTTCTCATAAAGCAGCCAAAGTCATCAACAATATGTGTTCATGGCTAGTGGCCAGGGGCCATTGATAGATTTCTTTGTAATTCTTCAGTGGAAAGGAGCTCATCTTCTACTGACCTCCAGCACAGTCTTTGCCAGTCCCCTCGCACATCATGCCATGGTTTTGGTTTTCCCTGTTGGGCTCACCGATCTTGGAGTGTCTTTGTAATTTACGTAATCCACTCAATAAGGGCACAAAACAACTTGCTCTGAAAGAAGGATAAAAGAGGGAGTAGAAGATGCCAAGACCAAAAACCTAAGGATTTAACTCATATTTTATTTTTGAACCTCAAATTTTTAGAGAGATTTTCTGGACATAGCTGAATGTGCTTGATTCATTCAAAAGTCAAATATTTATGCACCCCTAATAGGTAAAATAATACTTGTTCATGTGATACATATACCAATTTTTTAGATATTACACTATTATTATTGTATCATTAGCTTTTGTGAATTTGACTTGCCCAAGGCTCTTACACTGTAAATTCCATAAATTCCAAAATTGACTTAAAAAAAGACTTTCATCAATTTTATCTCATTTGAGCTTTTAAATAACTTATGAACAGAGAAGTGTAGTGATAATTTTCCCTCTTGTCCTAGTGAAGGTAATGAAACTGAGAGGTTAAGTAATATTCTTTGTTTTCATGGTATTAAGCATCTCATACAGGGATGAAACCCTATTTTTTCTGAGTCATGCTAGTTCATTTCTTTCTCTTCGGACACCATGGCTTTATTGTTATGCTGCCTTTATACTCTGTTTCAGTGAAGGACACAAAATACCATCTGTCACTGTCTTCTCCAAGTTTTTATTTTCTTTTTTTTAAATTCTCAGCCAAGGACATGTTTTTATTGATTTTCAGAGACAGAGGAAGGTAGGGAGAGAAAGAGAGAGAGAGAGAGACAGAGAGAGAGAGAGAGAGAGAGAGAGAGAGAGAGAGAGAAAGAAATATACGTGTGAGAGAGAGAGAGGGAAAGAAATATCCATGTGAGAGAGAAATATCTATTGGTTGCCTCAGACATACACCCTAACCAGGATCAAACCCTTAACCTGGGTATGTGCCCTAAATAGCATTTGAGCCCAAAAACTTTTGGCGTACAGGATGACATTTCAGCCAAGTGAGCCATCAAGCCAAGGAGTCTCCAAGTACTTTTACTTTTTGGGCTCTCTTGATGGGTTCTGTTGTAGAATCCTCTATTGCAATATTTCCCTCAGTTTTATTTTTTTTAATTATCTTTATCTTTATAGATTGGAAGGATGTGCTTTGGCTTTAAAATATAAGAAAGTTCATTAAGATCTTTAAACTCGAATTCTTCATGTAATTTTTATTATTTTTATATTTATTTTACCAATAAACTTTAATAAAGATGTCAGTTTTTATTATTGCAGAAAAAAGTAAAATGGCTGGTACCTGCTGAAAAAAAAAATGTTTCCACAGCAGTTTTTTAGAAAAGGGACTAGTGACAAAGGAATGAGAGGATTCATATTATAAGAAGTGTAATTTTACTGTCTTTTTTTTTTTTAGTAAAGGATTTATTTTCACACCCCAAAGAAATAAGAAAGAAACATAGCAGGAGCTCAGAATTTCCCTTCTTTCCCCATCACTCATCCCATCTCCTTTATTGCTTAAAGTAGTCTCTGCCTGTCCTACAACCTTACCTTCTGCTTTGAACTATACATAACACATGAAGATGATATGTGATCTGGGGCAGATCTTCCTTAAGAACCAAATCTCATTTTTTTTTCTCTCATAGAGCTAGTATGATAATCCAATTATTTTCTTCTGTGTTTTTTGTTTGTTGTTTAATGATCAAGTGAAAACCCATTTCAAAAAACTTTCTAACTCAGTAAGTAAAGGATTTACCCTAAAAATATTTTTTGTAATATTATTTCAACATTCCTGAGCTTTAATTCTGTTTATAAAAATTATCTCTCCCCCATATGTAGAGCAATGAATAATTGCATGGCTACTAAATGTTATATTTGCTGGCATTGTGTGTATTGGAAAGAGAATAACAAACTATCCTCTGAATAGAGATGTACTGATATAAACCATAGCTTACTACAGTATGTACACTTCTGAATCAGAGTCTTGAATTCTGAAAACCTGTCTCAGAACTTCATAGAGTACCTGGTAGGCTCAAACTTAGGTATTCCATAAAGAGGTGATCAAACAATAGAATAAAAATAGTATGGCAAACCACTGTACACATTCAGGAGACTTCATCATTTTAATTATTATTTTACCTCAAGCCATTTTGTAAGAGGATTGTTTTCTTTTTCTTTCCTTTTTTTTTTTTTTTAGCTTGTTGAAATTATCTTCTGACTGAGTGAGAATAAAAACCAGTTGTGGGCTATGGCAACTATAGAGAAAAATTTTCATAGAGTTACAGGCTCATGAAACGAGGAAACCCCCTGCTCCACCACATTTCTCTCTGTATACTGGGATTTAAACCACAGTCCTAACATGAACTTAACTCATTTCAACTCCCCTGAAATGGCACTTGCACCTGTTTACCACTTCCTCTGATTACCTAATGACTATTATATTTTCAGCCATGCTCTTCTGTGTCTTTCAGGGGGTAACACTCTTGATGATTTGAGCCTCCTCACTTCCTCCTTCAATTTTTACTTACCAGAACTTCCTTGGTCCCTGTGCTATATCTGTAGCCATTTCTTTTCTCTCTTATTTATCAGATCTCCTTTCTTCTTTTTTTTCTGACCCTAAATTTAGGTGTCCACTCAGTATTCTTCTTTTTGACCTTCTGACTTCTTTTAGTAGAAGCCACAACTCTTACAGAGGCAACTTTGATCTCTTTATTAAAAGCTTGTACTCATGTGACTTTTGGCACCATGTTTTCCTTTGACATCTTAGGTTGCATTTCCATAGGATCTTTCCACAGGGAAAACCTTCTGTTTCTTCACATTTAATATGTTCCAAATTTTACTCATCACATTTCCCTAAGGCTTCCATTCTGTTAGAGGTACCACTGTATTGTCTAGTCTTTTAGATTCTAAACACTGTGGTCATTGTCTTGCTATTTTAACATATCTGTTGCCAAGATCTGACATTTTTTTTAGTTCAAGAATGGCTCTCAGGTTTTCTTTAGTCTCTTCATTTTCCCATTCATTGTCCCAGCTCCTTTCTTCTCCATATCACAATAGTCTCCTTGCTTTGATTCTGCTTTTTGTTTTTCACAATCCAGTTGCATGTTTTTAAGCAATTGGTCTTCAAAAACATGTTATTTTCTTCCTATGGCTTTTAATTGCCTACTCCATTAAGTTTCCTCTCTTGGATGATTTTTAGAGTAGGTCGTGACCTTGGCTCCCTTTAAAGCTTACCTTCTCTCCCACTGTGCTCTTTGCAGTCTCCTGTGGAGCTGATGTTCTCACTCTTAGCTTCCCAACATGCCAGGCTCTTTGAGCCTGCCTATATTATATTCCTTGTGTCTTTTTTGTTACCTGGAGTATCCCCATTTCTCAAGGGACCATAAATCCTTCCCATTTTTAAAAGCCTAACTGAGATCCACTTTCGTCCTCAGAGCCTCTGATACTACCATCTCATCCCAACTTATCTGCATCCTGACTCTATTAACTAGGTAGTGTGGTGCAGTGACCTGAGCCTATGGTTTAGTGCCAGTAAGCCTGCTCTATTGCTCACCAGTTGCACTACTTATCTTCACATGCAAAAAATGGGAATAGTTTAGGAAGTTAATCTGAGGATTTATTAAGATAGAAGAGTATGGAGTATCCAGTAGTATGTGGCTCAAGTGAGAGCTACCATGAGTCAGTTAGTGGTAAATCAGGTAATGATGCTTCATTTTCCTGTCACTTAACAGATGTCTTTTGGTGGACTGATGTAATTATATCATGTACATTAGTATTGCCTCCAAACTATCTATCATAAAGCCAGAGTCATAATGTGACATGGGGAGACCTGTGGAAATCATTTAACATCACAAATCATAGTGCTTTGTATCTGAAAGGATCCTAATCCAGCCCATCTTTTCTTGTGGTGAGGAAATGGGGGACGGGAGCAGATTTCTTAAGTGAATTACCCAAGGTGACACAATTAGTGGAAGAGCTGGCCCAACCCCAACTGGGCGTTTTAGGACTCATGTCTGCATTCATTCTATTATCCTCTTCTTCATTCCCCTTTTAGAAACTCTCTGAAGGCTGGATCACAGGTCATATTCCTTTATCACTTATAATCTTTAAATCATTGAGGGATATTACTAGTAATGTCTTATTTGTGGATTGATTTATTGATAGATTTTTTTTTTTTTTGTCTTGGCAATGAGAATTCTCTGGAAAATCTGTGGAGTATGTATTATACATGGGCTTAACACTCTTTTGATGCTGTTGTAATGTGAAAAAGGTTCAACATGTACCACTTCTGTGCACTGGCTCAGGGTGGTGGGGAAAGGAAATGGGAAAGGAAGTTATATACATCATGAACAAATCACACTTTTCTATATTTAGTCCTTGCTACTGTTTGAAAAGTACAGCTCTGTTCATAGCAGTCTGGCATGTGTTTCCTCAGTGCCATTTCAAAAAGGGGAAAAATAAATATCGGAATTTTTTTGTAGTGAAAATAGTTACTCAGTGAAATCACACAAGTTCCTTCTCTTCCTCTTGATGAAACCTCAAACCCACTAGGCACAGATTCCTGAACCTCAACTATGCGTGTCAAAGGCTCATGCAGAGTCAGCAAAATGCAGTCCAGAAGATGTGTTCTGGTGGCTGAGAGAGTCAGGGCAGAGAAGGCAGGGGTACGAACTATGACATTCCTTGGTCAGTGGATGGCTTGGCTAGTGATCAGATTATTGCCCCCTGGAGGAAGCGGAACCTGAACTACATACATAGAGAGCCACAGAGCATTACAGTTCTTTGCTTAAGATGTTCCTTCTGCCTGAGTGTCTCTCTCTGCTGTCTGTCTATGGGAAAAGTTTCTCTGAGTGTCTTACAGCCAACCCCCCAATTCAAATACATACATTACTACGCGTTAGTAGTTTCAATGACGGTTTTGAGATTTTCTTAGTCTGATGCTATATTAGTTATCATTAAGGAACAATAACAACCCATGACAGTGGCCATGGCCATGTGAAGGGGGACTATGGGAAATGACTTCCAGGATGCTGTTCAGGATCCTGACTTTCTTCCAGGGAGAGGTATTTGCTTTCTGTCCTGGTGTGTGCCAAATAAGAAGATTCTCTAAAAAAATCAGAACTCTGAGCCAAGGGCGATGTGATTTTTTCCTGGAGAAAATGTTGATACCTCTGAGCAAAGATTGCACCTTATTTCTGGGAGGGACTATACAGTCTTCAGACATAAATAGTTCTGCCTAGATAAAATTGTGGTGCAGGGTGAGAATGATACATTGCTATAATTAATGCTAATTTTTGGATATTGCTGTATTATTGTCATTGTTTTTAATTGAATATGTATTAAGCTCCAACAGGGTGCTATGAATAATGCCAACTTATAGTTGATTTTTCAGAACACTCAGAAGAATTTATAAACACCAATAACAGAAACTCTCAGCACTCCTTCGAGGTGGTAAACGTTGCCATTTCTACAAAGAAGAAGTGAAGTAGATTGTGTTTGCTCTGTTGGCACTGTGGGTGAGAACACAGAACTGTTGAATAGGAGAAAAGTATTTTCCCTGTCCCTGGGAACTGGGTTAGAATACATTAGTAAAGAATTCGTCTTCTTGCTTTTGGAGTTGTGGGATTTTAATTAAATTGTTCCAGTTATTGTTAGCACTTGCATTAACACCAGGCAACCAAATTCTAGGCCAGCAAATTTCAAGTTGAGTCTAGAAAAGAATTGGGAGAGAGACGAAGGACTTGTTAAATGCAAATTATTAGGCCCTGCTTCTAAAGTTTCAGATTTGGTAAATCTGGGAGTAGGACTAAGAATTTTCCCTTTAAACCCTGGCCAGGTGGCTTAGTTGATTGGAGCATTGTCCCATACACCAAAAAGTTGCAGCTTTGAGTCTAAGGAAGGACACCTGTCTAGGTCGAGGGTTCCATCACTGATCTGAGCATATACAGGAGGCAATTAATCGATGTTTCTCTCCCTCTAAAGTCAATAAACTTATCCTTAGGTGATGATTTAATAAAGAAAATAATTTTCCCTTTGAATAGGTATCAGTGGTCTTCTGTCCTCAGAGTAGGCTCAGCTTCCCTTGGAAACTGTAGATCTGTCTTCAGCCACCCAAATATAGCCTCAGTCTGAGACCAAGACTTTTTGTCTAATATCTGTGGGGTGTCTTAGAACTTATGCACCTCTCATTTACAGAACATACTGCTAGCCAACATTTATAAAAGACTTATTGTACACTTAGCATTTTGTCTGGACATGTGGCTCTCAAGACCTTATGCCACCTGGTTTCCACAATGCCCCTGTGGGGTTTATATTTTCACTCCCCTCTATCATGGTAGGTTAATAAAACCTAGAGAGAGGGTATGACTTGGCCAAACATCTCACTGTTTTAAATCCTTTTAATTTAAATCCAGGTAGGGACCAGATCCTACTTTAAGTTTGAACCACAGATGGGGACAGAGCCTCTAGAACTGGTTTCAGTGAAATTCATCATAAAGAACAAAGTTCACCTTGGAATAAGGGAGATGGAGGAAGGAAAGCTAGAAAGACCAGGTCAGGTTTTAATTCTTGCTTGGTTATTTGTCTTGGTTCTTTAATGCAGACTAGGTATTAAACTATGGCTAAGTAAATAGTAGTCATTTGATTTATCACTTGACTTTGAATGTTCCATGGAAAAGGAAACATTTCTAAGGAAATCCCATAATGAGGCATGAATAGAATTCTGGAATAGAGAAAGGCTTTTTAAGTAGAGGCAATAGGCAGGCTTGTAACAGCATCATTTCTTTCCTCCTTTAGATTTTTTCAGCCTTTACCTATGGAAAGAATAGTCTTTTCAAAGCATACTGTTAATTTGTATTCCCAAGATAGAAGGCAGAAATGTTTGTCTTGTAGATTCACATTTACTAGTATTCCTGATGAAGGTGTGATCAATTGCTTTCTGATATGGTCCTGTACTCACTTTTTATCAATGGCAACTTTTTTCATAAAAATAGGAGTCCCTGCTAGGAGTGTTCTTAATGTAAATGATCTGTGCACTGCCTAAAATATATGTGATTCATACCATGTGTTTGTTCCTACATTCAACACTAAGTCCTAAGATACAATTACTCCTGCCCACTCTCTCCTTCGTCATGGGGACTGTGTTTATCCCTTAGATATCTGTACCCTGGATACCAGCCAGGCTCCTTCTAGGCCTAGGGTTTGTACACCTGCGTAATCCAGCACAGCTGACTCTTTGAGCCTGATCTTCCTTTATTTTTACCTAAAGAGACACTTGTTATTTACCAAGTGTTAGTGCCCATTGCATTGTTCCTCCTATATCTTTATGCTCAAGTGATAAATAGCTTAAATATATTTTTCTCCATCTGAGATTTTCTTGATTCTCACTGCATCTATGGAGTTCTCTCTGATTTTTCTACTTCACTACCCACTTCCCTCCCTTCTCTCTCTCTCTCTCTCTCTCTCTCTCTCTCTTCTCTCTCTCTCTCTCTCTCTCTCCCTCTCTCTCTCCTCTCTCTCATGTGCTAGCCATTACATCTTGTGTTTCATAGACTTTAGCACTTTCCTGCCTGTAGTCAGCCCTGTAATATGGTTATTTGTGGACAAGCTAACCTCTGTAATGCAACTGTAAGCACTTGCAGGGCACAAAACCACTGATTTTTCCCTCTCTCTCTCCCTTCCTCCCTCCCTTCCTTTCTTCTTTCTTTTTACCAATTCCTATCCTTCATATCAATGTGTCCTGAATATTTGATCACATTTATGTGACAGTGAATGAAAGCTGCTAAACGGGGAGAGAGAAGGCAAAAGAGAGGATTGAAATTTGACTTTTATCTATCGTTACATCCATGACCTGATTCATGTTAACCTGATTGGCTTGTATAATCTCATTTGATGCTTGATAGGAAGGCCTTTCCTTTTTGCATGTCCAGTCTGGTGTCATGGAAAGTGCAAGAGCTAGAATGTTGCAGCAAAATGTTTGAGTCCTAAATTCTAATCCTGAGTGACTTGGAAAAGTCTCTTTTTCTTTGACCCTTGCTATTCTCTTTTATAAAATAGAAATAATAATACCTACTGATGTCTAGGATTGCTGAGAGAATACAATGAGATGTATTTAAGAAAATGCTTCTCTGAGCTTAGGTCCTGTTCTGTTGATAATGGCAGTGCAGAGAAAACTATGATTTCCTTTTCTCATATTCCCAGAGGTAATGGGTCCCAGGCTGTGTACAGTGGGTGGAGTAATGGTTCATAGGATATTTCCCAGAACTGTCTTGGAACAGAAATTTTGAGCAAGAGAAGACGATGAACAGTTTTTCATGATTATTAAGGAGATGATGCATCTTTTATTGTTAGAATATATGATGTCTGCCATTTTATGTTGTTTCTTCATATCTCATCTTTTCTTAGACTTTGAGATAGGACCCAATATTTTTTTTTTGTCTTTTCACCTCCTGCCTACTTGCTGGGATGTTGCCACTTTCACCTATCTTTTTCCATTTCTGTTAATCAGCTTGTGACACTCAAAACAATATAACTGAATGTAACCTACTCTATAAAGTAATTATCAGTGATTATATTTGAAATGGGTATTTCAAATTTTATATTGTTAGTATCTGTTCTATATCTTCTGTATTTTCAACTACCAAAGTATCATTCAAACTAAATAGAAATAGTAATTTGGTTCGAGTTAGTGGCTGTAACTGAAAAAAAAAATTGCCATCCACATTAATAAAAAATCCTTTAAGCTTCATATACTATTAGATAGTGATTTTCAAATGATCTTTTATAGAACTGTTCAGGGAACATTATTGGAGGCAATGGGGAGGTGGAATCCTAGGCTTCTGCTGGCTTGTACTTGAACCAGACTGGCTGTTTTTATCTTTTTATCTTTTTTAAATATTGGGGTTTCACATATGAATTTTTTTTAACCGGAGAGTTCTGCTAGTTAAAAATGTCTATTTTACTGTCAGATCACTAATCTTATTGTGGTTATCTTAAGGTTCTTATTGATGGATAGAGAAATAATATATGTATTATTACATGCTATTTTGTAGCCTTTTAATGCAAATTGACCTTTATTTTTATTGTATGAGGCTACCTTATCAATATAGGTGTTTTTTGTTGATTTTTTTTATAAAGATTAGAATTTAGTAGAAGCACTTCAATAAATAGGTAAGCAAGCACGGTAAAAAGGGAAAATTTTCTTCTTCTTTTGTGGTTGTTTTTTGCTTTCCTATACGACTATAACAATGAACAATAGGGCTGCTTGTGTGTACTCAAGCACCATGTTAACTATGACCTGACCTTAATTACCACGGAGTTGGCTTAAACTCTGACTCTTTGTAACTCTAGTGAGTTTGGGTCGGATTGCAGGCAAGTTGTGAAATACAATTATAGACTCATACAATATGAAGACTTAAAATATAAAAGGAGACTTGGCAGCTTCATATACTTCATTTTATAGAAGTAACAGTTGAGGTTCAGAAAGGACATGCACTGCCTGATGGTGTCCCATAGACCAGGCTTTGTGCTGACATCTGTGTGAATGAGAGGGTCCTGTGCTAGAATAAGAGGACTGGAACGGAGGTGCCTTGAGCAGCTCCATATGAAGGAGTTTATCATAAGGATCCACGTGGATGTGATCTGGCAGCAGAAGGTTCAGGGACGAGGCCATCTCTCTTTCCTTCTCATTCCCTTTTTCTTCCACCCTCCTTCTCCTCCTTCTTTGATCCCCGAATTCTCTATTGTTTGTATGTCTGTTATTCTCCTCTTTCCAATAATTGGCTACTTATCTCTTTATATGTTTTGGTTATTAATAATTGACCTTGAACATGATCCTTTTGGTTTATCCTGATTGTAGTTCACCCTCATGACAGTTCTGTTACATGTTTCTTAGTTCAGTTTTAGGAGAGGGTTATTTGCCTAGTGTGTCTTTTTGTTACAGGTGAACATACCTCAGGTTTCCAGCCTTTCTCTGTGGGTCAGTGTTTTAAAGTAGGAGCACCCGGTCCCAAACATGTGTTTTTTGTTTTTGTTTTTGTTTTTTTATTTGTTTGTTTTTGGCAACAAAGGTTGGGGGTAGGACCATTTCCTTTAAAGAGATGGGGGTTGGTCAAACTTGGGGACTATGTATGAGGCTGAAAAGAATGAATGATAGGGAATGTGAAGAAAAAATACTGAGGCATATGTTAAGTCCAGTGTTTAGGTTTTATCTTTATGTTCTTTTTTTTTTTCTTTAAGTATACCAGAACCATGAAAAACTCCCTTTGTCTCCTGTTGTTACCTTATTTTCTGTTTATTCAATGCTGGATTCCCAGTTGTCAAGCTATTCTCCCACTTCAAACTGTGAACACATTATCTCTATTTATAATGCTAGTGTTTGGTCCAAAGATGACTTTTTGAGGCACCTTTCTCCATTTCCCTTAACCTGTGGGGTAAACGAATCTTCTTAGACAGCAGTGAGCCTGGAGTTTTAGCCCATTTTTTTTTGCATATTGAAAATATGTAATTGTATTTCCGTCAGCTATTAGATTATAAGCTTCTTAGGGAAAAGATTGGTTTTTGTGCTTAAATCTCTGTATCCTCCACATGGTATTACAAAGAGTCTATAGAACATGGTGTATTTGATATCACTGGGCAGATGTGAAAGCAGTATTATCCAGTAAACTGTAAATTCCTTGAGGCTGGGGATCATGCTTACTTTAGGCTGCCTACTACTTAGCACAAACTATTTCATACAGCAGCATGGGAAAAAGCCGCTCAGACAAACCAAGGGGAGAGTTCCCCAATGAACTTTGCTATCATAAAGAAATAGACAAAGAGTATTCAGCTACCAAATCAGTTGGGTTAACAGTAATGCCTCCTTGGAGGAGAGGACATGTGATAATATAAATAATTGGGTTTTGGGAATGTAAAACCTTCTCCTAGATGTGCAGGAAAGAGAGTGCACAAGTCCGCAGGAACTAAAACATTTTTTTTCTCATCCAACATATTGAGTCTCATTCCATAAAGTTACATTTCTTCTAGGCTAAAAAGGCCACACTGTCTATAATTCTCACTACCAAATTCTCACTGCCTATCTCAACATGACATTGCCTGAACTAGTGTGATGAAGGTGCTCATATTATTATTATATAGCATGGGGTTTTTATTAAATAGCCGTGTTACTGTTTCCATGTTTATTTTTATTCATACCTCTCGAATCCATTATGCATATTATTTATTGGTGTTTTCATAGCATCATTAACCATGTAACATAGGTTGTTTTTAAAATAAAAAAATCATCAATTCATTTCTGTTCACATATGCATCCATACATAAACGTGCGCACACTTTTACTCTTTTAAATGTGCACTGTGTTAGAAATCTACTTCAAGCAGTGGTTCTCTCTGTGTAATCCTCAGACCAGCACTATCAGCATTACCTGGGAACTTGTTAGAAATATCAGATCTAGGCAGGGGTGGGGAATGTCTGGCCCATGGGCTATATAAGGCCCTCTAAATTATTTAGTCTGGCCCTGCCAAGGCAACTGCAGGTGGGATTTGAAATTCAATAAATCTCAGAGCTTTATTCATGCAATATAAGTTTATATTAAGTGAATTATATTAAGCAAATGATGTTATAAATATCCAAATGAACCTTGGCAGAAATAAGGTTCCCAACCCCTGATTATGGAATCAGAAACACTTGGTGGGGTCCAGTAATCTGTGTCTTAACATCTTGTCCAGGTGTTTACATGGGGGCTAAAGTTTAACAACCACTGATTAGAATTATGTTCTTCACAGTTAATTTTTTAGCACCATTACTTGTGTTAAGAAGCACAAGAAATCCATGTAACTGAAGCCTTCAGCTTCAGAATTTCACTTCAAATCAAAATATTTTTAAAGGTTATATACTCAGTGGACTTACTATATCAGCCAAAGCATTTCTTTTGAGACTGTGGTCATGGCAAAGATTGAGTAGCTAACATTTATTGAATATTTATTATGTGGATTGTACTTGACATGTGTGAATTTGTGTAATAATTCAACAACTGTGTGCAGATCTGAGACTCAGAGAGCTTAGGTAAATGGCATAAGGTCACAAAACAAGTGACTGTCATCTCCAGGTTTTAAACACCTCTAAGTCTGACTCCTGGATATTTACCACTACTCTTTTTGTGTTAAGTGTGCTTTAGGTGGACAACTTAATAAAAGTTATCACAAACAAAGAAATGTGTTGATTATTTCCCTAGATTCTTCAAGAATAGAAAGACAATAGGTAAATGACAAATAGATGCATACTTAGTTTTTTGCTTATAGATAATGTAGTTTTGTTTTTTTTTGTTTTTTTTGGTATCCTTTTTGTTATCACCAACTTTGTTTATTTGTTTCTTTAAAATTAATATTAGGTAAAATAGAATAATGAACTTTCTTGACTATAAAAGAAAATAAAAAAATGAAACAAAATTCATGTTGTGTTAATGAATGCTTAAATAATAACTTTGAAAAAAAATCAAAATTATATGTAAAAAAAATGCACTCTTTTGGGTAGTAACTTTCTAGGCTTCTCTAAGATGAGGTAGTTTTATACTCCTAAGCAATCAGGGGAAGTTTCTTTCCTATAAGAAATCACAAAAGGAAGCCAGAGACTGGGTAGAAGCCTGTAGTCCCTTGGTGTGACACATGGGATCTGGAGGAAATTTTTGAACTTTGTGAAACACAGTTTAAAAATCCTTCTTACATCATGTTTTCACTCTGATTAGTTGGTTTTTTTCTCAGGTATGGTTTGAGTGGTCACATACAAATTTTGGCTCTTCAAATCCCCTCCTGTGCCATGTTATTGTGATTACTTGACCTCATCAAAGTTTTGATGATGAGGTCAGGGTCATACATATTTTAAATGTGACTCAGGGTATTGGCTCTAATTCTTGGATGTAAATTTCATAGGGCAGAGATTAGTTCTTAATTAATTAGATCATTCCCCTTGACGGTTTTTCTTAATAGCCTGAACAAGAACTCACTTTTTAACAAGGTTGATTTGATCATTAGGTTCTTAATGTGTTGTTTTTATAGCAGAAGACTTTGCAGTTAGTTCTATTTCCTGTCCTCAAAATGGAAATGAATTTTTAACAACAACAACAACAACAAAATACCACAAAATGTTATACTAAGCAGGATCCATGTATTTCCATTAATTAATAGTGGATACTCTTACAATTTTTCAACCACCAATGCAATATTCAATTCAGTCAAGGATTATCTATGGATGCAAAAATGATTGGGTGAAAGGTTCTTGATACGAAGAATATTGGTAGAGTCTCACAGACAATTTGTTGAGGTAAAAGGGAGGAGGGCACATTCACAATGGTGAAATGCAGTGGATTCTTCATTAATCAAGTCATCACAGTTGACATCACCTAACTGGGCCAAACTGTTATCATGGGCTTCATGATAGAGTGCAGTGGCAAGGACAGCATCATGCATTGTGATATCCCTGCCATACTTGTTCAATCTGAATCTTATCATCAGGGAAAGCCAGATTATTGAACTTTTTATAAGACACTTGGCCTAAATAAATATTTTTAGGTCAGTTTCATGAAAGACTAACATTCAAAGAGAACAAAAATACATGTCATCTCAATGTATGATCTTTTATTGGCTTCTGGATGGGAATTAATAACAATAGATAAAAGGACATTACTTAGACTGCTGGTGAAATGTGAGCATGTGCGCATATGAGATAATGCTGTACCATGTTAAATTTCTTGGGTGTGTGTATGATATCAAAGCATTAGGTGTTCTTAGGTGATGCAAGCTGAAGTATATGGAAGGGAAGTTTCTGCAACTTCTTTCCAATGTTTTCAGTGCTTTAACAAACAGAATATATACCTTTAAATATATTGATAAAGGGTAGATTTTGCTATTATAAACACCTAGCCCCCTTTCCCTTTTTGCCACATTTCTGTCCCTTTGCATCTGAGTCAGGTTAGTAAAGATCTCTTGCTGTTTGACTTAAATCACCTTACTTTAGTTTCTTTTATTGAAGGGTAGTTATTTCTAACTTTTTAACCTTACCATAATAAATGAATCTTTTATATATAAGCTGTAGACTTTGCCCATAGCCTTACAAATGGATACATGAATAAACTACTCTGAGTGGTCATACCTATCTTCTGATTGTTATTTAAGAAAGAATTTAAGAGAAAGAAAGGGAGGGATGGAGAGGAGAGAGAGAGAGAGAACAAAATGTTGACCATTAATGAATCTGGGTACAGGGTTTGTGGGTAGAGTTCATTATACTACTTGTACAACTTTTCTGTGAGTTAAATTTTTTTTAAACAAGATATTTGGATATAAAACATGGATAAATAACTGCTTCTTGACTATCACATGTAATTAGTGGGTTAGCAATATGTGGGCTAAAACATGACCCATCTAAAGTCAGACTCTTGGAAATAGCCTCACAGACTATACATTTTGGTTCTGCACTCTGCTTAAACTCTGTTCCTATGAATTTACAAACAGAAATGCCATCACCCAATAATTCTACTAGTGGCACTTATAGTGCTTATAACTTTCTAAGTTATAAGAAGCCCCAATTGTGGTTTGGTGAGCTTTAATCATATACATATTTATTGAATGAATGAATGAAAATAATTATATTCTAAAAAATATCTTATGAATGCCTTATTCATGTGGGGTTTCTGGCTGTGAGTAAAAGAACACTTTTTGTGCCTCACCATTTATCCTCTGGTCTCACCTTCATGCACCAGCCATTGCTACAGCAACCACCTCTGTGTAGGTCTGACCTGGTGGCACCTTGCCTCAGCTATAATACATTTCTCTCTCTTTCTTCCCTGGGGCGTCTCTGCCACCACTTCACTTCTTGGGACAAGTATGAGGGAATTTATAAACTCATAGGCAGCATATGTCCATGGAGAACTGGAGCCTGGGGATAATCTATTCTTTCACCCCTTAGTGGGAAGATCTGAGGCACATTTCACAGGACTCTTCCGAGGGCTTTGAGGAGAATAGAGACCTACTTACCTATGTGGCTGACCAGTTCAATACAGCACATTTGAATTGGCTTTCACTCTTCCCCTGCTTAATTTTTCCAGTCCTTCAGTCATGCTTCCTAGGACCGACATGCTTGTCTTTGCATCAGGCTTTGATTTTGGGCAGAACCTGGACCAAGACAGTGGCATCTCTCTAGTTATGGTTGAAAAAATGAGAATTGTTGTTGTTACAATAACCACCTTATAAGAGTTTATGTGGTGTCTAGAAAAAGCATTAGGCGAAGAGTCAGCAGAACCTTGTTTCTTGTTATTTGGCCTCCAGCAGGTCATTTAGCCTTTAGGTAAATGGTAAAGCTACAGGGATGAGGAGTTAAGGAAAAGATACATTACTATGTGTGTGTAGGATTCTGTTAGCTCATTATAAGACTGTGGCCTCTGGTATCTAGTATAAAGTATTGGGAGTAGCTATGTTATAGTCCCTGAATCTAGTGGTGCTGTGAGATTAGATGAGCCTTCCAGAGAAGGGCTATTGGTGGGACTTGGGAGGACATCTGTTATTTGAACTGAGACCTAAAATAGAGAATGTATAGTGAAAAGGAGGCCTCTTCTTATCCATAATGGGGATCAAAATAAATGTAGGCACGAAGCAGTTCTCAGAAGGTCAAGTAAGGCAACAAAAGGTTATTTGTACAAAATCTCACAGCATTAGGCTGGACTTATTAAATTGCATCAACCTAATGTGAGCAACTAAAAATGGGGAGTAGTTTCAACTCAGAGGAATGGTAGAATAAAGAGGCTGAATACCAATTGCGTGCATAGGCTAGTTGCACACTATAATTACTTGTTCCATTGTATTGCTCAGGGTAATTCTGTGATTTTGAGTCTCTGTGGTTAGATATCCCAGTGACTTTGGCAATGGGCAGTTGATGTACTTTCTGCTACAGTACAGATGTTGTGGACCTTATTAAATGCTGTTTCTTTACTGATACCCCCAGGGAACACTTAATGAATGATGCTTCCCTAAGGAGAAGAATAATTAACAATAGCATTATTATTCATATTAATTTATAGTTACTGGTTGCTGTAATTAATGCTAGTTATGAAAATTATAATTATAGCACTTTATAATTTACAAAGTATTTTCTCATCCAATTTTTATCTGAATATTTTAATATCCCTCTGTCTTAGGTATGTCAGGTGATACTCTCCTTGTTTTATAGATGAGGAAACTAGGGCTCAGGAAAGAATTTAACCAGGCTGCAATCCACTGCCCTTATCAATGTATTGTGCTATCTATGAGTATATGGAAATACACTTATCAATTTTGTACTTATAATGTTTTTTTATTTACATGTAAGAGAACAGCTTCACACATTTCTCAGTTGTCTTCCTTAACAATAATATCCTCCCTTTTCTTTTTGTACCAGGACCCAGTGTCAGAATATTCACAAGAATGTGTAAAAGATTTTCTTCTTAATAATACCACAATATTTCATAGTTATTAATACTCAGTGGGATAATGATGAGAATGCTTCTGATAGAGGGATTAGCACTTTCAAAACAACCCTCTGGCATTATAGTGTTAGGTCAAACCCAGAATGTATGCTCTGAGAAAACATCATCAACCTGGCATTTCACTTATTTATTTATTTTCTTGTTCTTTTTTTTCATTTTTGACTGTGGAAGAGAGGTGAGGAAAATCTCCAATTTTTCTCAAGGGCAACCTTCGTATCTGAGCCATATAGTGTGAAATACACAAACATACACACATATATGCACACACATGCACATTGAGCCATTTGGTTATTTTTTTTATATAATATAATATTTACTCTCTATACTAGACCACCCACTGCTTTCATTATACCTTTAGCAGTTTTTACCCCCCAAAAAATATTGATATGGAAAGGATTACTGACTGGACCACTATGCCAGCATCTGTCATTACCTATTTATTTATTTACTTAAACATCTTTATTGAACATTTCTGTGGGTTAGGCCCTCAGCAAGATTCTGAGGAATCATAAGGAGCAGAACAGGTGAAGTCCTTTCTGCCATGAAGCTTATATTCTCCTAGGGCCGTGGTTGGCAAACTGCGGCTCGTGAGCCACATGCGGCTCTTTGGCCCTTGAGTGTGGCTCTTCGTAAGCCTTAGGAGTACCCTAATTAAGTTAATAACAATGTACCTACCTATGTAGTTTAAGTTTACACATGCGGGTTTGGCCCCTTGAGTGTGGCTCTTCCACAAAATACCACAAAATACCACATGCAGGCATGCACGTACAGTGCGATTGAAACTTCATGGCCCATGCAGAGAAGTCAGTATTTTGTGGAAGAGCCACACTCAAGGGGCCAAAGAGCCGCATGCAGTTCGCGAGCCGCAGTTTGCCGACCACTGTCCTGGGGGAAACTGATGATAGACAATTGTGCATAAAAGGTAATGTTAGATCATGGTAGATACTATGAGAAAAATAAAACAGGTGAGGGATAAGAATGCCATAGAGAAGTCAAGCAAATACATCCAGAAGGAGTAAGTGTAGAGAAACTTGCTTTCAATAATGTGATAAAACATAGGCATAGTTAAAGAGGGCTCGGAGAGAGGGATGCCAGCTGCCCCTGGGGCAGGCAGCAGTCATCAGGTTTCGTTCCAAGGGGTCTTCATAGACTTTGGTGTTGTCAGTATGCTTGGGTTAGATCAAGTCCACAGGGATTAGCTCATACTGCCTAAATTCACAAGAGACTAATGTATCAGATTCCCTAAGGGCTGTCTAACAGATACTTAAATAAGTTTTATCACTCAAGGAAGATGGTTTGGTGAGCAAGCTACCAGAAGGAAAAGAACTAGTTGTGTTCATAGAAAATTCTGTTATGCTATCATTGCCCAATGCAGCATATTTGCTAGAAAGATAAACTTACTTGGAGGACTGTAAGGTTTAATGATAGCTTGTGAAGGTATCCTATATTTTGTTGTTGCTGAGGATATTCTGGTTTCTTGGTTAATGCTTTTTCTATGCCTTTCCAGACACTATACTGATATTTAACTGCCTTAGACAAGTTTGATAGAGTTGATTAGTTTACAATAACTTCCTATTAATTTATTTCTATTGTGTCTTGCTGCTGATGCATTTTGTTTTTTTGATGGAGCCTTATGGATGCTCCCAGAAAATCCATGATCATAATTACCTTGTGAAAGAGCCACCTCACTTCATATTTTCAAATTCTACAGCCACCTCACTTTCTATATTTTTCCCTTAAGCTCTAAGCAAACTACCTGCCAGAACCTTCCCACACTGCCTGGGGCTGCCCTTGTGGTAGTTTTATTGTCTTCTACTCACCTCTTATTGATTCTGAGTGCTGGTACTTCTGTTAACACAGGACATTGACATATGAAATCCATAAAGCTCCTACTTCAGATCAGTGGCCACTGCCACATTCATCCTCCGCAGCTCCTTGGCCAGAACCCTGAACAGGCTCATGCTAGTTCATTTTTTAGACTCATTGATTGGGGCTTGCCACCTCTGTCTGTCACACAGACATGGATCCCCTGCTGATTCCTCTTCCTGGACTGTAAGTCTCCCACCCTTGCCCTTCCTGTTCCAACTAAAATGTCATCATTCTAAGCAGTGGTTTCTGAACACAAAGAACTTGCATTATCTTCCTACTTGGATATGCTTCTTGACTACAGGATGGAGACATTTACTTATTTTTACTTTTATATTCATCAAAAAATAAGTGTGTGACCTTAGAAAAATAACCTTACACCTCTCAGTGTTCTTATTTGTCAAAAAGGGATCATTCTACTTCAGGCCACCACTGAAATGTTATAAGGGTTGGGGGCACAGAAGTAGATTCAGAACATTTTGGACAAAGCTACACTATAACTTGGAAAATTTGAATTCAGTCAGATATCAATGGAAACTGGAAATTTCCTTTTTGAACATGTCTTGTGTTGCTTCTGGCAGGGAAATCCGGGAGGCAAGACCATTGAGGAGAGACGCTCCAGCCTGGATGCTGAGATTGACTCATTGACTAGCATCTTGGCTGACCTTGAATGCAGCTCCCCCTACAAACCTCGGCCCCCACAGGTAAGAGCTGCCCGGGAATGTCTCCATATGACCAGCTACAAATGGTCTATGATGATCTGAAAATACAAGCTGCTGTTCATAGCCATTCCTTTTTTTTTTTTTTTAAATCTTCTCACAGTCAATGGTCTAAGACTAAGTCGTCTTTTTATTTGATATCAACATATGTTTTCTAACAGGCATAATCCTTAAAATTTAATTTAATTAGTACCATCTTTAAAATACAACAACATTATACAAAAAACTTCTGAAAATTAAAATTCTTCTTACTCCATTGTCCTTTTCACTTTCTGGCTTTGAGTATGTTGATATTTTGTATACATTGTTATAATCTTAACAAATAGAATTTAGCACAATTATGTTAAAGTTAAAGTGAGGGCTACGTCTTCTATAAGGAAATTCCTTATGTTGTACCTGTAAAGTAGCTTCCGTTTTTTGGTTGTTGCATGTAATGCTATGAAGGACATGTTCATGAGTATTTTCTTTAGAGCTATTTCCCTGTCTTAGATTCCTAATATTAGGATTTCTACATTAAGGAGTCTGACCACTTTCTTTATTTATCTTTCCAAAAGTTGTGAATAGCTTGTGTTGGCAGTTAGAATATATCAGTTTCTCCTCTTGTTCACCAGAATTTGGTGATAGCCATTAATCTCTATTTTTAAAAGGCAGATGGTGCTCCTTATTATCAGTTTATTTATTTATTTGTTTGTTTGGGTTTTTTGTTGTTGTTTTTTTAGCTTGGCTCTTTTTCTGCATTGTATTTTGCTATCTGCATTCAGAAACTGAACTTCCATTGCTAGTGATCATTCCTGTAAATCTCAGGTCTTTAGATGGTAGTGGGAAATCTATGTCAGGGCTTCCATGTCCTCAGGAGACAGCCAATGGAACTTTAGGCGCACACACTGGACTGTCACAATTGTCACTGCATGTTTGACTTGTGAGATGCTTGCTTGACTAAGTGACAGTGCATATGGCATGCTGAGTTTACTCCAGTTCTTGAACAGCAGCTCCTGTGTTCACAATGGTTCCTTTCATGAATTAAAATCTAGCCCTGCTTCTCAGCTGTCAGGGCTGCACATAAGGTAGCAGTGCTTTCTTCTTTAGATATATTCCCATTACCTTTCCTAGACATATAATGGGACTGTCAGCAAAACACACTAGAGTAGAACTTAGCTTTTCCTTTGCTATCATTACTCTTGGCCCCACCAGATCTGTTGGTAGTGGAAATACACATAATTTCTATAAACATCTTGAGATGCAGGTCTGTAGCAGGTACCGTTGTCTTTTGGGAAAACTGTTAGGAGAAGAAAAGTGGATTGTGGAATGAGAAATAAATGGACCCCATTATAATTGCCCAGGGGCCCATAATAATAAACTAAGGCGGATATTGTAGCAACATAAAGAAGAGAGTGATACATACTTTTGAAGGTTGCAGAATCTGAGAAGATTTATGAGAAGGCTTGTATGTTCAGATTGATGGGTGGGTAGACTAGTAATAATGGAGACAATAATGGAGAACAGCCTCGGCCATTGAGGAGAAAGGTCCAGGTTTCTAGGTGGCTAAATACAAGGCTACTAAAGGCTTAAAGTATCTACAGGATTGTAAAGTTTTCTACTGATAGCCTGGGGACAAGTTTGAATGCCAGATTAAGATTTTGCCTTGTCTTTTATAGTCAACTAGAGGCCTGGTGCATGGATTCGTACACCTATGGGGTCCCTCAGCCTGGCCTGCACCCTCTCGCAATCTGGGACCCCTTCGGGGGGAAGTCAGACTGCTGGTTTCAGGCCGCTCCCACTCATTCCGGCCCCCCTGCACCTGCCGCCTCTGCTGCTGCCACCACTGCTCAGTAGCACTGCCACAGAGACAGCAGAGGCTTGTGCCACAGCAGCTGCTCTCGCCAGCCATGAGCCCAGCGTGTGGTGCCCCTCGGTCATCTGAGCAGTGCTCCTGCTGTGGGAGCACTCTGATCACCAAGGAGCAGCTCCTGCATTGAGCATCTGTCCTCTGGTGGTCAGTGTGCATCATAGCAACCGGTTGAGCGGTCAACCGGTCATAATGATTTCTTAGGCTTTTATATAGATGGGGAATAATGGAAGGTTCTCAATCAGGAAAAAGCCAAATTTCATTTCTATAAAAGAACATAGGAAACAAGCTGTGTTCTGGAAAGATGCAGGAAGATGGGCCAGATCTGAGACATTCTCCAGCAAGCCTTTGATGGACCAGTGTTTGATGTTAAGCATTTTTCCTATTCCACTCAGGCACATGCCTCAAGCTCAATTTCTCAGAACAGCAAGACCACTGAGTTTTCCACTGGAGTCACCTGTCCATTATCCCCTCCTTTATAAAAATAGAGTTTTTGCTCAATTCTCCCCCCCCCCCTAAATTCTTAATATATACTGTGGAGCTTCTACTTAATATAGCTTTCATTCCTTAAGGCTGTGTCAACATATACCTCCCATAAACCACTGCATTTTAATGGGTTATTTACAAGCTCCATTTTTGTTTGCACAATCTTACTGTGCACACAAACTAATAATCACTGATATTTGGACAGTGCTTCACTGATTGTAAAGCATATATTCTCACTTGAGTAAGACTGAAACTCTGATATTAATGATATGCTGATCTGGAGTGGAGGAACCTCAGACTTAGAAGATAAGTGACCTGTCTTAAGACATAGGACTACATTGTGAGCACAGCTGGACTCTGAATTTACACCTGTGTTTGGTTTTAAGTTCTAAAAACAGATTGAGGATATCAGTATTTTAAAACCTTTTTATCAATGACAAAAATCTATGAAATAATCATATGAGTAACAATGTCCTTAGAGGCTTTCTTATAAAAAGAAAAACATTCAGTAGGTTTAGAAAAATTAATAATGATAATCCTTAAGTAGAATAAGTGGATAATTGAGGTAAAAATCTACTTTCAATGTGTCTATTTCATTCAGAAATTAAAGAGTGATCCCGTCTAACATTTTTATCATTCTACTTTTAGGAAAGCAAGATTTAATTGGGAGTTACAACTCATTCTTTTGTGTTATCTTAACTCTGGTGGAACTGAATTAGATATGTTAGTATTTATTAGTTAACATAATTATATGCTGTGAGAGTGATAATCACACACCTAAAATATTAAAAATAGGTGCTAAAAGAAGATGATGTCTGTTGTGTTGTAATTAAAAGGTACTTGAAAAGTCCTAGAACTGTAGAATGTTAATGCCCAACTTTGATGTTTTTATTTTTGATCCAAAGCAAATTATAAAACCCATTGAATCACCTGGCTACTTAAAGTAGGCTAGTAGGTCTATGATTTCTCATTATTTAAGCATGCGTTGTGTGTGTTCCTGAACCCACTTCTGAACTCCCTTATTAAGGCCACTTTGACTGCTCGATCTAGGGAAAATCCTACTCTATGTAGAATGTACCAGTAGAGGTTCCAAGGAGCTCTATTCACATAACAGCTTTGAGAAATGTCTGAGTACTTGAAGATAGACTTTATGGAACCTTTTGCTCCTTTTTCCACAGGAGCATTTTCTACTCTGAGATTTCCCAGCTTTAGTTCTGTTCACTTATTTATTCATATTTTTACTTGGGAAATGTGCCTTAATTTCACATTTTCAGTCATTCACCTAACATTTATTGAGATCCCTTTATGGGGGATCCATGTCCTTTGTCTAGAGTAATTCGTACACTTAACAGAGGAAACAAGCACATAATCAATTCAAAAGCCACTAAAGAAGGGCTTCAGTGTGCTACTTTAAGCGGTTATGTGACTCACCAGATGTTGAAATTGTTGAAAAATAAAAATAATAGGAATATTAGCGTAATACTGTGTACTGTTCTAGGGAAGTGGCCGGGAAGACTGCAGAGAGCCTTTGAGTTTGTGGGTACAAAAGCCTATGTCATGGGAAAGGCTTGGGATTCAAGGTGCGAGACTAACAGTAATGAGAAAATCAAGGAATGTTGAAATTGAATGTCTTGTTTGAAGGACATGTTAGTTCAAATGCTGTATCGGGTATGTGCAAAGGGGATAGGCAGATAAAATCACATGCACTTAATACCTATGTAGCACTCTTGATGCCCAAGAACTTCCATACAAGAGGAGGGATTTAGCGGTGATAGTATTTCTGGCTACAGTGGGTTTGGGGGTAACAACTGTAGCAAATTTTAAATGAAATATAAAAATATACACCTGCATCATTACACAGAGCCATGTAATTAAAATAGCTTAGTGTTTGAAACTAAAAGAGCTACCCATTTTAAAATGTGTGTATTAGGAAGTACTTTTAGAAAAACAGATGTGAGAAGTTTGGAGGTGGTTGGGGGATGAGTTGCAGACTGAATATGATCATAGAGTGTGAGAGCTTAGATAGGCCTTTGAGGTCATGCAGCCAATGTTTAGGGAAGAAAAGTTTTCGCTCAAAGAAAGAATGCACTACTCAATAAGGAGCAAGAGTACTGCTTATTTCCCTTTTTTCCTGAAACAAGACGTACTGCTTCTCTGTGGATAACAGCAACCAAGGCATAGAAGGGGTCTTTTTAGCATTTCAATTAGTTTATTCCAAAATGTTTCTCTTTTGTGGTACATTCTCTAAATTATGTCTTAGAATCATAATGAAAGAGTACAATAAATTTAAAAAACATAGATAATTCAAATCATAATTCAAAAGTATAAAGAAAATTTATGACAGTCTGTGTCTTTGAGTCAGTGTATATCTAGACCCCACACAGTGGCATCATCTGTTATTAGAAGTTAAGCTTTGATTTTCTGGAAGAGTTACACAGGGATCAGATTGAAATTCTTTTTATTTCTTAGAAGACAGTGGATAAATCCATGTATTTATTTTTGTTTTTTTCTTTTCTTGGCAGAGCCAGGGCTAGAGTTCTGGTCTTCTGATACTAGTACAGAGCTTCCTTTTCTTCCCTGCAGTGAGTTTGGTAGGGTCAGAGCTGGTGCCCATGGACAAACTTTCAGATATTTTATACCACTATTTCAGTGTTTCTGGAAATTTAGTAATATTTTAATCAAGCTGCTTTTGAATTGGTCACATGCAATTTCACTATCCTCATTAGACTAGTATGAAAACATTTAGAGAGATTCGGGGATAAGGATCAGGTTGGGCATAGTCCAATAGCCTAGATTCCAAGTCTGCCAGTAAGAAGAGTGCTGTCTTCTCACTTCTGTGGGATTACCTTTTATAAAGAGCTCCATTGGTGTGAACTACATGCCACACCAATCTGAGCTCCCTTTCCTTTATTTCTAAAATGGGCATGGTCGCTACAATCATTCCCCTTGGCAGAAGTACTATATTGTTTTAGAGTTACAGGAAATAAGCTGTTGTCTCTAAGCAATAGTTCACTCAATCCTTCCCATTTTGTTTTGGGATTATTAGGTTGAGTCTGGAGCTTCGCTTTAAAGCTTCAGGTCTTTGAAGGCCTGGGGGCTTATCTTTTCTGAATGCTGGTTACTTCCTAAATGCAATATTTTTCTTTCTCATTTAAAGCATTTAAAATGTATTGTCACTTTTCAGTCTGTTTGGAAACTGGGTACATAAATGGTCACATGTACATGTCTTTAGCTGCAATCCCAGGGCTCCCACACTGAGTTTCTTTCACAGAGCAATAACCTATGAAGCAACCAGAGACATTATTTCAGTTGTGTTTGCATGGTATGGAAGGCTTTTTATTAGGAATTCACATGGCCTGAGGGCTTGCAGGCAGCATAATCAGGGTGGAGTCCTGTGGTGCCATGGATCTTCTATTCTCTTGTGCTCCCTGTTCTAGCTTGTAAAAGTCATGAGCAACTACACGGGAGATTAATTAATATTTTTTTTAATATTTCATATTATTCAGTGCAACCCAAACAAGAAGCAACTGGGAGGTAAAAGCCCTTACATGTGGGTACTGTGATGAGATGCATGTGACTCTCCCTGCAGATTTGAATCTTGCTGGCTTTATTTGGGTTTTTGCTAAATGAGATAGGAACTGGGTCTTAGGTTGTTGAAAAGATAATAGTGTCGTCTTCTTCTTCCTGTATGTTCCTGGGAAAAATATAGCACCATATTGTGATTTTCTGGGGAAAAAATGGATTTGCCAATGTGTCTATGTATTCTGCTTACTAATAGCTTTCTTCCAGAGCCATGGTAAAAGTTGAAACATTGTAGAAATCTCACATCTAAGATACCAACTGAGTACAGTAAAATAAAATTTACAAAGGTAACATTTTCAAAGAAAAAAAGATCTAATTCTTTCAGTGCTCCTGTTTAGAAGATATGGTGATTCTGAATTAGTCTGGACCTGCCAAAAAACTTTAGCAGTTAAATAACAATGAGATGGGGGTGGAGGAGTGGTTAGCTGACTCAGACTTGCATGCCATGAGTTTGATGAAGGGCAATTAATTTTTAGATTCTATATAATTGCATTGCAATAACATTTATACCCATCCATTTTTAGAAGATGGTGTTTGTCATATGTGGTGTCATAACTTTAAACCTTTGTTTTGAATGTAACATTTTCAGAGTGGAAATTTAAGCTGAAAATCTACCTTGGATTGGACCTTTACAAAAGTTTGGTAAAAAATGTCCATGTTACATGCCCTAGTCTAAGAGTTTGCTCTGTGTTTGTGGTGTAGGTGAGATCCTAGCAGTAATGTGGAAGGAAGCTGAGCAGGCAGCTGCTGCTGACTATCACAAAGAAGCCAGCTGTACGAAAGCTTGGAGAGGGGTGGGGGAGTCTTCGGTGGTACTCTGGCCATGGTCCATATGGTAGTCTTTAGCTGTGATATATTTGCAAGACCTTGGCTCAGAGATGACTGTTAACTTGCCCTGAATCATTTGATTCAGGCATTGGTTTAAAAAGAAATGCACAAAGCTGCCTCCATTTTACAGCAGCATCTTAGTGGAAATGATTAGCTCTATGTCCATGCAGAAGTACACATCACATTTGCAAAATTAGAGAGCTTTCTTGTCAGGACTGGTTTCCTTATTTCTTTCTTCCTCTCCCACTGTTGAAATATCTATTTTGGTAGCAGCCTTGGTCTGAAACCCTCTGGTCCCCCCTTTTTTAATTTAAGAAGCAAATAAACTACAGAATACAAATCTAGCTATTTATTTTATTATTTTATTTTATTTTTTGCACAAGATGAGTAGACTTTACCATGGCAAATACATAGGAGTATTGTGTTTTAAAGGAAAAAAGCCATATCTCAGGTAAGATATTCACTGTTTTATCCATTTTGACACCAATTTCTTTGATATGCTTTATAGCCAAATTAAAATATAATGATGATAGCAAAGGTCTCTCTAGACAGAAGGTTGGAGGTGGTTAATAACCAATCCTACATATCACCATTTGTCATGGTGAGTAACTAGCCTGTCCTCCGCACCAAATATCACATTGACATATGACTGCTATGGTTCTTTTCACAGTGTCAAAATGACCAGGAAAGCCATATACACTCCTTTCACTGAATATATTACTTATAAATATGAATCCTTTATGCATTGTGTTTCATAATCTGAGTCCACATATTCCTTATAAAACTGTAAACTGGACTTTTGTTAAAATGAAACTTACAAATTGGGCACATCCTGCTGTGGAGCCAGCAGGTGCTATTTTTCGTTGTAGGTGCAGACAGGGCCCCATGTACCAGTAAATGTTAGAATTTGTTTTTCTTTGGTCCCTAGGTTCTAACTCCAAGGTGCACCTATGCTATCCTATTAGGGTTCAAGACTGAAGGGAATTGGATAGTGTTTTGTTGTTCTGACTCACAAATGACTCAAATGTACAGTAAAAATTCAAATAATTTTACCTCATAGACTATACCTTCTAGAGACATTATAAAAGTACATAATGCTTTAAGCTTTAACAGCAAAGAAGGAATTGTGATAAACACAAGACTTGAGTTCTGAAAGCAAGATTATCTTTCCTGACATACAAGAGACATGCAAATTTATATTTGCTGAATAAACAGGTAAATGTTGTCATGCAAATCCAGTAATTATGTAAGTATCCACACCTTAGAATCTGTTAGGGAATCCAGTCTGGATAGGCACTGAGTTAATGAATGACAAAGGATACTTGCTTTCTGATTTTTCATAATTAATATATATTTGCACCAATAAAAAATAAGTATAGCTGAAGCAGATGGATTTTTGTAAGGACAACTTATTGGTAGCTGCTGATTCAGCTAAAATTTCCATCTTTATGTCTGCATTGCCTTACATAACTTGAAATCAGTATACTTGGTTGAGTTGTTATCTTAGGATATAATTCCATGCTATACCCATCATTATATTATTGGGATAATATAAAAGTAAACACCAAGTTATTTTCTGTATCCTCTACATTAGCTGAAAGGAGAGGGCCATTTATGTTTCTTAGTGTTTTCTAATATAAGTATCAATGTGATAAAGTATTGGATTCAATGATAGGAGACAGTTACCTGACTGAGGAACTGATATATGCTTCCTTTTTTTCAGAAAGAAAAAAAGTCTGCAAAATTATCATCTGACTCTTTGAGTTTTTATTATTCATGTCTTCCTTCCTTTACCACATGGTTTCTGATGCCCTCTGACTTGGTATTTCACATGTCATAAGTATATGCCAATTATCAAAACTAATGACTAAATCTAACTTTATGCTTTTAAAATGGAAATAAACTTCCCATGCATATGTGCCTTTGAACATCCTTTGAACTATGTAAACTTAAGACTTTTACTTTAAGGAGAGAATTTAATTCTAAATGGATTCTTTGTTTATATTGATGGTAAACAATGGATCCATTAAAACAACATATTAAGTGATATAAATAAAATATAAGCCTTAAAGTGGCTAAAGAGAATATTCATTTGTTCCTTTTAAGAAATGTGGTATTTCAGAAAGCTTGAAGTACTAGTAGTCAGATGCACAAATCCTTTCCTGAGGTGTCTTTAATTTTTTTTCTAATTACATCTTGATATTGTACTACTTACATGATAATATTGAAAAGTGATGCTTCTTAGGTACTGTTAGAGATGCTAAGCTTCTTAGCAATATGGAATCTCCTGGGCTTTCTTGGCCACCCCACCTACACAAAGTGAAGTTTTATTTCCCAATGGCTGACATATTGCATTGACTCTTACCAAGATAGTCAAAGCTAGGAAATACTTTTTTATAAACAGCATTCTGCATGATTTAATATTCTATGTAATTAAAATTTAGGGCTCATTTTCTCCATCATATAGCATGGTCAAAAGAGACAGAACAATAGAACTTAGGGCTGAAGATGTGAGAAAAAAGTTGCAATGTATCATCAAAACTGGTTAAGGGTGGCTTTCTGTGAAGGGCATTGGATTCAAGAATATGATCATTGTGTCTGTTTTCCCAAGAGGTGTTTGGATTCTCTCATTGGTTAGTTAGTTAGTTAGTTAGTTAGTTAGTTAGTTTATTATTTGACTATTAGTTGAACGTGAAATCTCTGTTGAGATTTTAAAAGATATAAAGACTTAAATAAATGGAAAAATAACTGTGAATAACAAGGTCTGAACTGTGTGGGTTCACTTATACACACATTTAAAACAATGAATACTGTCAATGTATTTTCTCTTCCATATGATTGTCTTAGTAACATTTCTTTAGCTTAATACATGTACAAAATATGTGCCAATAGATTGTTTGTTTGTTTTGTTTTTGTTATCAGTAAATATTCTAATCAACAGTAGGCTATTAGTAAATATTTGTTGAGTCAAAAGTTATATGTAGATTTTTTTACTGTGTGTTTAGCACTCCTATCCCTCTTGTTATTCAGAGGTCAGTTGTATTATTAAGATGACATGCTCCTCAAGTTGATCTACAGATCAAAAGCAATCCCTATCAGAATTTCAGCTTTTTTCTTTTCAGAAATTTTCAAGTGAATCCTAAAATTTATATGGAAAATTAAAGGACCCGTAATAACCAAAACAATCCTGAAAAAAGAAAACCAAATATTCATACTTCTTGATTTTAAAACGTATTACAAAGCTTGAGGAATCAAGCAGTGTGGTATGGCATCAGAACAAACATTTGAAGGGGAAACAAAAGTACATAGGACTTCAAAATTAAACACTTCCATGTTTCAAATGACATGAAGAGAGTGAAAAAGCAACCTAGAGATTGGGAGATTGCATTGCAGATCATATATCTGATAAGGGATTTGTATCTAGAATATATTAAGACTCATAACTCAATAAGAGAAAGACAAATAATCCAATTTAAAAAATGGACAAAGGATTTGAATAGACATTTCTCCCAAGATATGCAAGAGGATAATATGCATAGAAAAAGATGCTGTCATTATTTCTCATCTCAGAAATGGTCAAATCAAAAGTGCAATGAGATACTCGTTCACATACACTAAGATGGTTATAATAAAAAAGAAAGTCATAAAAAAGACAGACAAGAAAATGTGTTGGTAAGAATTCAGTGAAGCAGGAACTGTCATACGTTGCTGGTTGGTTGTAAAATGGTGCATAGAGTTATAGGACCAACCAATTATATTTCTATTATCCCCAAGAGAATTAAAACATATGTCCACACTTGGACATGAATGTGTATACCAGCATTATTCATAATATCCAAAAAGGAGAACATTCTAAATATCTATCTCTTCATGAATGAATAAAAAGAATATATTATATTCATAATATTGATTATTATTTAGCCATAATATGGAGTGAAATACTAATACATGATATAACATGGATTATCCTTTAAAAACTTTATGCTTTATGAAAGAAACTAGACACAATATTGTATGATTTCATTTATATGAATAATCAAAACCATAGATACAGAAAGATTAGTAGTTTCAAGTGACTGGATATTGGGGAGAATAAAGATTGACTACCAATGGATACAGGAGTTATTATGGAAATAATTAAAATAGTCTGGAATTAGATGGTAATATGGATTGAACTATTCCTTGAATATACTGAGGACCACTGGTTATACATTTTAAAGGGTGGATTTTTATGGTAGGTGAATTATAGCTCAAATAAAAGAAAAGCTTGCATTGAGCAGTGTGCCTGAAATACATAAAATTGTACATGGCTTCTGCCCTATAAAAGCTTACAGCCAGTTGGGAGAATACAAACCGATAGTTACCACACAGAATATACATCCTAGGGAAGAAGAACATATAGAATGTTGCTTGAAGAGGCAGAGGTAGAAATTTGCCTGGATGACATAGAGGCTGTTTGTGCCTCCTATCATTGTTTGTATAGGAAATCTCTACAGCTAGGATAAGACTTCTATGCAGCTTCAGAGAGCAGAAGAAAGTCTAGTATTTAGAAGCTGAGAAAGGCAGTCAGTAATATACTATAAAGACTATCTTTCTAACAGTAAGAGCAGTTGAAGTTCAATGTGGGCTGCCTTAGAAGATGGCAAGTTTGCCTTTATTGTAGGCATTTGAAATTATACTCTGGCATTTACTAAGTGAGTGATTTAAACTCTTTAAACCTCAGTTATTAACCTAAGTTAATAACACATCTCAGAGTTGACATGAGGACCACAGGAAATAATGAGTGTGTGTATAATGTGTGAATACACTATCTTGCACATGATAACACGATAACTACTATTGCTTTCACCAGTATCATCATTACCAAATGAATTTCTGCAATAATACTGGAAACAGAATTCAGACAACAGATGGGAGGATTGATTTGAATGATGCTAGGATTTCATGGTACTCTCATTCTTGGTTACAGATCTTGGAGTTTTCTGTTCCCTAATATAAAACTTGCAAGTACATAACAAAGACCTTGATTTGATTCCAGATCCCTAAATTGACTCTCTCTGTTCCTAAGGCAAACTACTCAGCCTCAGAGTACTCAGTCCTCTTAGCCATGATAGCTGATATATATGTTTTATTTATTAAGATTGTTATTGACAACTCCAATGGCCTTAGAAAATGGTCTTTATGAATATCAATAGAACTATGATTGAACACCGAGATGGATTATATGTGAAACAGTGTGAGGGTCAAGCAGGAGGCCACTTTGCTCCTTCTGCCTTGCAAAAACATGTTATCTCTTAAAAACAAGCAAGTGAAATAACTTGATTAGAGTTCTAGGAACAATTATTTAAGGTGTTTAAGAGGTCCAGAATGTCCATGATTGGCCAAGATGTCTTGGGGGTAGTCATTACCGGTCTGGGTCTATTTCAATATCTGTAACGTGGACTTGAGGACTGAGATGATCTTCCTGGTGATTTGAGTTTTGAGTTGGTATGGCTTTGTCTCTGTATAAAAGAAATCTATATTGATTTTTCTTTCTGTGCTTATATTATTTCACTATAGAAGATTTTTCTTTAAGAAAATGTTGAAGTTGATGAGAGTCACCAAAGATAATTTGCACTTACATCTATGGTGCCCAGGATGATTTGGAACCAACCTCATGGAGTTTAAGATTATTTGAAATAAAGTATATTGTAGTGATAAAATGATACATTCTAAGACCAGATTGCTTTGGGTTCAAGTTCCTATTGTACTACTTTCTAACTGTGT